>NW_027185860.1:11192717-11197411 GCF_028583685.1 Petaurus breviceps papuanus | reverse complement strand
AAAGAAAGAAAGAAAGAAAGAAAGAAAGAAAGAAAGAAAGAAAGAAAAAGAGATAAGGCAGCATTGAGTTTCAAGCTGGCCATGGAAGGAACAGTGTCTTCTAATGGCACTGTCACATAATAAGGTTAGCTTGTCCCCAAAAGGTAATGAAACTATCCTCCATACTTACTTAGTCTAAGGACAAAGGTTCAATCTGTTGACATAACTTTGTAATTACTTATGTATAAGGAATGTGCTATCCTTCAGGCTTGATAAATGTCTAGGCACATCACAAATGCACAGGTAGAGAGTTGCAGGGAAATTATGCCTACCTATATTAGTGTTGTACCATTGTTGAATATCATTTCTACCCTATTGTTAAATGAATCTTTTTTGTTGTTGTTAAATTTTAGATGGTCTACAAGTCGCTCAGTTCATTTCATTCTCAAGACTAAACCTTCAGACTGGCTTGAGTTAGGCTTGGCCCATAACATTCAGAGTATGGGAAGGCTGTATGGGAATGATTTTGTGGTTGACTTTATGACTAAAGAGAGAGAATGGCAAAGTGACATAAGAGGAGCCTCTGGAAATCAGATGGCTGAATATGAAAGCCTGGCACCCAATGGCCATGAAGAATGGAGAATCCTGGTTATTCATGGTTATATGTCTGGTTATACATGGAAAGTCCTTTCAACAGGACAATTGACCTGATGGGATTAATCCAACAGGTGTTTAAGGAGGTTGGAAAAGAGCACAGAGATAACTTTACAATGCACCTTCCTTGACTCTTGCTAATGGTCTTAGAAAAACTGATCACAAGCAAAAAGGAAAATGAAATTAAACTTTCTGGGCACATTCAGCAATGACAGACAGATGTGAATGTACTCTTGATTTTTAAGGACTGTACTCAGAAGGCAGAGAGGCTGTGAAAGAAGCAGGTGAAAGAAGCCAAATTAATGGGGTTAGGAAATAATGCATGGTGCCTGACCCAGAGGTATTACTAGAAAATGTATTGAATCCTGCTAAAGTCAGAACTATAAGAGAAGACAGTGGGAATAGGAAAGACAATGCGAACTGGGAACCTGTCCCAGTAGAAAACTCAAACTTACGCTATTACTATACTTAGGAGAGTGATTTCCTCCACAAAAGGGGTTGAACAGTGGTCAGTCATTTACCAACAAGGACTTCGGGGGGCTGCAATAGAAATTTAAACAGCATCCTGGAACAATGGATTTTCAGGGTGTAATCTACTGGGGACGGTATGGAGCTCCTATTGTCCGCAGAATCCATCACTTTAGGGAATCTCATAGAAGACTTAGATTTGAAAAGGCAATTAAATCAGAGACCCTGAATAGAGATAATTCTTTGTCCCATTTTAGGCAAGTAACATGAAGAGTGAAGCAGACTGGTCAAACAAAAGTGAATTCCCTTTGTTCTTTGATGGGGGTCAACAAAAGGAATAGTGAAATTCCAAAGTGATAGGTTTGTTTCAGATTGATCTCCATGGAAGCACGGGCAGCTCCTCAGTAAAAGCTTATAAAAAGACAAAAACTTAGCATCTCCAATAGAAAACCTAGCTTATGAGACATGGGATAATGGATGGGTCTTGATACATGGTGATTTGTGGTATTGATCCTGGTACCAGGGCAATATGCATGCAGGAAGGTGATGACCTCATAGTTACTTTACTTCAGCTACATTGACTTGCCATAAAGATCAGTGACTATATGAGAAATAGTTATCTGTGCTTGGTCCTGATTTTCCTGGAGCTGCTCCTGTTCATCACCACTTTGCTTTGAGAGACTCACGGCCTAAGGTGCAGCTTGGACCAGGATCTAGGACTTTGTTCTTCTAAAGGCAGAGGTAAAACCTAGGATTTCTGACCTTTTTTCTTCTCTGTATTTGGTTATTCCTTCAAAGGGGCTGTAAAATGATTTCTCCTTTTTTCCCCCTGCTTTGTTCTCTTCTTGTTTTACTTTTACCTGCACTTAGAGCCCCCATCAGAGATGCTCATGCCGCATATTCAAAATTAAGGTTGTGGAGAAATTGTCCTAAGGCCATTTGAGTGACAGGAGGTCCTCTAGCAGATCTTTGAAATCTTGCCACAAAGGGGTAAGATGTAGTAGGAAAAATATCTACTAAAAAGAAATTTTTTTACAACTTTGACATAGAGGGATGGGAAAAGATAGGAAAGGAAAAAATCTACTAAATATCTGGCCATGGATAGCTAAACTAGTTTTTCCTGAAATGGAAATGAATCTATTCTCAGGATCTAATTAGTCCAGTTAATTAAAGCTTGAATGTAGCTTCCCGATGAAATAAATTACACTAAATGAAGTAAAAACAATACTTATTACAAATATAATAACTGTATGCAAACTTTAGTTAAACTTTTTTTTTTTATTTTTGGAGGAGGAAAGGCAGGGCAATTGGGGTTAAGTGACTTTCCCAAGGTCACATGGCTAGTTTTGTGTTAAGTGTCTGAGGCTGGATTTGAACTCAGGTCCTCCTGACTCCAGGACTGGTGCTGTATTCACTGCACCACCTAGCCGCCCCTTTGGTTAAACTTTAAAAGTTGATTGGATAAAAAATTGTCCTTGTAACTTTTCTGTCTAATGCTATCAAAACAGAGAAGAGGAAAGGGATAACTGCAATGATGATGAAGATGATGCTAATGATAGTTGTCATTTTTATAGTTTGCAAAGGGCTTTACAAATATTAATTTCATTTGAGCTTCACAAAACCATGGGAGGGAGGGAGGTGTGGTTATTACCCTCATGTTACAGGTGAAAAAACTGAGGCAAATAGAGGCTAAGTAAATTACCCAGGTCACATGGCTAGTACCATGTTTCCCTGATAATAAGACACTGTCTTATTATTTTTTTTGGAAAGAAAAACACCAGAGGGCTTATTTTCAGAGGAGGGCTTATGTTGTCCTGCCTCAGCTCTCCTCCACGGCACAGCTCTCAATGGCACCAGCAAGCAAATCACTGGGGAAGAACAGGATGACGCGCTCACTAGTGCAGCTCTGATTGGATGCAGCTCGGAGAGCGGCGTGCGTTTCACGGGGGGCGGGACGGTGCATACAGAGGGTACTGTAATGTAGCGTGTAGCGCAAGAGATCACCTTCACTACAGTAGCAATCTCAATAGGGCTTATTTTCGGGGGAGGGCTTATTTTAGAGGAATCTTACACAGTAAGGGGAGGGCTTATTTTCGGGATAGGTCTTATTATCAGGGAAACACGGGTAAGTATATGAGGCAGGGTTTGAATTCAGATTTTCCTGACTCCAGTCTCAGCACTATCCAACATTAAAAACTTCATTTTCAGCATTATAAAATTACAAGAGATAAAAAGTTCATCGGAAATTCTAAATTCCAGAATCAGCAACTGAAAGCAGAAGTCAGGGTAGAAAAAGGGGTCAAAACAATGCAAAGCACAAAATAAGAAATATCAATCTTTCAAGAGATAGCTAGGTGACACAGCATAAGAGACCTTTAAGTCTGGAGTTAGGAAGATTTGAGATGAAAACCTGCATTGAGCATTTACTAGCCATATGATACAGGGCAAATCACTTAACTCCTGATTGCCTCAGTTTCCTTAATTATAAAACTGGGATAATAATAGCACCTATCTCCCAGGATTGTTGTGAGATTCAAATGATGTAACATTTGTAAAATGTTTAACATAGCGCCTGACACAGAAGGTGCTTAACAAAAGCTTCATCCCTTCTCCTTTTGCCAATGAGGAACTTTAATACATAGACTTGAAAAATAAAGAAATCAGAGGAGAAAGAAAAGACTAGAAGAAGGATATAGAAAATTTCTAGTCATCTATATACTTGCAAGAAATTTAGCACAATAAAAATGTAAATTGTGTCAAACTAGAAACAGAAGGCTTGTGAACTATTTATATAACTAATAGAACAGTTAAAAGAAAGAATGTGACAAAATGCTAGCTTCTCTTACAAAGCAGCAGGGTTGACTGTTATCTATTGGATGAAATGTTTCACAGGAGTGGAAAAATTACTAGCAAAACTTTATCATTTTCCTTTTAGATGGCAGCCTGATCCCACCTTCCTTTTTCCTTCCAATTTTCTTTATTTGTTTCTTAACTTGATAAACATCAACAAACATGAACACATTTTATATTGGTTGGTGCCAACTTGTGTGTGATAAAGACTATATAGTTCCTTGCTCTGTTACCTATGTTTTTCTTTTTCTTGCTGCTTGCAGAAAAAGGTTTTTGGGGGGTTAGGGGGAGGGGAGTTGAGGTTGGGACTGGTAGCTCTGGAATTTGCCTGTAACATTCATGGGAGTTTTCAATTTGGGAATGCTTTCACAATGTGATCAGTGAATTCACTTTACCTTCTGGTTCTAATAGATGTGAACAGTTTTCATTTATGGTTTCCCAAAATATGGTATCCAGGTTTTTTGTTTAGCCATAGTTTTCAGGGAGTTCTATTAAATTGTCTCTCTTCAATCTTTTTTTTAAAAGATAGGTTGGATTTGATAGTGGATCTTTACATTTTCTTCTATTTTTTCAACCTTTTTAGTTTGTTCCAATATTTCTTTTGTCACAGGTGGTTGGTTACTTTGTCGTTATTGTTCCATTCTAATTTTCATAGAGTCAGCTACTTTGGTGAAGTTTTTCAACACAAGTTCTAAACTAATTATCACCATCCCAAGATTTTTCTCCAGAATTTTGTTTTACTT
>NW_027185860.1:11174135-11192707 GCF_028583685.1 Petaurus breviceps papuanus | reverse complement strand
CTAATTATCACCATCCCAAGATTTTTCTCCAGAATTTTGTTTTACTTATAGATTTTTTTAATCTCTTACTTCATTTCTTCTATTCATTCTTGGAATCCTCAACCATTTTTTTCTAAATGATTCTCTCATATTACTGTAGAATTATTATTTTCTTTTAAGTTTGCCTCTTGACCATAATATTTCTTATTTTGTTCAGTGTGTTTTTCTGTTTACTTAGATCTTTAACCTCCTCCCTTTTACACTCCTAGACAATGGTCAGGCCTTATTTGGTCTTGCCTTCATTTTTCCCGGCCCCTGCTACTGGTTTCCACTGCCTCTTTGTGTCTGTGCTGGAAGCACTGGCAGATTTTACCATCTTCCCTCTTTTACCCAGGAGGCTCTTCTGTTAATGTCCTGCAGTGTTCAGACTCTTTTGGAACATTCTTTTCAGATCATTGTGGAATTCTGGCCCCGTTGAAGCATCCTAGTCAAAACACTGCCAAATTTTGGTTCCCTTGGAGTCTTGATTAATTAATTCTCTCAGAGCTTCCAACCCCTTTGGAGTTTCTCTGTTAAAGTGTTGTAGGCTTTTATAGCCTGGGAGAGTCCCGCTTAGAATGCTACAGTCTTAAAATGACCTTATAACATCTCTAGTCAGAATACTGACAGATCTCTTGCCTGGTTTCCTGTGATCATGATGGCTTTTCTGGGTGGTATACCGCTCCAAATACTCAAAGGCTTCTAACTGGGTTTCTGTATAGTCTTGGGTTAAATGAAGACACTGTAATTTCTTTTTGAATTTTTTAAAAATTTAAATTCATTCATTCATTTAATCTGCTTTTCCATCTATTTTACAAGCATCCTTCCCAATTGAGCAACAAAATAAAATCCTCATAACAAACATATATTGTTCAGAAAAACAAATGCCTATATTAAACATTTCCAAAAATGTCTATATTTTAAACCTATCCCCCTTCTTTTTGCTTTTTTGGAGAGGGGAAGGTAGGGCAATTGGGATTAAGTGACTTGCCCAAGGTCATATGGCTAGTTTTAAGTGTTTGAGGTCAGATTTGAACTCAGGTCCTCCTGACTCCAGGGCCAGTGCTTTATTCACTGGGCCACCTAGCCATCCCAACCTTTCCTGTAAGAGGTAGAAATGGGGGTGTTTTTCAGTCCTCTGGATTGGTTTATCATTGCATTGATCAGTTCCAATATCTTTCAAAGTTGTTTTTCTCCTTAATGTTGTTGTCATTGTATAAATCATTATCCTAATTCTGCTGACTTCACACTGCATCAGTTTATACAAGCCTTTCCATGTTCCTTTAAAACTGTTCATTTCATCATTTCTTATTGTACATCCCATTATACTCACAATTTGTTTAGTTATTCCCCATAGGAAGACATCTCCTTAGTTGACAGTTTTGAGGTACTAGGAAAAAAGCTACTATGAATATTTTTACACACATTTTCTTCTTTCTTTGTTCTCTTCAGGTTATATACCAAGAAGAGGAATAGTTTGTTAAAAAGTGTGCAAGATTTAGTAATTTGGGAGGCCTCAAACTTATGAGATCAATTCATACTTTAGTTTATGTTACATATTATATTACAGTGGATATTTTCCTCCATCCCCACCATTTGTAATTTTCCTCATTTGTCACCTTTGCAAACTGACAGGGATGTAATAGAACATAAGAATTGCTTTAATTTGCATTTCTCTAATTATTAGTGATTTGAAGCAATTTTTAAAAATATGATTGTTCATAGCTTGGATTTCTCCCTTTGAAAACTGTCTGTTCATATTCTTTGTCCTTTTACCTACTGTGTGTCTTTGGGTTTTTGATCATTATCTGATCTAACAATTCTCTTAGGTATTTGGTAGAGTACAAATCTGTACCAGCAACTTTCAAATATGACCGTTTTTGCTCTCACTTTGATTTTCAGTTCTGTTGTTATTTTGGTTTGAATCTGAGGCTAGTAGCTTTCAGGTCATAAGCCCCTAGAAACCAAATCATATAGACCTTGTTACCCTCAGTAATTTAAAATAAGATTTATCAAGTTCAGCTTTTCTGTTATCATATCTCATCCAGCCCCTGAGACACCCTACCTAATTTATTCTTGATTGAGTGTCAAAATATTATTTGAGATAGAGCCATATATATTTTAATGGAACTTGTACAGTGTCTTACTTTTTGTGGCAGGGACCAGTATTACAAAATGTCCCAGCATTGAAACTTGCTGTGCTTTTTTCCATTTCTGTTCCCAAGAAAGCAGGTGGAAAAGGTTTTCTCAGCCCTGAGTTGCAAGAGCTCCCATAGTTCTGCAGTCCAATCGCTATCTGTCAGACTGAGTTGTACCAGATTTCCTTGATGTGGAAAAATACTCACTCGAGCTGAGGATGAAGCCATCAAGATCATTTTCCACATGTGATTAGAGCCAGGCGAAACTTGCCAATTTCATCCCACAGCAGATGCAATGACAGCTCTCATCATTTGGTTTCGCCTGGTTTGCTCTGCCCTCCTAAATTTCACTCTGCACTGGATTTTCTTCAAAGCTCCATAGGCTCAAACATCAGGTGAATCCAAATGATGAGAAATTCACTGAAAGGAATGAACCTATTTCACATGCATAATTCACATTTTTAATGGTTTCAATCAGGTGGCTTACTGAATTTTTCTTTGAAAAGAGTAAGCTTTTCTGTAGATACAAAGACAGAAATAGATTTATCTTAGAAAATACAGAGCATCTTCATAGAAAAAATGGCAAAGCTAAAATGAAAAAGAATACCAGAATTTTACTATCTAGCCTACATGGTAGATGAAAAAAAAATGCATATGTAAATTTTATCAGAAATTAATTAACTTAGGGATTTTTCTCTCATTTTTCATACTTCTTGAGTTTATTTCTTATGTCTTCCAGTGTTACTGATATTATATTATTAGCTTGTTAAGCAGGAGAAAATCCATGAAAATGTGACTAAATTTTCCCTAACTTGTTTTTCATAGCACTGTGGGAATTATAAGGTACACAGAAATTCAGTGTTGGGAGATAAAATTAATTCAAATGCAAAGTTTTTCTTAAGCTTAAAACATAATTTAACAGTGTTGCTCACATGTTGGAAAATGGAAGGAAGAGAAAGCATGATTTGTTAACTGTTAAAAGACACTATTTACATGAGAAACTTCAAATTCAAAACCTAGTCTCGATTTTCCATATGCTCTGTGTATGTTATGAAGTACCCTTGCCTTAGGGTCGCCCTTTGCAAGATGATTATAGGAAAAGCATGTGTGACTATAGAAAACTGTTTTATAGTCATGTATTAAGTTCCTGTTGTCTGAGACGGAACAAAAGAAACCACGGGCAGGGGAAAGCTTTACTCCCATAATCTCTACCCGTATTTTATGTAAAGACTCCAGGAAATTTTTATAAAGTGACACGGCAGGTGTGGAGGGAGGGGAACAATCCCCAGGTAATAACAGAAGAATTAGAGTCCTAACTTTATTGAGACTGAAGGGAATAGAGGGGTGAGAAGGAAGATAGTACACTAGAGGGAGCCATTTCCTCCTCACAGAAAAATCCCTGATCTAGGACAGTGAGTAGACAGCCTTGATCTACTTGTGAGTGTGAAAACACACTTAGAGGGAGCACCCAGGGTGCAGGAGAAGAATTGATCTGTCAGCTCACACAGGAGCAGCACTTTCCACTTGTTACCAGATGACATTCATCAGGTACAGAGCTATCTAAGGTAGCCGCTGACTCTGGGGGTTATTACACGGGCCCATTCATTTAGTGCTTGAGATACCAGAAATACTGTTTTGTGCCACACCACTAGCTTTACAGCCTAGAAAATTGGGACAGAGTCATGGATCCAGTGGAGATCCTACACTGGCTTTGGCCTTGATGTTTAATCCCGTTCTATCCTTGAGTGTGCGATTCCTCCACTGAGTTTTCGCCCCCCATAGCACTTAAAGCCCATGTGGTTTGTTCTATTTGTAGATGTCATGCAAAAGAGAGACCCTCGGGGAAGAGACCTATTCTTTGTTTCATATGTCCCTGAATTATGGAGGTAATCTAGGGCCTGACCCAGGTCACAGTGGGAAACAGTTCATGGTATTAAATAGTTCTAAACTGCAACTAATGCATGCTAGAAATGTCAGACTGGGGCTTTGTCTGCTATTATTGCAGTGGGTAACTGAAACAAGAAAGTGGTTTATGACATTAATTATCCTATGAGTGACACTGGGTCTTAAAAATCTGGGATCTAAAGAGATTTCCACACATTTTATTCACTGGTCTTTTAACATTTTTGATCATTCTTCCCTATCAGTAAAAGTTATCTATTCATTTATTCATAAACTATATATGTACTACTAAACTAGTAATTGTTTACATTAAATACAACCAAAATAGTTTTTAAAATGTGAAGATGAATATTTTAAATTTAAATTTTTATTTACAAAGAAAGCAACACTTATTCTCACAAAAATATTAGTTTACTATAATATTGTTGAAAGCAATCTGATTAAAATATTCTTCATAATTTTTAAGAAAAATACTTGTGTATGTCCTAGAGAATAGGGCAGACATGTAAATAAAAATGTGTGTTGGTAATTACCTATTTAATTGATCATGGTAATTAGCCAAGCAGGTGAATGATAGTCATACAGTTAGTGAACATAACCACTTTTCAGCAGGTGTAATGTTTCCCAGTGTGTAATGCACACAATGAATAAATGTGTACAAGTGAATTGCCTCTAATTTGAACTCAGTGGAGTATTTTGCGATGAATCCACCCCTTTTTATTTTTGTGATTCTAATAATACCTCATATATGGTATCATACTTCAATTTCCTATTTGTGTTTAGATATTTTAATTGTGTTTTTGCATGTGCATGAAATAGCAAGAAGGTCAGTTTTACTAATAGAGTGAGGGAGGGGGGAGTAGTATATAATAATAAGGTTGGAAAAAATAATTTGGTGCCAGGTCATGAAGGACTCTAAATGCTAAACAGAGGAATTTACATGTGACCCTAGGAATCCCTTCGGAATTTATATTACATCCTAGATTCTCTACTTTAGAGATCATTGATCTAGTTCACCTGTTTAACTACAAACAAAGCTTTATTTAAATTATTCCAGATAGTCTTGGAAAGACAATAGGATTCTCAAGAATAGACTGAGTTATCTCGGTTCAACTGAGCGGGAATCACCTGGATTTGACTGTTGAATGAGGTCCAACTGAGACAGCTAGAAAATACTGGTAATTACATTTTGATAAAATGGTGAAAGGGGTAAATGCTGAGGGC
Organism: Petaurus breviceps papuanus; assembly: GCF_028583685.1. NCBI lineage: Eukaryota > Metazoa > Chordata > Mammalia > Diprotodontia > Petauridae > Petaurus > Petaurus breviceps. Next base: position 11,187,425 of record NW_027185860.1, on the reverse strand, counting down.
AGATGAAATAACAACTGTTGGGTGCACAATTGATTTGGTACATGGAAGCTAGATAGTAGGTGCAGAAAGGAAGTTGGGGTCAGAACTCAGAGAAGGCAGAAAATAGACCCCATCTGGGCTGGATGAGTGAAGGCCAAATTATTTGCAGAGACAGCATAGCCAAGCAGTTGACAGGAAGCAGAACAAGGCAGGGTTAACAATGTGTGTCAGAAACAGATAATAGATGAGTTACAAGGCAGGTGTTTTTGCTAAGCTGTTCTGGTTTACCTGTGCCCCTCTAGGTATAGGTAAAAGTTTCAGACTAGTATGTCTCAATCACAACTACATAAGCCAAATCTCATTATCCTCCAGGTACCTCCCTATAGCTTAAGAACATACACAGACCATCAGGGTCCCCATTAGGACCCTATCCTCCAGGGAGCACAAGGTGCCCAACAATCTGTCCCTAACCTAGTAACTAGTTCCTGGCCTGAAAGTGGACATACACATAGTTCACATGACAAAGAAAGGTGTTGGGTAGGTAGTTACGCAGAGCTCCAAAAGCAGGGGTTCTTAAAAATGAGAAAAGTACCCATATATACAAAATAATTTATAGCAGCTCTTTTTGTGGCAAGCAAAAACTGGAAATTGAGGGGATGCCCATCAATTGAGGAATAGTTGATTCAGTTGTGGTATATAAATGTTTGATGAGCAGGTGGACTTCAGAAAAATCTGGAAAGATTTACACAAACTGATGCTGAGTGAAGTAAGCAGAATGAGAACATTGTACACAGTAACAGCTACAGTGTGTGATGACTGTCTTTGATTGACTTAGCTCTTCTCAGCAAAGCAAGGACCTAAAACAACTTCAAAGGACTCACGGTGGAAAATGTCATCCGTATCCAGAGAAAGAAATATGGAGTCTGAATGCAGATTGAAGTGAACTATTTGCTCTTTTTTTTTGTTTTTTTCTTTCTCGTGTTTCTTCCCATTCAACCTAATTCTTCTATACAACATAACTAATGTGAAAATATGTTTTAAAAGGATGTATATGTAGGCCTGTATTGGTTTGCATGCCATCTTGGGGAGGGAGGTAGAGAAAATTTAAAAGTTATGAACATGAATGTTGAAAACTAAAAATAAATTAATTAATTTATAAAAAATAAAATGAGTTCATGGTCCAAACCGTCCAGAGTAACCACATTTTCAAGGATCTCTTCAAATTGAGACAACTGGGCAATAATAACCAGTCATGGTTGGGAATCCTCTACTGGCCTTTATTGGGTTTATCAGTTTCTACTTCTGGCAGAGCATCTCTACAGATTGTTTCTGAAACCACATGGGTTGTTTCAATTCCCACAATTCACTATTGAGTAGAGATAGACTCGGGGAATGTGTGTCTTTGTGTGTGTGTCTGTGTTTAAATGAGGATGGGTCTTGCTTAGCTTAGCTGGTCTTGCTCTTAGCAGGACTTACCTACCCATCCCAAAAGAGAACAATTGACCCAAGGGCAAAAGGAAAGGGGTTTTCAGGAAAAATAAAGTTTTTTCCATACCAAAGGAGTGTAAATATTCAGCACAAGGCTTGAGTTGGATAAAGGCCCAAGGCTCTGACAGGAGCTATACTCTGAAGATTTTTGTTATTGTTCAGTTGTTTCAGTCCTGCCCAACTCTTTGTGACTCCATTCGGGGTTTTCTTTGCAAAGATATAGGACGGGTTTGCCGTTTTCTTCTCCAGCTCATTTTAACAGATGAGGAAATTAAGGTAAAAAAGATTAAGTGACTTTCCCAGAATCACAAAGAACGCAAGATGATGAGTCTTCTGGACTCCAGGACTGACACTCTATCCATTGCACCATCATGCATTAAAGAGGGAAAACTATCCTGGAAACTATCTTTTCTTTTTTTTTTTTTTGAGGGCAATTGGGGTTAAGTGACTTGCCAAAGGTCACATGGCTAGTTTTGTGTTAAGTGTCTGAGGCTGGATTTGAACTCAGGTCCTCCTGACTCTAGGACCAGTGCTCTCTTCACTGTGCCACCTAGCTGCCCTGAAACTATCTTTTCTTAACTCCATAAATTTGATTAATACTATTTTGTATGTTATTTAATGGCTTCAATTTCCAGATGGAACCCAGACCTAAGCCTGGCCATGGACCAGAAACCTTTGCTAGTGAGGTGACATTATCTACTTCCAGTCCTCAGTCATTCCCCTCATTTTACCAGCATTTCAGGTAAAGATCCAGGACTTGTCTAACTCTGTGAAACATACCTTGGAGACTGTAAGCTTCTTTTCCCATCTACCACCCACTATTACCCCTATCATTTCTGTTTCTCTTCCTATACTTGTAATAATCAGCAGTCATTTAGGAGAATACTTCCCTCTGCCCCCTATTTATTCTCTTTAATCTATATACTCCTTAATCTAACCTTACCCCATATGCCTATCTAACTCTACCTACCTCTTGTCCTATGCCCTTTGGAATTTCTGTTCCATACTAAACAAACTCCTTTTTATCTTGAACCTCTTTCACAATCTTTCCATCTATCATTCCTCACTGAAACCTGACTCCCTTTTGATAATACTGCATTCTTGACTAGCCTCTCCCACACTGACTGTGTACACTCTGTCCAGTCAGCCCTACAGGGGGTTGGAATATGACTTGCTCCTTGTGATCACTGTCAGGCTTTACTTTTGTCTCCATCACTCAGTAACCTCTTCTTTTTCTTCTTTTGTTTCTGTGTTTTTGAAATATGCATAACTATAATTCTGTACATAATTGAAGCTCTAGTATACAGAATCCTACATCATTCTCTTTCATTTCTCAAGGAGCTCAGTATATGTCTTATCATCTTCTGCTCCTCTCTAATTTCTGCCCCTTGGTAGAATTAATGTCTAGGGGACATCCATCTAGATATTCACTTAACACTCTAACCTCCCATTTCCTTAAGCTCCTTGGAGCCCAACTCTCTTCTTTCTCTTAGTCTCCAACAAGGAACAGTCCTACATAGTCACTTGATTTTATCTGGTCTCATATGTCTCCCCACTAAAAAATAAGCTTATCATGAGAGGACTAATTTTATTCTTTGTATTGGTATCTCCAGTACTTAACGTAGTAGGTATTTAAATACTTGTCGGTTATTTAATTGACTAATGAGCATTTGTACTGAGTTCCTTTGGGATGAGGCATGTTTGCTTGTATTTCTGATATCTCTGTGCTAAGTAGTACTTAGCACAATTTGGGGAACGTAAATGAATTTTAGTACATACGTATTGATATAACCTCCTCATAATTTCCTAGCTTTTTGTAACCTGCTCCCAAATGACAGACAAACAAAAACAACGGCAACCTTGTTTTATATCTTTAATTGTGCATGTTCTATTCACCACTCTGCAGGCTGAACAAGGGGGAAAGGACCAACATGAACTTGCATTATATTCACCTATATGGGAAAACCAAAGAGATGAATAATGTATAACTAAGCTCATGCTTCTATAAGTTTTATGCAAAGGGACTCAGACACTATTTATGAGCTGTGTGATCCTGAGCAAATCGCTTGACCTCTGATTGCCTCAGTTTTCTCAACTCTAAGTAGACACAATAATAACCAGTTGTGGTTAAGATCAAATGAGAAGGGTGGCCAGGTAGCACAGCGAGTAAGAGCACCGGCTCCAATGTTGGAATGACTTGGAGATTGAATCCCGGGCTCAGACACTTAGCAATAACCCAGAAACACCTGGCCGTGTAACCTTGAGCAAGTTACTTAACCCCAATTGCTTAGGGGCGGCCAGGTGGCTCAGCGAGTAAGAGCACCGGCTCCAGTGTCGGGATGACCTGGATCAATTCTGGGCTCAGATACTCAGCACCACACCCAGAAATAACTGGCCATGTAACCTTGAGCAAGTTACTTAACCCCGATTGCTTTAAAAAAAAATCAAATGAGAAAAATGAAATATTTTTTAAAGTTCTTAGCTCAGTGCCAATCACAAAGTAGGTGCTAATAGTGGGTTATTTTGTCTCTTCTTCCCTCCTTCCCTTCCTTCCTTCCTATTTCATAATTTACTTAGCAAATAAGTCTCAGCACTCGGGATACAAAGAAAGGGAAAATTTTTGGCTGCTCCAGGCAATGGGGAAAATATTCTGTGAACAACTCTTTACAAACTAGATACATGAGATGTATTTAAAATAATCAAAGGAGAGAAGGCATTAGTGTTAAGGGGGATTAAGAAAGGGGGATTCAAGAAAGGACTTGAAGGAAGCCAGGAGGTGGGAGAGAAAGAGGGAGAGAATTATAGGAAAATTATAGAAAAAAATTATAGAAAAATTAAAGGCCAGTGAAAATGCAGAGAGTTAGGAGATGAAGTATCTTGGGTGAGGAAGACCAAGGAGATAAATGTTATTGGATTGCATAATACATGGAGTAAGTTTTAGGAAAACTGAAAAGGTAGAAGGGAACTAGGTTCTGAAGGCCTTCAAAAGTCAAACATTGTTTTATATCTAATCCTGGAGGTGATAGGGAGTCATTGGAATTTATTGAATAGGGATAAGACATGGTCAGAGAAAAAATAATTGGATGGTTGAGTAGAAGAATAAGGTCTGGTATCACAGAAATTGTTTCACAGAAAAGCCAAGGGGCAGCTAGGTGGCACAGTGAATAGAGCACTGGCCCTAGAGTCAGGAGGATGTGAGTTCAATTACAGCTTCAGACACTTGACACAGTTACTAGCTGTGTGATGTTGGGCAAGTCACTTAATCCCGATTGCCTTGCCTTTCCCCCTCCAAAAAGAAAAGAAAAAGCCAACAAAGTTTGAGTGTAAAAACTGTCAAATATTCCCTCAATTAATAAAAACCAGGTTTGAGGAAATTATGCTCTTAAACATTAGGCAAAAGTTATAACCGTATGTCAGGACTTGGAGGTGCTTTTATGACAATTTCATAAAGCTTTGAGCAATAAAAATGTTTCAGTTTAATAAGGTAATAAAGTATTTCTAAATGACTTTCCTTGTGCCTTACTTAGATATCTGGTATTAAAATGTGTTTGCCATAGAACCTAACTTTGTTACTGAAACTGGAAAGAAAGTTTGAGGACATAGTACACCCTTACTTTCCTCACATTACATTTCCTCACGTATTTGCATATTATTGGACTCCTAAATATCTGTGTGCATGAATACTTTGGAGATCTATGATTCCATTGGTGAGAATACTCTACTAACATAGACCACATCTCTCTTCACCTTTAAAAAGACAGTTTTCTTTTTCTTTAGTCTGCTCAAAAGGACATATGAAGGAAGATGCTGTCTATGTCCTGAGAAAGAACTGATACATAGAAATATTTATGGAATATACACACATATGTACACATGTGTCTAATTGTAGCCATCTCTAGGGCGAGGCAGGAGGGAAGAAAACAAGGAAAAAGAAAAGAAAATTAATTAATAAATTTATTATATATTTAAAAGGAATAGCAAATTGTGCTGATTTGCAGTTTCATGTAGTCTTTTTTTTTTCTGTTCTACTACCTTATGGAAATACTTGTTTTATTTTGTAAGTTAATAATAAAATAAATAAAATTTTTAAAAGGCATGTCTTTGGTTGACTTCTGGGAGCTAAAAGGGTGGAACAAGCACTAAATTCCCACAATTCTCTCATGTTCACCTCCAAACAACCATAAAACAGCGCCCTAGAACAGCAGAACCAGCAGAAAGCACAGGAGAAACAATCTTTGAGCCCAAGAAATTTGGAAGATCAGCAGGAAAGGTCTGTCTCACTAAAGTCAAGGGGAGTGCAGTTTAGGCAACAAACCAGCAGCAAGTCTCACCTCAGCAAATCTGTTGTGGATCCTGAGACCCATGGCAGTGTAGTAGGCAAATGCTAACACCAGGGATCCCGCCCTCACCCCCCCCCCCCCCCCCCCACACACACATCTCAGCATCACCAGGGGAATGGGCAGACTACAACTCTGAGAACTGCCACTTGCTTCACTGTAGCCCTAGGCAAAAAGGTAAACACCACCCTTATGCTATCTAAGCAAACTGGCAGGCACCACTGCCACATGTTTCAGCATAGCCCTGGTCAAACAGGCAGCCACCAGCATCCAGAACTCCATTTTCCTCAACATAGCCCCAGGGAAACATAGAAATATGCCCCCCACCCAGCATATAGCACATAGCATACATCACTCTGGCTCAGCACCAGGTAAGCCAGCAGAACCCTAAGGCCTCCAGCAACCCCAGCCACCACCCACCCTCCCCTCAGCACAGCACCAAACTCAAGGGTCATCTAGGGGTTTCAGGAAAACATCAGTGCAGCAGCAGGTAAACTGTGAGGGCCTGAAGCCCCTGGCATAAGAAGCCTGAGACAGTGACTCTTCCAGCCTGGAAGCAGAGCTCAAATTTAAAAGACATAGAAAAGACCATAAAGGGTGAGCAAAAACCAAACAAACAAACAGACCCCCCAAAAAATCTCACCATAAAAATTATTATTGTATCATAGAAGATCAAGACATGAACTCAGAAGAGGATAACAATGACAAAACACCTATGGGCAAAACCCCAAAGAAAAATGGGAAGTGATCTCAGACCCAGACAGAACTCATGGAAGAGCTCAAAAAGGAGTGTGAAAATCATATAAGAGAGGTAGAAGAAAAATTGGGAAAAGAAATACCAGAAAAGGAACAAATAAAAAATCCCCAATTAAATACCAAATGAGAAATTCAGAAAATCAAAGAAGAGATTAATAAAATTGAAAGTAAGAAAACTATTGAACCAATAAATATAACTAAGAAACTGGTTGTATGGTGGAAAATCCCAATAAAACAGATAAACCTTTGGTTAATTTGATTTAAAAAGAAAACTAAAATACTAGTATTAAAAATTAGAAGGGTGAATCTACTACCAATGATGAGGAAATTAAAACAATAATTAGGAGCTATTTTCCCCAACTGTATACCAACAAATTTTACAATCTTAGTGAAATGGATGAATATTTACAAAAATATAAATTGCATAGACTAACAGAAGAGGAAATAAAGTACTTAAATAACCCCACTTCAGAAAAAGAAATTTAATAAGCCATAAATGAACTCCCTAAAAAAATCCCCAAGGTCAGATAGATTTACAAGTGAATTCTACCAAACACTGAAGAACAGTTAATTCCAATACTGTATAAACTCTTTGGGAAAATAGGTGAAGGAGTCCTTTCAAATTATTTTTATTATACAAATATGGTGATAATACCTAAGCCAAGAAAAGTCAAAACAGAGAAAGGAAATTATAGATGAATTTTCCTAATGAATATAATGCAAACATTTAAAATAACATATTAGCAAAGAGATTACAACAACTTATCATGAAGATAATACACTATGCTCAGGTGGGATTTATAGCAGGAATGCAGGGCTGGTTCAATATTAGGAAAGCTATCAACATAATTGACCATATCAATATCAAACCAACAGAAATCATATGATTATCTCAATAGATGCAGATAAAGCTTTTTTTTTTTCTTTTTGGAGGGGGAAAGGCAGGGTAATTGGAGTTAAGTGACTTGCCTGAGGTCACATGGCTAGTAACTGTTAAGTGTCTGAGGGAGGATTTGAACTCTGTTCCTCTGGACTCCATGGCTGGTGCTCTATTCACTGTGCCACCTAGCTGATAAAGCTTTTGACAAAATGCAGTACCCATTCCTATTAAAAATACTAGAGAGCTTAGGAATAAATGGAGTTTTCCTTAAAATGATAAGTGGCATCTATCTAAAATCATCATCAAACCTAATATGTAATGGAGATAAGTTAGAAGCCTTTCTAATTAGATGAAAGATGAAATAAGGATGTCTATTATCACTACTTTTATTTAATATTGTACTAGAAACATTAACTTTAGCAGTAAGAGAAGAAAAAAATTGAAGGAATTCGAATAGGCATGGAGGAAACAAAGCTATCACTCTTTACAGATGATATAATTGTACACTTAGAGAATCCTAGAGAATCAAGTAAAACAACTACTTGAAAATAGCAAAGTTTCAGGACATAAAATAAACCCAGATAAGTCATCAGCATTTCTATATATTACTAACAAACTAGAGATAGAAAGAGAAATTCCATTTAAAATAACTATAGAGAATATAAAATATTTGAGAGTCTGCCTGCCAACACAAACCCAGGAAGTATATGAACACAATTAGAAAACATTTTTCACATAAATTAGGTCAAATCTAAAATATCAGTTGCTCAAGAGTTAATATAATAAAAATGACAATCTACCTAAATTAATTTAATTATTCAGTGTCATGCCAATCAAACTACCAAAAATATTTTATAGAACTAAAAAAAAATTATAACAGAATTAATCTGGGGGAACTTGGCCAGGAATATCAAGGGAATTACTAAAGAAAAATGCAAAGGAAGGTGGCCTAGCTGTACCAGACCTAAAACTGTATTATGAAGAAGCAATCATCAAAACTACTTGCTACTGGCTAAAAAATAGAGTGGTGGATCTGTGGAATAGGTTAGGTACACAAGCCAAAATAGTCAATGACTATAGTAATCTACTGTTTGATAAACTCCAAGTTTCCAGATTCTGGTATAAGAATTCACTTTTTGACAAAAACTCCTGGGAAAACTGGAAAATAGTATGGCAGAAACAAGGTATAGGCCAACATCTTACACCATATACCAAAATAAAGTTAAAATAGGTACATGATGTAGATATAAAGGCTGATGTTATAAGCAAACTGGTAGAGCAAGGAATAGTTTACCTGTCAGATCTATGGAAAAGGGAAGAATTTATGACCAAACATGACAAAGAGAACATTACAAAATTAAAAGTGGATAATTTTGATTGCATATATTAAAACATTTTTTCACAAGCAAAGTCAATGCAAAAAAAGATTAGAAGGAAAGTAGAGAGCTAGGAAACATTTTTTACAGCCAGCATCTCTAATAAAGGCCCCATTTCTCAGATATAGAGAGAATGAATCAAATTTTTAAGAATACAAGGCATTTCCTAGTTGAAAAATGGTCAAAGGATATGAACAGTTTTCAGATGAAGGAATTAAAGCTATTTATAGACATGTGAAAAAATGCTCTAACTCGTTACTGATTAGAGAAATGCAAATTAAATCAAGACCTCGCACCAATACAATTGGCTAATATTATTTTTAAAAAGGGAAATGACAAATATTGGAGAAGATGTGTGAAAACTGGAACAGTACTGCATTGTTGGACTTGTGAATTAATACAACAATACTGGAGAGCAATTTGGAAGTATGCCCAAAGGGCAACCAAACTGGGCATACCCTTTGATTCAGCAATACCACAACTAGCTCTATATCTTCATGATATCATAAAAAAGGATGTGCAAATATATTTATCGCAGCCCACTTCATGGTGGCAAAATATTGGAAACTGAGGTGATGCCCATCAATTGGGGAGTGAGTGGGTAGACAAGCTGTGGTATGTGAATGTTCTGGAATTCTGTGTAATAAAAAATGATGAACAGGCAGATTTCAGAAAAACCTGGAAAGAGATGTAAAAACTGATGCATAGTGAAATGAGCAGAGACAGAGTACACAGTATCAACATTATGTGATGATCAACTATGAATGAGCCAGCTTTTTGCAGCAATACAATGATCCTAGAGAAGTAAAAAGGACTAATGAAGGAAAATGCTATCCACATCCACATAAAAACCTGATGGATTTTGAATGCAAGTCGAAGCATACCTTTTTCCTTACTTTATTATTTTTTGTGTGTTTTTCCCCTTTCAATCTTTTTCTTCTTTCACAACTATGACTAATATGGAAATATGTTTTGCATGATAGAATATGTGTAATCTTATCTAATTGCCTACTATTTTTGGAAGAGGGGAGGAAGGAAGAAAAGTTTGGAATTCAAAACATTTTGTAAAAATGAATGCTAAAAATTGTCTTGACATGTAATTGGAAAAAAATAAAATGCTATTAAAAATAAAAATTAAAGCAAAATGGCATGTTTTATTTTGGCTGTGTCCAAAACAAAACAAAAAAAAAAAAAAGAAATCATTGCCTGGGGTTAACTGAAACTAGGTGGTGATTCTCTCTAAATTTAGTCTGTATATAGGTATTCTCTGCATTAGTGAAGATCACAACCTGTCTATGATTCTTATTCGTGTATTATGTTAGGACCAGGCTGAAGATATTCCTTTCCATTAAGGCGTCTTAATTTTGTTCCATGGGGCAGCCAGGTAGCACAGCAAGTAAGAGCACCGGCTCCAGTGTTGAGAAGACCTGGAGATTGAATCCCGGGCTCAGACACTTAGCACCCACCCAGAAACACCTGGCCGTGTAACCTTGAGCAAATTACTTAACCCCAATTGCTTAGGGGCGGCCAGGTGGCTCAGCGAGTAAGAGCACTGGCTCCAGTGTTGGGACGACCTAGAGATTGAATCCCGGGCTCAGACACTCAGCACCACACCCAGAAATAACTGGCCTTGTAACCTTGAGCAAGTTACTTAACCCTGATTGCTTAATTAAAAAAAAATTGTTCCATGAACTTTTGTGTTGTTTTGATGATTGCATTTCAATATAACTAATTTCCTTGGTAATTTACTGTATTTTATGCACTTAAAAATATTATTCTTAGAGAGGGGAGAGCTAAGATGCTGGAGTAGAAGTTGAGACCTGTTTGAGCTCTTCCCCAAACCCCTCAAAACATCTGTAAAAATGATTCTAAATAAATTCTAGAGCAGCAGAAGCCACAAAAAGACAGAGTGAAACAGATTTCCAACCCAAGGCAATCTGGAAAGCTGACAGGAAGGGTCTATTATACTGGTCTCAGAGCAGAGCACACCCCAGTGTGGACCACCAGCACAGATGGGGCTGGAGCAGGCCTTATGGCACTGAATCACTGGCATCTGCAGTGGTTTCCAGACTTCTTAACCCACAAACACCAAAGACAGCTTCAAAGATAGATGGGAAAGCTCTCTCACATAGGTGAGAGAGAAGCACTTTCTGACCCCAACTCCAGCCCCAGGCCCAGCATGGTAGTGGCTGCTTCCAGAACTCTTGGTCTACAAACAGAGGGGGAATCAAGCAGCTGATCTGGGTGTCAGGTGTGGGTGGAGGTCCTGGAGCGAGGAGGAGCTGGTGACAGCTGTGGACAGGGAATCCTCCTTGTAGTTCTAGGGCAGAAAAGAGTGCTTATGGTTTCTCAAAGACCAGAGTGCAGGCCAGGAGAGGCATAAATATTTCTCCTTTGATCATATCACTTTGGAAGAACTGAGAATTTACAGGTCCCTAGAGACATCTCTGTAGCACTAATGCAATATTTACAGTGACCACAATCACAATCAAGACTGTTCTGAATATAAATATCATATGACATTGGATTGCAAAATATACTAAACTCTCCATATAGAGGACAGAACTGAAACATTTATTCAGATACCAGAAAACCCAATCCCAAAACCAGTAAACCAATTCCATCATAGTACCAAAGATATTAAGAAGCCATAATAACACTGAGAGCCACAGCATCCTTCAGCCTTCCCATATACCAATAAAAGATCAGTATTTACTCACAAACCTCTCTTTTTCCTTGCCAGAGTACCTCTCTCTCCCACCATCCCTCTGGTTCTGACTCCCAGCTTCCTGTGGACTCTGCTTCTCTTCAGCAAACCTCTCCCACCGCAGGCTCCATATAATTACATTCATCCTATTTGGGGCAGAGTTTACTTTCAAAGCAGGGAAAGTCTTCAAATTCTCCCCTAGACCTATTAAGGGGCAGGGAAGATCTTAAAAGTCCTATTCCCATTATAATCTCTGAAAACAGATGCACAAAACCCCTAAAACTTGGGGCAGTACACCTTCCACTTAACAAAGTGCTCAAAAGTCAAGTAATTGACTATGGAAATGAGCAAACAGATGGGGTAAGACTATATAAGGTTACTTTCTTGGTGAAAAGTTATTTTCTTATGTCTTTGGTGAGGAGGAAGAAGTGGAGGAAGATCAAAGCATACAACCAGAGGAAGACATCAAGGTTAAGGCTCCTACATCCAAAGCCTCGAAAAAAATATTAAGTGGTCTCAGGCCACGGAGGAGCTCAAAAACAATTTTGAATATCATGTAAGAGAAATAGAAGAAAAATTGGGAAGAGAAATGAGAGCAATGCAAGAAAATCATGAAAAACAAATCAACAGTTTGCTAAAGGAGACCCAAAAAATGGTGAAGAAAATAACACATTTAAAAATAGACTAACCCAAATGGCAAAAGATGTCCAAAAAAACCAATGAGGACAAAAATGTCTTAAAAAGCAGAATTGAGAAAATGGAAAAGGAGGTCCAAAAGCTCAATGAAGAAAATAATTCCTTAAAAATTAGAATGGAACAAATGGAAGCTAATGACTTTATGAGAAATCAAAAAATTATAAAAACAAAACCAAAAGAATGAAAAAATAGGAGACAATGTGAGTTATATCATTGGAAAAACCACTGACCTAGAAAACAGATCCAGAAAAGATAATTTAAAATTTTTTGGACTCCCTGAGAGTCTTGTTTAAAAAAAAGAGCCTACACATCACCTTTCAAGAAATTATCAAGGGAAACTGCCCTGATAGTCTAGAACCAGAGGGGAAAATAGATACTGGAGAAATCCAGCAATCATATCCTGAAAGAAATCCCAAAAGAAAAAACTCCTAGGAATACTGTAGCCAAATTCCAGAGTTACCAGGTCAAGGAGAAAATATTACAAGCAACCAGAAAGAAAAAAAAAACTTAAGTATTATGGAAACATAATCAGGATAACACAAAATTTAGCAGCTTCTATGCTAAGGGATCAGATGGCTTGGAATATGATATTACAAAGGTCAAAGGAGGTAGGATTAAAACCAAGAATCACCTGCCCAGAAAAACTGAGCATAATACTTCAGGGAAAAAAAAATGGAATTTCAATCAAACAGAGGACTTTCAAGATTCTTGTTGAAAAGACCAGAGCTGAATAAAAATTTGACTTTAAAATGTAAGAACCAAGAGAAGCATGAAAAGGTAAACAGGAAAGAGAAGCCATAAGGGACTCTTTTAAGTTGAACTCTTTACATTCCTACATGGAAGGATATTTGTAACCATGAGACCTTTTTCAGTATGAGGGTAGTTAGAGGGGATGTATATTAGACAGACAGACAGAATAGATAGATGATAGATAGGTAGACAAATACATATATATACACGTGTGTGTATGTATATGTGTATATATGTATTTATATGCATATATATTGATATATGGAGAGAGAGTGAGAGAGAAAGGAGAGAGAGAGAGAGAGAGAGAAAGAGAGAGAGAGA
>NW_027185860.1:11171962-11174035 GCF_028583685.1 Petaurus breviceps papuanus | reverse complement strand
AGAGAGAGAGAGAGAGAGAGAGAGAGAGAGAAGGCACAGGGTGATCTGAATATGAAGGGACAATACCTAAAAAGTAAAATTAAGTGTTGAGAGGAATGGACTGGGAGAAAGAGAAAGGGAGAGGTAGAATGTAGTAAATAATCTCACATAAAATAGGCAAGAAAGAGCTTTTACAATGGAGAGGAAGAGGAGGGACGTGAGAGGGAATGAGTGATCCTTACTCTCATCGGATTTGGTTTAAGGAACAAATAACAAACACTCAATTGGGTATGAAAATCTATCTTACCCTGCAGGAAAGCAGGGGGGAAAGGATAAGAGAGGGGGGTGTAATAGAAGGGACAACAGATTGAGGAAGGGGCAATAAGAAGCAAACACTTTTGTGTGGGGACAGGTCAAAGGAGAGAATAGAATAAGGGAGGGCAGGATAGGATAGAGGGAAATTGACTGTTATGGAAGTATTTTGCTCAGCTACATGTGTATGATTTATATTGAATTTATTGCTTTCTAAGTGAGGGTGGGTGAGGAAGGAGGAAGGGAGATAATGTGGAACTCAAAGCTTTAAAAATGATTGTTAAAAATTGTTTTTGCATGCAACTGGGAAATAAGATGTACAGGCAATGGGATATAGAAATCTACCTTGCCCTACAGGAAAATAGAGGGAGGATAGATGGGAGAAGGGAGGTGACAGAAGGGAGAGCTGATTGAGGGAAGGGGTGTTCAGGGTGCATGCTGTCTTGGGGTGAAGGGAGGGGAGATATGGGGAGAAAATTTGGAATTCAAAATATTTTTGAAGTAATGCTGAAAACTTAAAACAAACAAATTATTTAAAAAAAAAATAAAAAAGGAAATGCTCCAGAAAAGGAGTGGGAAGACAGAAAAAAAAAATATTCTTAGAAGTGATCCGTTGTCTTCACCAAGTTGCCAAAGGATCCATAACACAAAAAGTTCTATAGTCTAACCTACTTAATCCACTAATGAGTCTCTCCTTTTCCCTTTTTGTTATCTGCAGTTCTGATTATTCAGAGATTGTCCTATATGTTTGTGGAGAATCTTATCAGCATGGGCAACTCTAACGAGACCTCTGGCCACAGCAATAAATGAAAAGAAAAAGAAAGAAATAGACCTCAATCATGTATGGCCTCTTTCTCCTGTGTAGGGAATTGTTGTGGAATGGTTTTTTTAAAAAAATTTTTAAAATGTATTATTTATTTTTAACATTCTTTCCTTTTTGAAAATTTTGAGTTCAAAATTCTCTTTCTCCCTTGCAATCTTCCCCTTATCAACTTACAAGGCAAGAAAAAACTATGTCAATTATACACTTGAAATCATGCAAAACATTTTCATCTTAGTCACATCACAAAAAACTAAGAAAATTATGCTTCAATTTGCACTTAGAGTTAATTAGTTCTATTTTTGAAGACAAACAGCACTTTTAAAAAAATCACATCCTTTGGAATTATCTTGGATCATTGCATTGTTCAGAGTAGCTAAGCCTTTCATAGTTAATCATCTGGACAATATTACTGATACTGCGCACAATGATTTCCCAGTTCTTCTCAATTCATTTACCATCATTTCAAATGTTTTCTAGACTTTTTTGAAACCATCCTGGTCATTATTTTTTTATAGCATAACTTTTTATAGCATAGTACTCCATCATAATCATATACACAATTTGTTCATCCATTCTCAAATTCCCCTTCAATTTCTGACTCTTTGCCATCCCAAAGAGATTGTATATACATATATACACACATATGTATGTGTATATATAATATATAAGTATGTGTTTATATGTATATACATATATACTTTTCTTATTCCTTCAATCTCTGTGGAATACAGGCCTAAATAGTGATACTGTTGAGTCAAAGAGTGTGCAGTTTTGGATATAGTTCTAAATTGTTCTCCAGAATGGTTGGACAAGTCCACAACTTCACCAACAGATTATTAGTGTACCTGTTTTTCCTCACCCCCTCCAGCATTTATCATTTCTGATAGGTGTGAGGTGACATCTCAGAGTTATTTTAATTTTCATTTTTCTAATCAATAGTGATTTAAAGCATTTTTTGG
>NW_027185860.1:11120691-11171952 GCF_028583685.1 Petaurus breviceps papuanus | reverse complement strand
TTTAATTTTCATTTTTCTAATCAATAGTGATTTAAAGCATTTTTTGGATGACTATTGATAGCTTTGATTTCATCTTCTGAAAACACCCTATTCATATCCTTTGATCATTTATCAGTTGGGGGTGTTTTAGAAAAATGTATTTTCTCTCATTACCTTGTTTATTATTATATATATATACACATATATATATTATATAAAAATGTCTATTTTTGCTTTTGCTTTGTCTGAGATCATGATTGCTACTGTTGCCTTTTTTAAATTTCATCTAAAACATAATAGATTCTACTCCAGTGCTTTATTTTAACTCACTGTGTGTCTCTCGGTTTCATAGAAACAATTTAATTAAAGAGAATGACAAAAATGAGACAACATTCCAAATTTTGTAAGATGCAGTCAAAACAATACTTATGGGAAAATGTATATCTCAAAATTCATAAATCAATAAAATAGAGAAAGAACAGATCTATGATTTGGGCAGGCATGCAACTACAAAAACAGAAAAAGAAATTTAAAATCCTCAATTAAATACCAAAATGAAATTATGAAAACCAAAGGAAATATTAATAAAGTTGAAAGTAAAAAATATTCAGCTAATAAATAAAACTACTAGATATTTTTTTCTTTAAAAACCCAATAAAATAGATGAACTATTGGTGAATTTTATTTTTTAAAAGAAAATCTAATATGAAAAATCAAAGGGGTAAATGAGCCACCAATGAAGATGAAATTAAAGCAATTAGTAGTTATTTTCTCCAATTACATGCCATTAACAGTGACAATCTGAATAAAATGAATATTTATAAAAATATAAACTGCAAAGAGTAATGGAAGAAGAAATAGAATACTTAAATAGCCCCTTCTTAGAAAAATAAATCAAACAGGACATCAATGAGCTCCCTAATTAAAAATCCCCAGGAGCAGGTGTATTTCAAAGTGAATTCTACCACTTATGGAACAATTAATCCCAATACATACTATCTGAGCTCTTAGTGATGCAAAATTTTAAAATGAAATACTAACAAGGAGATTATAAAATTATTTTTCAAAGACCATACACTATAACAAGCTGGGATTTATACCAGGAAAGCAGGGGTGGTTAAATGTTAAAGAAAACTATCAACTTAAGTGACCATACCAATAGTAAGAAGAACAAAAATCATATGACTATATCAATAGATGCAGAAAAAGCCTCTGACAAAATATAACACCCATTTCTATTAAAAACACAGGAAATTATAGAAATCAATTGAATCTTTTTTAAAAATTATAAATAGCATCTATAATGAAAGTAAACTTGAAGCTTTAACAATAAGATTAGGGGTTAAGGCAATGATATACCTTATCACCACTATTATTCAATGTTGTGTTAGAAATGCTAGCTATAACAATGAAAAGGAAAAAATGAAAAAATTAGGGTAGGGCATAAGGAAAGAAAATTTACAGATGATATGATGTATACTTGGTGAATCTTAGAGAAACTACTAAAAAAAGTAGTTGAAATAATTAACAGCTTCAGCAATGTTGCAGGATATAAAATGAACACACAAAAATCATCAGCATTTCTATATTACTACCAATAAAACCCAGAGGGAAGAGATAGAAAGAGAAAATCCATTTAAAATAGCTGTAGACAATATGAATAACTTGAGAGTCTACCTACCAGGACAACCCCAGGGATTAAATGAACACAATTAAAAAACACTTCACACAAAGAGAAATTTAAATAATTGGTGAAATACAAATTGCTCATGGACAGGATAACCCAATATAATAACAAACAATGACAATTCTAGCTAAATTAATTGAATAATTAATAGTGAATAGTGTCATACCAAACTATCAAAGAATTATTTTATAGAGCTAAAAAAATATTAATAAAATTTACTTGGACGAAAAAAAGTTCAAGATTATCAAGGGAAGCAATGAAAAAAAATTAAAGAAGGTAGCCTAGGAGTTCCAGATTTTAAACCATATTTCAAAGAAGTAATCATCAAAACAATCTGGTACTTACTAAAAAATAGAGTGGTGGATCAGTAGAATAGAAATGGCCATAGTAATTTAATGTTTGATAAACACAAACATCCAAGCTTTTGTGATAAGAACTTACCATTTGACAAAAATTTCTGGAAATCTAGAAAGCATTTTGGCAGAAACTAGGCATAACATTTTTATACTATACACTGAAATGAGTTTAAAGTAGATAAATGATCTAGACTTAAAGGGTGGTATCATAAGTAAATTAAGAAAGTACAAGAAAATGTACCTATCAGATCTATGGATAAGGGAAGGGTTTATGACCAAAAAACAGATAGAGGAAATTATGGGAAATAAAATAAATACTTTTTATCACAGGAAATTGAAAAATTTCTGCACAAACAAAAGTAATGCAGCCAAAATAGAAGAAAAGCAGGGAAATGGGAAAAGTTTTATAGGAAGTTTCTCTGATAAAACTTTCATTTCTAAAATATATAGGGAATTTAGTCCAATTTAAGAAAATAAGAGACATTCCCAAATTGATAAATGGTTAAAAAATTTGATCAGGCAATTTTAAAGATAAGAAATCAAAGCTATCAAATAGTCACATAAAATTGCTCTAAACAACTACTTATTAGAGAAATGTAAATTAAGACAACTGTGAAATACCATCTTACACCTATGAGATTGGCTAACTTGACAGAAAAGAAATATCACAAATGCTGGAGAGGGATGTAGCAAAACTGGGACATTAATGCATCATGAGTAGAATTGTGAATTGATCCAATAATTTTGGAGAACAATTTGCAACTATGCCCAAAGGGCCATAAAATTTTGCATACTCTTTGACCCAGCAATGCTACTACTAAGTCTTTATCCTAAAGAGATAAAAGAAAAGGGAAAAGCTTTTATTTGAAAAAAAATATTTATAGCAGCTCTTTTTGTGGTGACAAAGAATTGGAAATTGAGAGGATACCCATCAATCAATGGCTGAAGAAGTTGTGGCATAAGACTGTGATGGAATACTATTGTGTTATAAGAAATGAAGAGAAAGAGGATTCTGGGAAGATGGTGGAGTAGGTAAAAAAAATTCCAAACTCTCAAGATTTCCCCCCACAAAAGATATGAAACAGCACCTTGGGGAAAATATTGAGTGGTAAAAATAAATAAGAATAGGTGCAGAATATGGATTCTCCTGGGACAATTGGAAATCTGATGAAAAGTTCCAGAACTAGGTTTGGTCCATGTGAAGAGGAAACACCTCCAGACTAGGTCCTATGTTCACTTAAAGAAGTGGTGAGCCCTGGGTTTGGCTAGGTTGGGAGGCTGCCTTCAACCCAGCAGCAAGAACTTTTACCCCTGGAACAGTGAAGGATGTTAGGCATCTGGGCTGGAAAAATTGAGGGAACTTCTGTTGACAAGGATCACCAAACCCACAATCAGAATAATACAAGCACTCATAGAGGAAACACTAGAAGATCACAGATCTTGGAACACTATATACTGAAGAGCACTGGGGTTGTAACCAAAAATATCATACACAACAAAGGCAAGCATAATCCTGAATGGAAAAAACAATGGGCTTTTCATGAACTCTCAGACTTTCAGGACTTTGTTAAAAAACAAAACAAACAAAAAGACTCAACCAAACAAACCCTTAACTTAATAGAAGATTTGATATGCATGAGCCAAGAGAAATATAAGGTACATACCAAAGCCTAACTTCACGGGACTCAATAAAAACAGACTGTTTACCTTCTATGTATGTAAAATTTAAAGTTTATATCTAAGATTCTTTTTAGTAATGGGGTAGTTCATAAGAAAGATTGGGGTAGACCTGAGTATGATATGATTTTAAAAGTAAAACCATTTAGGAACAGTAAAAAGAATAATTATTTTATACAAATGAGCTGCAAGAGGAAGAGTCACTGTAGAGGAATTAGATGGGGAAAGAGGATTGTTAGTTCTGGAAATCTATTTTCATTGAGAATGGGTTAAAAATCTATCTATCTATCTGAGAATAACAGTCTTCTAAAATTCAGAAAGGAATAAATGCTATGGGGATGGGGGCAAGGATAAGGGAGGGATCACTAGGGGGGAGGGGAAGGGAATAGATTAAAGTGGGGTATAGAAGGGTGTTTAGATTTATGGGAATGGGAGAATGAGGGAGGGATACTTGGAGGGGGTTGGTTAAATAATAGGAGGGCAAAGTAACAGGTAGAAGTAAAATAAAAGAGTTAGGAGGAATAGGAAGGAAATAAGAGACATCCACAAACATAAAAACAAACATCAGAAATAGAATTGGTTAGGGTAAGTATATGTCTATATGTGTGTATGTATATGTATGTATGTATGTGTGTATGTACATATCTATATCTGTATACAAATATACCTATGCTTAATTGTAGCCTTTGGGGGCGGGGAGGGGGGCGAGTTGGGAAGGAGTAGGAGAAAAACAAAGTAAAAAGTGCACAGCAGAGAACAAAATAAGATTTATACAGCAGCAAAGAAAAGATGGACAGCTCTCAACACAACATGTAGTATTTATTATATGGGTTTTCTAATTTTGAATCCTCTCTTCTGCTGTGTACATGGCATTTTTTCCCTCTTTTTCTTATTTTGTATTTGTTTCAGTATTTAAGTTTATAATATGTTTCTTTTTCTTTTCTTATTCTGTATTTGTTTTAGCAATAAAAAAAATTAAAAGAGAAAAATAAAGTAAAAAAAAATGAAGAGCAGATTGATTTCAGAAAAAAAAAAGACCTAGAAAATTTTATATGAACTGATACCAAGTGGTTAGCAGAACCAGGAGAAAATTTTTCAGTGTAAAAGCAATGTTTTAAAGATAACTGTGGAAGACTTACCTACTCTAATTAAGGCAATGATCCAAGACAAATCCAAAGGCTCAAGCATTTCACAAATCCCCCCCCCACCTATTTTCCCTTCTATTATAAATGTTCTTCCTTGAAAGCCTCTTTTATGTAGAAACAAATTTTCCCCATGCCATCTTTCCCTTCATCCTTTTCCCACTTCATCCCTCTTTCTCACCCCCTCTTTTATATGAGAACAAATTTTCCTCATTCTACATATCTCTTACTCCTCCCAGTACATCCTTATTTCTTACCCTTTCTTTTTTTTATCAATTCAACATAATCCACTTACATTCTTCTATGTAGAATCCTTCCAAGTGCCTAATAATGATAAAGTTCTTAGGCATTGCAGGGTTTCTTCTTCCAATATAGAAAGGAGTCTTGTGTTTTAATGTAAATGTCAGGATAAAGACCTAGTAGTAGTATTGCTGGGACAAAAAATAATGCCGAATTTATAGCCCTTTGGGCATAATTCTAAATTGCTCTATGGAATGGTTGGATAACAATTCCACCAATATACATTAGTGACCCAATTTTTCCACATCCCCTCCAACATTTATCATTTTCCTTTTATGTCATGTTATTTGATCTGATAGGTATGAGATGGTACCTTATACCTGTTCTAATGTGTATTTCTCTAATCAGTAGTGATTTAGAGCATTTTTATATGACTATAAAAAGCTTTGCTTACTTCTTCTGAAAACTGCGTATTCATATCCTGTGACCATTTATCAATTGGGGAATGGCTTGAATTTTAATAAATTTGGCTCAGTTCTCTATATGTTTGAGAAATGAGGCCTTTATCAGTGAAACTTGCTACCAAATTTCCCCCAGTTTTCTGCTTTCCTCCTAATTTTGGCTACATTGGCTTTATTTGTGCAAAACCTTTTTAATTTAATGCAAGGAAAACTATCTATTTTAAATCCTGTAATGCATTCTTTCTCTTACCCAGTTCTGATTTTTAAGGAATCATTTTCTTCAGTGAGCTTTTCTACTTTTTTTTCCCTTCTGGTCAATTCTGCTTTTTAAGGAGTTCTTTTCTTCAGTGAATGTTTGTGCCTCTTTTACCATTTGGCCAATTCTGTTTTTTAAGGTGTTCTTTTCTTCTTTATTTTTGGGCTTCTTTTACCACACTATTAATTCTCTTTTCATAATTTTCTTGTGTCACTCTCATTTCTTTTCCCAATTTTTCTTCTATTACTCTTATCTCTAACTCTTCCAGGACTTCTTGGTTTCTTGGGTCCAATTAGCATTCTTCCTTGAGGCTTTGCTTGTAACTGTTTTCACATTTTTATCTTCTGCCAAGTTTATGTCTTGGTCTTTCTTGCCACCACAGTAGCTTTCTGTGATCTTTTTTTTTTGTTTGTTTTGTTGTTCTTACTAATTTTTTGACTTTGAACTTTAAGTTGAAATTGGTAGGCACTATTACAGCTTTAGGTTTTTGTGGGTTTTTTTTTGTCTGAAGCTGTTTTTAAAGCTAGTTCTGCGGCTCTGAAGGTTTTTGGTACTTCCAAGATGGCGTGCTCCAGGCACAGGTGTTCTTGTATTCTGCACTTTGGTAGTTACCCAGAAAGAGCCCCTGCTCCCTTGTAGCTGTATTAGTACTCCTATCTGCCCTAGAACTGATTATGGGTAATAGAGTTTCCCTTCAGCACCAGCTGCACTCAGTGCTAGCAAATTGTCACCTATAATCTCTTTCTGACCGGTTTTCCATCGCCCTTACCATGTTTGTTCTGAGAGCTACTGACACAGCTGCTGCTACCACCTGCCACTGTGCTGCCTCCAAGGCCTACCACTGGTGCTGCTGTGGCCCTCCAGATTGGCTTTCCCCCCCTGTGTCACAGATCTTTTCTGTCAACCTCCTTAGTTGTTGTAGGCTGGAAAAATGTCTCACTATGACTTTTTGATGGATCTGCCCCTCCAAAATTTATTGGAGGAATTATTTTAAAGTTGTTTTGAGGGGAATGTTCTGTAAGTTATTATTATTATTATTTGCTTTTTGGAGGGCAACTGGAGTTAAGTGACTTGCCCAAGGACACACAGCTAGTTTTTAAGTGTCTGAGGCCACATTTGAAGTCAGGTCCTCCTGACTCCAGGGTCAGTGCTCTATTTACTGTGCCACCTAGCACCCCTATAAAATTATTTTTAAAGAAACAGAATGTTTTCCCAGTTGTTTTCTTTAGAAAAAGAGCTATATACTTCCATTTTCTTACTTTAGAATTCTCCTGATAAATTAGTAAGTGAATTACACATGTTTCTGAGTGAAAAACCACTGGCTTTAGAATTAGAGGCCTTGTATTTAAATCCTAATTCTGGTAGTTACTACCTATGTGATAGGGTCTAATTTTCTTCTTTTTATAAAAAAGGAGTTTATTCCAGATGATCTCTAGGATTCTTTCCAGCTCAAAATCTGTGAACCTTTTTCTAGCAGAATTTTCTGCACAGGAACTATGAGACCTGATTAGTTCTGAAAGAACAGAAAGATTTTGGGAAAAGATCCAATTTATTGAAGTTGAAACACCCTTAGAGGCTGCAATATATTGCAGAAAAATCATTTCTCACAAATGTATGTGTGCATATGTGTACCTGTGTGTATATCACATATATACACATAGAATGTACAAAAGGACACCAAGAAATCCAGATTATTTATATAATAACCTCATCTGTTATAAGTCTCATCTCTACAGTACTAACAGATGATGAGATTCCCAGGAAGATCAAAATAGAAATGTTCATTTCACAATGCTGCCAGCTCATCAGAATGGTGGTCCATAATGAAAAGATGTTCAGAGGCTTGCAGCCATCCAGTCCATAATGGAAAGAATGATGTGTGTGAAAACTTCCCATGGGACATTTTTTTCTAGCAAGTGAAATGGCACTGAAAGTTGAGACTGTCACATGAAAAGAATCGTTGGCTCTTTCCCCTTCATATATCTTCAACTCTTTTTATTTTTTAAATTTATTGATAACCACTTGCAACAAACATCCAAACAGATGCATTATAAGGTGCATTTCTTCAAAAATAGCTTATCAGCTGTTACCAGAAGGAAGGGATGTATCTGTTAGCTTCGGTGTTATTGAACTAACATTGAACATTGTATTTGTACAAATTTTGGTGCTTTTCCATATTGACTTCATTAACATTGTTGTAGTCTTATTTTTTTTGACAATGCTTTCTTCAATATCATTTCATAGAAGCTTTCCCATGATTTTCTAAATTCTTCATATCTACCATTCCTTAGAATTGTCAAAGAGTATGAGGTCTTAGAGAAGTCTATGGGATGTTGCAATTAAAGAACTTATCATTCCTGCAGTAATAATCTATGACATTCTTATACTGTGGCTTCTACAATTTGTTTGGTCAGTCAATAATTGTTGGGCATACATTTATTACCAACTTTCAGTTATCCCACAATATGTTACTATGAATATTTTTTGCACACATATATCTTGAGGTCAAGATTTTGGACAATTTAACAACCATTCTTGCATGATTTCAAGTTCTTTTTCAGAATAATTGAATGAACTCAAAATGTTTCCATCAGTAAATGAGCATGCCTATCAATTCAATTGAATTCAACTGACTCATTAATTGCCTACAATATGATAAACATTGGGGATCTAAAGACAACAAAACAGTCCCTGCCCTAATGGAACTCAAATTCTTTTACGGATATAACATATACATAGATAAACATATAAAAGGCAATTTATGGAGGAAGAGAAATCTAAAAACTAGGGAGATCAATAAACCTTTCTGAGAGCAGTTGTCATTTGACCTAAATATAAGGATCCTAAAAAGGAGTGAGAAAGAACTGCACCCTAAGCATGAGGTTCAGGGACAAGTAGAATGAGATGGGTGAATGGTTATGGAAGCCAATTTAAGCCTGCAAAATTGTCAATGAGTATGAGGTCTGAGAAAAGTCTATGGGATGTTGCAATTAAGGAACTATTAATGACTTTTGAAAGAGCAATTTCAAAAGAGTGATGAGTCAGAAGACAGATTTCAATGGAGTAAGGACTAATTGTATGAAGAAAGTAAAAGAAATTAGAAAAGTACCGATAATACTTTGAGATTCTTGATGATGTGAAGATCCTTAAAATAGAGTTACCTCAAATAACTACAAATTTAGAAAATGAAGGTATCAAATAAATGGGAGTTTTAGAATTTATTTTTTAATGCTTTATTAACTTCTGATTTACATCATTTGTTTCCACCAGATTTTGAGTTACAAATTTTCTCCCTGTTTTTCCCCTACCCACTGCCCCAAAATAGCAGTCCTACAGAATATCCCCTCCTCCAATCTGCTCTCTCCCATATTTTCTCCCATACCCCTTTCGACTTTCCCAGTGGATCTCTATGTCTCAGTGCCTGTATATCTTATTTCCCAATTACAGGTAAAATAGTATTAATAATAGTATATGTATATATATATATATAGATAGATATATATGTGTGTGTGTATACACATATATACACACACACACATACACATATACATACATATATACATACATAAACACACATATACATACATACATATACATATATATTTGAATATTTTATTTTAAAACTTTGAATTCCAGATTCATTCCCTTCCTCCCTTGTCACCCACCCTTACTGGGAAGATAAGTAGTTCAGTATAGGTTGTACATGTGTGGCTAATGCAAAACAATAACATAATAGATATATTGCAAAAGACTGATTATATTTCCCTCCCTCCTATCCCACCTCCCACTTGTTCTATTCTCTACTTTGATCCTGTCCCTTTTCAAAGTAGGTGCTTCCAACTTCCCTCCCCCCAGCCTGCCCTCCCTTCCATCATTCCCCTCTCATTCCCTCCCCCCCCCCACTCTCCTGGAGGGTGAGATACCCTATTTAGTGTGTATTTCATTCCCTCCCCAAGCCAAATTCAATGGGAATAAGGTTGACAGAAATTATTTTTTTAATATTAGAGTATTTTAAAATCTACTTAATGAAGTTAATATAACCACAAACATCTTTGAATAACAATTAAAAGTTTGACTTCTTTTATTCTTTTCTTAAAATCATAGGCTTTGTACCTTGTTTTTTTTTTAAGTTATAATACCAATTTAAATGTTGTTTTGTACCATACACATGGCAATATTTGTTTTATTAGCATTAGAAATTAGGCCAAATTTACATTTGTTTACTGAAATGCACATTTCAGTTTCTAAGGTTCTGTAAATAACTACAGATGAGCCACACCTGTTTTACATTTTCTAAAACAAAGTTTAAGCCCTATAAAAATTTTTTAAAAAGCTTGTAGAAAATAGCTTGCATTCTGGCTCTAAAAAGAAATTCAAATACTCTAATATAACAAATTTATAAGGTTTATCTTACAAGTTGTTCAAAATAAAGAAGTTTTTGTGGATGCTTTAAAGAAGCCCAGGGTTAGAGTCACTTTCCTTAATATCATACTTAATTATAGTGGTAATTAAGTATCTTAGTTAATTGTAAAAAAAAATGAATTTAAACAAATAATTTTTTTTAAGCAATTGGTGTTAAGTAACTTGCTCAAGGTTATACAGCCAGGTGTTTATGGGTGGATGCTGAGTATCTGAGCCCGGGATTCGATCTCCAGGTCATCCCGACACTGGAGCCTGTGCTCTTACTCGCTGTGCTACCTGGCCGCCCCCAAATAAGTTTTTGATAATTCTATTAGCAATAGTTTTTTTTTTTCAAAACTGTTTATGATACTTGGTGATGAGATTCAAAACCATTGAGCAAGTCAGTGGGAGATCTGAGTGAAACCCATGCCCTACCTCATAATTACTGTGGTATAGTGGAAAGGTCATTGAATAAGCTTTCAGGAGAGATCTTGGTTTTAATCCTATTTTCCACATTTACTTGGAGGTGGGATGGTGAGAGAGGAAAGATCAAAAATAGAATGACTTCAAAAACTATACAAATCCTAAGGTATTTAAAGGATTAATGTTTATGAATCCTTAGAGGACAAGGCATAATTACTCTCTGAACAATAACAACAATAATAAAATGACAACAATAATAACTGACATTTATATGATACTTCAGAATTAGCAAAGCATTATATATATATATGTACCAATACGCATGGGTGCATATATACACAGAGTCTCATTTGGTCTGAACAACCCTATGATACATGTATAAATTGTACTCTCATTTTAGAGATGAGGAAATGAATGTTAGGAAGAGATTATGTGTTTCACCCAAGATCATGGAGCTAGCAAGTGTCTGAGGCAGAATTTGAGTTCATTTATCTTGTATTTTTCACAGGCAGTTTGCAAAACATCATACTTTATATATCTCTATATATATTTCAATTAGGAATGTGCATCATAGAATCCTAAAATAGGAAGGGACCTCAAAAATTCATTCCTTCTTAGCTGTTCTCTAAGGCATGACTTTCACTAAAGACAAATAATACTAAACATTTTAGTCTTTACCGTCATAGTCAGTGGTTTGAGAGACACTCTAGTAATTATTATTTTAAGAACAATATTTTAGAAGGAATCAAATCCTATTGTACTTTATTTATTAGACTAGATGTATTCCAGAATAGTTGTGTATAAATAAAATATATGTAAAATCCCCTTTTCCTTTTATTTTCTTTATATGGTAATTATGTTCATTTGAGGAAAAAAAAGTCAACCGAAAGAAATAGTGCTTAAAGAACATAGGGAATCTCTTCAAACCCACATTTAGAGATGAAATGCTAATCTGATGACATAATATCTAAAATAATTTTAAAATATCAATGTAATGCTCTTAAGTTTATTTTGGTTATTTTGATTTTGGGCTCAGTGGCTTAAGTATTAAAGAAACACAACAATGGTAAGTTCCATAAACAGAACATGCAAAACTGAAAAATGTCCTTCTTTTTCTATAACTCTTTCTCTTTTATTAATTTTATTTTAATATGAGCTTTCCCTTGGTATCTCAAACCCTAATTCCCAATACAGCATTTAGGGTAAGCTCCTGGATTTGAGAAATGAGCAAGCTGTTCTAGACTAAAGTAAGATCAACATTTCTATGAAACATGAACATCAAGTAATAATGAAACTTATTTACTGAATAAATTAACAGAAACCATGGTCATGGGGTGAAAGACAATTTAGATGAAAATGCTATGAAGTAATTTTCATTTCCATAGCACATGAAGGGATATATAACAAATCAAGCCCCTGATTAATGAATTATTTAAGTTGAATTTTATATATCAAGTTTCTGACTGACAAGATATACTTGTCAATTTACATGTAGTAGCATCTTGATTTTGTGAGAGGAAAAGTGTTGCTTTTAGAATTGGGTTGTAGAAAAGGAGTCAAAGCTAAGCTATGCTTGAAATAGTTATTTTTCTAAATGCATCAAATAAATAATCAATGCTTTTGAATAAGATTGTTACTGCCCTCATTATCAATATGCAGTAGGGATAGGTCCTCATTCTTCCATCTTTTACTCTGTTGCTTTAGTTTCTAGCATTCATCTTGCCTTCATGCTATAGCATAAGAACTTCACCTGGTAAAAAAAAAAGAAAGACAAAAATTCATGACTAAAACACAAAGAAGCTGCTTGGAGGTCTTGATAGCTCTACAAGAAACAGATGTCACCACAGTGATTTCCTGCCAAGGAGAGAGCAGGGGGTAAGAGAGGAATGCTGAGACCGTAAATGAGATAACATGTTTGCGGTGTTCATGCTAGTGTACTAATGAAGCAAGTGATAAACAAGTGATAATGAATGGACCATCTTCCTAATTCTTCATAGAGAAATTTTCCAGCATTAAAGAACTTCAGGAGCTTATTCTAGGTGCTAGGATGACTCTTCAAATTGTTAGAAAGTGCAGTTCCATCCTTCTAAAGCATCAAAACTGCAGTATAAAGCTGGCCATGTGCAGGGTCATAGGATCATATATTATAAAGCAGGAAGGGATGTAAGAAGTGATCTAGGCCAGCTTCCTCCTTTTTTTTTCCTTCAGATGAAGGAGATTGATAGAGGTTATGTAAGATGACAAGTGACCCTTCAAACTTTGAACTTTGAAGTAATCAGTGGAAAAGGAATGAACTAATGTCAAACTGAATTCATTAGAAAACATTGCGTATGAATAATGTGAAATGATAGTCTTTATATATCTCTGAATTTGGATCCTTTTAAAGAAAAAGTCTTGATTTTCATTCTGTCTTTCCTGCTTCTTAACCATATTTATCAACAGAGACAACCTCTCCCATAGTCTACATGCTGTTCTCCAACAATTAATGTTTTTCATATGTCAGCATTATTGTTGCTATTATTCCTACAGTATATTCTTCTTCTTAGTAATTCTATCTTGCTTTTCATCTAGTGTGGTTCTGCTGGACCATTTATTTATTTTATTTTTTTGGCTTACCTCTTGGATTCTCTACATCTGTGAAACACTTTCCTGTTTACAAGCCCCAAGTATAATTAAAGGAACTATGGGTACTTGCAAGGAATGCAGAAATTCTGGCTTCAGTCTCCAGGCATAGGTTCACTTCCCAGTCACACTTATTATTTGCCATTTTTTTTTCCTGGAATAATGCTACATGAGAGGGGATGCGTTCTTTCAATATGATCACTTTCTTGGATGGAGAAATATTTGCCACATGTAAATCTTCAAGGTAAGGGAAACAAAGGCAAAGAAAAGAAAACAGAAGTTTTCTTCCCCTTTAGTTGAATGGCAACAGACTTCTGCTGAAGTCTGCTCCCTCCCCTTCGGCTTCAGGCCATGGGTCATAAAGATTGAGATATGCCACTGTATATACCACCCTGACCTGAATTAATACTATTTCCTGCTGCAGTGAGAAAAATCCAAATCCACACACTGCTGGCAGTTCAGCTGCATTTATTGAAGGTCTGGTTTGTTCAAGTGTTTCAAGTCACACATGGCCTTAATAATGAAACAATTTCTGCCTTGATAGCCGACTTCAAAGATAAAATTTAGTCTCACCAAAATACATCTTACTCTCAGGCCCTTCTTCTACCCTTTATTTATATCTTTGAGTGTCTACTTCTGCTCTGAGTGTGTATTTGTATCACTTCAAACTTGGAAATTATCCTATGTTATAAGGTTGGATCAAACAACAGCTTATATAGGATACCTTCCAAGAATATTAGGTGCTGTGGAATTAAGAGGTGAATCATCCTGTTGAAGGCAGCTCTTCTGTAATGAACCAATGACTCAATTCAATGGCACAATTTAAGGAGCTTAAATTTCAGAAGAAAAGAATTTGGAAGAGAAAGGCAAAGAGAATGTAGTTGATTAATTTAACTAGATCATAGTAGACAATGAATCTTTCTCATTCACTTCTCAAACTGCCCTGTGAGCTCTTTGGCAACTCCCAAGATTATAGATTGGGGAGGAACAGAGGGAAAATGATAGAGTGCATACCTCTTCCCATCCCTTTCCCTGTTCTTGGGTGTTATTTGTTTTACTCTTTTACAATGCAAAGAGACTGAAGCACCATGAGGCAGAAGTTAAACAAGATTGTGAAAGCTGCTGGTGTCATCAGAAATAAGTCCCACAAATGCTGAAAAGGAATCTAGCCCACTGTGGCTTCATTTGGAGTAAGAGGACTTAGTTTCAAGTCTCGTCTTAGATGCTTAACACTTATATGACCCTGGGCAAATCCCAGCATCCTTGGGCTTCAGTTTCTAATCTATAAAATGAGGTGCTTGAATTAGATCACCTTGAAGGTCCCCTTTAACTAAATCTCAAGCATTACCATGATTGGACATTGGTCCTAAGTGAAGTATTATACTACCACTTCTCATGAAAGAGAGTTCTCATGAAAAAAAAAAAAAGGTTTAACCTTTTTAAGATAAAGTTCACAAAGATATTTTGTCGCAAAAGATCCAAAGGCATTTTTGGAAGGAATTAAAATATTATCCTTTTTCTAACTTCAACACAAACCCAAATCTCACTCCCTCTCTAATGATTCTTACACACAACTGCCAAATTGATATTCTTCAAAAATAGATCTGACCAGACCCTTCTCATAAATATTCATAGGTTTCCTATTGTCACTGGGATAAAATATGAACTTCTCAGTCTAGTATTTAAAGGCACTCTACACACACACACACACACACACACACACACACCCACACACACACACACATGGCTCCCATAGAACCGCAAGGAGAGAGGTTTTCTTAAATGAGCAACCAAAGAACTAGAAGAAAAAACTAGAACGGGAAAGACAAGATCTCTCTTCAATGAAAATTGGTGATATCAATGGAACATTTTATGTAAAAGTAGATATTATAAAAGACAAGAATGACAGGACTTAATAGAAGTAGAAGAGATTAAGAATAGCTGACAAGAATACACAGAACTATACAAGAAAGATTTTAACATCATAATAATGGTGTGGTTACTGATCTAGAGCCAGACATCCTGGAGAATGAAGTCAAGTGGACCTTAGGAAATGGTGCGAAGAATGAGGCTAGTGATGATGGAATTCCAGCTAAACTAGTTAAAATCATAAAAGATATTGCTGTTAAAGTACTGAACTCAATATGTAAGCAAACTTGGAAAACTCAAAAGTGACCGCTGGATTGGAAAAGATCAGTTTATGCCCCAATCCTAACAAAGGGCAATGCCAAAGAATGTTCTAATTACTGAACAATTGTGCTCATCTCACACACCAACAAGGTTACATTTAAAATTCTGCAAGCTAGGATATAGCAATACGTCAACCAAGAATTATCAGAGAAGTATGCTGGTTTTTGAAGAGAAAGAGAAACTAGAGACCAAATCACCGATATTTTTGCTTTATCGACTACACTAAAGTATTTTCTTTCTTTTTTTTTTTTATATGTACCCATTTTATTTTATTTTATTATTTTTTTAAGCAATTGGGGTTAAGTAACTTGCTCAAGGTTACACGGCCAGTTATTTCTGGGTGTGGTGCTGAGTGTCTGAGCCCGGGATTTGATCCCCAGGTCATCCCAACACTGGAGCTGGTGCTCTTACTCGCTGAGCCACCTGGCCGCCCCTAAGCAATTGGGGTTAAGTAACTTGCTCAAGGTTACACGGCCAGGTGTTTCTGGGTGGGTGCTAAGCGTCTGAGACTGGGATTCGATCTCCAGGTCTTCTCAACACTGGAGCCGGTGCTCTTACTTGCTGTGCTACCTGGCCGCCCCGCACTAAAGTATTTTCCGACACTGAGAATTGGTGTAGTAGGTTTGGTTAGAAGCTTATTGTCAGATTAGATTTTACAAAAATTTTTTGTAGATAATTATTTGTATATAAATTCTAATAGTTTCTAATAATAGTCTCCATGAATTCTAAGGCATTCATATGTGATTACAATAGTTCTGAGTCTTCACTGGTCTCTGAATATAATGCTGGAATCAATGCGACCCC
This sequence comes from Petaurus breviceps papuanus, assembly GCF_028583685.1. NCBI lineage: Eukaryota > Metazoa > Chordata > Mammalia > Diprotodontia > Petauridae > Petaurus > Petaurus breviceps. The sequence continues at coordinate 11,155,714 of NW_027185860.1, read as the reverse complement.
ACCAGAGCCAATGTTGAGATGTGTGTGTGTGTGTGTGTGTGTGTGTGTGTGTGTGTATGCATTTTGGTATCCCTGTCACATGTGTGTGTGATCAGTTGAAGGAATGAGAAATTTTTAGCTGCAGCAAAATAAGATTTTATACAAACAACTTTTATCTTTGCATTTGAAGACCATGTGAATCAATACTATTTGTTGTAAGCAGATTCCAATTTTTATAGGAAAGATTATAGTTCACTTCTAAGAATAATAACTTGCATATGTCTATTGCTTAGATTTTTAAAAACACTTTCATGGAAATATTCTTATTTGTTCATGATACAGCAGTTTTATCCCATTTTATAGATGACAAAACTGAGTTCTCTAGACACGATTCTACCTTCACAATATCTCTTGCATCTAAACAAATCTTCATGATGAAGCAGTCCAGGTCTTCATTACATAGACTGCTAATAGCTTCCTGAGTGGTATTCCTGCTTCTATTCTCTCCCCTTTCCAACCCACCCTCTACATAGCTGCTTACATAATATTTTTTAAGGCACAAGTGTAACCATTTCACTTACCTTCTCAAAAAACTTCTGTGGTTGCTGATTGCCTTTTGAATAAAATCCAAAGTTGTTAGCCTTGCTTGTAAAGCTCTTTATAGTCTGATTCTAGCCCACATTTCCAATGGGACCATAATATTTCCCAGCACACACCCTATATCTAACCACACTAGAATACTAGCCCTTCCCTATACTCAATGTTCCACCTCCCATCTTCATGCCTTTCTTGTCAAAAGGTCTCTGAAGCTGGAATGTTCCCCCTCCCCTCCATTGATGTCTGCTTTTCAGAATCCTTGCCATTTGCCCCTTCTTTCCTGAAACCTTCTCTGATTCCTTCTCCCACCTACTCCTGATCATTATCCCTCCCCATATAACTTGCTTTTGCTTATTTTTCTATATGTTAAACCTTAGTAGAAGGTAAGTCCTTTAGCAGGATGGACTGCCTTGGATTTGTGTTTGTATCTCTGATGTTTAACACATTTCCTTTCACATAGTAAAACATTTAATAAACTTTTATTTAATTGACTAGTCAATCACGTGACTGATCAGTGTTAGAACTTGGATTTCCTGACTCCTAATCCATCTATGTTCCTTCCTATTCCTTATATTATTGTTGTTGAACTTCATAGAATCTAACTTTTGGAAGGGACCTTAAAAGCATTTCTCTAGTTAAACTAAATAACTCATCAAGAATCTACTCCAAAAAGAAAACAAACAAAATAAAATGAAAACCTGATAGGAGATCAGAAAAGTCTTGGCTTGAAGATCTCCAGTTATGGAGAACCACTTACATTCTAAAATAGTTCGTTTTATCTTTAGATTAAAAAAATGACTAAATGGCACATATTTAATCTCACCTCTGTCTCTTGTAATTGCTAGCTCCCTCCAATACTTACTTCAAGACTGACCTCAAGTTCCACTTTCTTCAGGAGGAAGTTTCTGATTGCTCTCCACTCCTTCTAAATAACTTTGCATATATTTTGTATTTGTTTAGCTGTGTACATATTGTTTCCTTAAGTACAACATAAGCTACTTGAAGGTAAGAACTGACTCTTAGTACCTAGCACAGCGTTGGCTTCTTAAATCTTTTTTGTATTATTGAATCAACATGATGGATATATCGAAAATTAAGGGGTTTTCACATGCAAAATATTACATTTTCTACTCTTGACCTAGGGGGTACCAATGAGTAGAAATTATGGGTGTGGTGCGTTAGAATTTGTCTTAACACAAGGAAGCATTTCTTAATTATTAGAGATATATGGAAATAGTGAGTTTCCTTTCATTGAAGTTTAATATTCAGTCATATTCAGCTCTTTGTAACCTCCTTTGGGGTTTTCTTGATAAAGAAAGATACTGTTGTGGTTTTGACATTTCCTTCTCCAGCTCATTTTACCAATGAGGAAACTGAGGCAAACAGAATTAAGTGATTTGTCTTCATGCAGCTAATAAGTTATCTGAGGTCAAATTTGAATTCAGGTCTTCATGACTGCAGGCCCAGTGCTCTATCCACTGTGCCACTTACCTGCCCAATCATGTGATGGTTGTATAATTTCCTATTGTTTCTGGAGGAGATGATATAGATATAGTTTATGTTTCGGGTAAGTTTTGAACTAGATGACCACTAAGGCCCCTTCCAAATTGTCAATTTTGTATGCTTTAATTCTGATAGAATTACTCCCTTTTTTTTTTTTAAAGAAATTGGGGTTAAGTAACTTGCTCAAGGTTACACGACCAGGTGTTTCTGGGTGGGTGCTAAGTGTCTGAGCCCAGATTCGATCCCAGGTTATCCCGACTCTGGGGCCGGTGCTCTTACTCACTGTGCCACCTGGCCGCCCCAAATTACTCCCTTTGATGACTCTTTCTGTCTCCAATCTTATGTGAATCCTTAGTGTGAACATTCTAGCCATCATTACTGATCAGTTGCTGGGATATTGACAGGCAAAGCATTTTCCCAGAGTAACATTGCTATTTATATGTCACATACAGAACCTGACCCTACTTCCAGACTCTGAGTGAAACTCTTTATCCATTATACCAGAATGCCTCTCAAAAGGAAGCATAAAGGATTTTAAATTAACAAAGATGGGAAAATATACATTCTATTCAGTTTCTTAAATTTCAAATACAGTTCAATTAAAGAAATTTATTAAGCATCTATTACCTACAAAGCACTAAAATACAAAGATAAAAATGAAATATTCCCAGACCCCAAGGATCTTACTGGAGAGAAAACACTATGTACTGTATGAAGATAAGTATGAGACAAGGTAAGAACTACCTGTTCCAAGGACAAACCTAGGAAATGCAGACTGTAAGCTAGTTCAGCTCGAAGATAAGAGAAATATACATACAGCAGGTGGCAGCTGAGCTGAACTCTAAAAGAAGATAAGGAATCTGACAGGCAAGGTAAGGAGGGGATGGATTCTTGATATGGGGAATGGTATGTGCAAATGCATAAACGTGGTGACAAATGTGGAAAATAGCTGACAGTCCAGCATGGCTGTAGATTACATGAAGGACGAGTAACCTAATAAAGATGGAAAAGTAGGCTGAAGTCAGATTTTGAAGGTTTTAAATGCCAAGCTAAAGAATTTGCATTTATACCCTAGAGACACTGAGGAAGCCCTTAATATTTTTATGAGCAAATTAATTATATGACGAGAAATGTGGCTTACAAAAATTATTTTTTGCAGCTACAGTATATGAAGAAAGAATAAAAGAGAAGAAAAAACTTGAAAAGAGACCAATTAGGGGATATTAAAAGGCCCAAGTTTGTGATGCTGAGGGCCTGAGCTACAGTGGTGAAAGTGTGAGTGGAGAGAAAGTTATAGCTGAAAGAAATGTAAAATTGACAGGCCCCGGCAACCAATTGGCCATGGAGTAACATCAGAGAGTTACAAGGGTCAAAGATGATTCAAATGTTTTATACTCAACAGAAATCAAGAAATCAAAAGGAGGGATATATTTAGGGGAAAATATGAGTTCAGGTTTGGTTTTGTTAAATTTAATGTGCTAACAGTATATCTAGAAAGGGATTTTCAGAAGTAAGTTGTTAAATATTGAGTTTAGGAAAAAGAGTAGTGTCCAAAATATAAATGTGAGTCATTTGCATAGAGATGATAAATGAATCCCCAGGAGTGGAAAAAATCACTAAGAGAAAATGTAGAGAGAGAACAGAAGATAACAGATGTTAGAACCTCATAGGACATTGACATTGTATCCAGGAGATTCATGTCACAACATCAAAGAAAGCTGAGGAGAGGCTGTCAGGCACGAAAGAGAAAAACCAGACTAAGGCAATGTCATGGAAGTCAAGGGCAGAGAGTATAACAGAAAGTGGATATGGTTGACATTGGCCAAGACTGGAGAAAGGATAACCAAAATAAAGGACGAGAAAAGTCATTAGATATGGCAATCAAGAGAACCTTGGTAACCTTTAAGAAGGAAGTTTCAGTAAGAGTGGTAGGCTCAGAATCCAGAATGTCACAGGATTACTGAGTGAATCAATGGTAGAAGCAGCACCAAGTGAATATTGCTCTTTCTATGGGGTTTTGCAGCAAAAAGGAGAACAGTATTATTGTGTTATGACAGCTGTTGTCATTTTTCAGTGGTATATAACTCTTCATGACCCATTTGAGGTGGGGGAGAGTTGGGGGGTAAAGATACTGGAGTGGTTTGCCATTTCCTTCTCCAGCTTATTTTACAGATGAAGAAACTGAGGTAAGCAGGGTAAAGTGACTTGCCCAAGGTCAAACAGCTAGTAAGCCTCTGAGGCTGGATTTTAACTCAGACCTTCCTGATTCCAGGCCCAGTACTCTGGCACCTAGTTGCCCCAACATTTGTTGCTCATATTGTTCAGTTGTTTCAGTCATTTGAGTCATGTCCAATCATTCATGACCCTTTTGGGGGTTTTCTTGGCAGAGATACTGGAGTGACAGTATCTTTGACAGTACCTAGGGCAGTAGCTCAAGTGTAAGAGAGGATTGACTAAACAGTTTTGTTTGTTTATTAGTTCATTTTTAAGTGAGAGGAAAGCTAACCCTTACATTTAGGAACTTTTAGGTGAAAAGGGATTTAGATTTAGATGAAAAGAGATTAAAGTTCAGAAAGACAGAGAAAGCATGTAGTAGATTCCATTGTAAATCTGCCTTTTTGAAATTCTTCTCTCTGGAGCCAAACAAAAAGAACTGGAGCCTCTTCTACCAGAGATCTTTCCAGATAATGTGTAGACTCAATAATGACAGCTGCTAGTTCTTCAATTATCCTAGACTATACTTGGTTCAGGTCTGGTGACTCAAACTCATCAAGGTTCTTTTATTGACTCCTTACCTATTCAAGTTATTTTTTTAATCAAATGCTTTATTAACTTCTAGTTTACATCATTCATTTCTACAAGATTTTGAGTTACAAATTTTCTCCCCTTTTTTCCACTACCACCACCCCAAAATATCCCCTCCTCCAATTTGCTCTCTCCCATATCTTCTCCTCAAGTTATTAATTACTTATTTTTATTTTCAATTGATCTTTTCTAGTACAGAGATAATTTTCTTGGGCAAAAAGATCAAATAAAAAGTAACAATTGAGGTAGAAATAGGACTTCCATGGGGCTCTGGCTTCCACCTCCTGCAATTCATTTAAAAGGTGACTCTGAAGAAACTTTGGAGCTACAGAACCCACAAAATAGCACAGAGAAGCTAACCTCCCACTGAGGACAGCCCAGCAGGCTGACAGGAAGTGGCCAACACAGTGCTCTGGGAGCCCAGCCCAGCCTCTCCTTCAGCCTCAGAGCGGGCCTGAACAGCCACTGGCTGAAGGAAATTCAAATCAATAGCAGCTGTGGTGGTTTCCAGAATAGTCAACACATAGATGCTAAGGATAAAGTGAGAGGTCTGTACAGTGTGGACTTTGGGATCCAGTAGTTCAGGGGTGTGGTTGTCCTTTGCCCCTGGGGCGAGAAGTGGCTAAGGCGCAGCAGCCGTGCAGCCGAAGCCACATGGCTGCTTCAGCTCCTGGCCTGCTGATTGTAGGGGGACCAAGTGACCAGTCTGAGGGGTAATCACTCTTGCTTTAATCTGCTTGGATTTGGATTGTGGTCTAGGGTGGAGATCCTGGGGTGTGTGACCAGCTTGCCAGAGTATGTGGAGGCTTCAGAGAGGGCACCCAACGAATACCTTCAGCAGCTGAGAAAACCCCAACAATTGGGATGAAGCTCCCCTGTCTGGTAGCAGAGTCCTACTGTGGCAAAAAGCCCAAAAGTCAAGTAATTGAGAGGCAACACAAGCAAATGAGGGAAGCAAAGCAAGCAGAGCAACCCAACATTACATTCCTATTTTGGGGACAAAAAGGATCAAAGAATGGAACAGGAGGAAGACAGCAAAGTCAGAACTCCAGTAGCAGAAGCTTACAAGAAAAATTTGAACTGGGTAAAGTTGATAGAGGAAATTAAGAAGGCTTTTGAAATGCAATAAGAGAAGGGGAGGAAAAAATTGGGAAGAGAAATGAGAACAGTGCAAGAAAATTATGAAATGAGAGTCAACAACCTGACTGAAGAAAATAACACCTTAAAAAATCGACTAATTCAAATGGCAAAAGAGGCTCAAAAAGGCAATGAGGAGAAGAATGCCATAAAAAAATGAATTTGCCAGATGGAAAAAGAATCTCAAAAGCTCACTTAGAAGAATCATTCCTTCAGAATTAGATTGGAGCAAATGGAAGCTAGTGACTTTATGAGAAATCAAGATACTATTAAACAGATCCAAACAAATGAAAAAATAGAAGGCTGTTGGAGCCACAGGTGTGAAAGACACTGTGGCAGTCACAAGATGCCGGAGGGGGTGCACGTGACATCTGAGGGGCAGAAACATGGAGATGTGGAGGCCGACTCTGCCGGGCCGAAAGGGCTGACATGGCATTGAGCACAGGGCCATGGGAGCCAACTTTGCCAGGTTGGGAAAGGCCGACGTGGCATTGAACGTGCTCTGGAGCCGACTTTGCCAGGTTGGGAAAGGCTGACGTGGCATTGAACATGCTCTGGAGCCGACTTTGCCAGGTTGGGAAAGGCCTACATGGCAAAGTCGGCTCCCATGGCCCTGCGCTCAATGCCATGTCAGCTCTTTCAGCCCGGCAGAGTCGGCCTCCACATCTCCATGTTTCTGCTCCTCAGATGTCACGTGCACCCCCTCCGGCATCTTGTGACTGCCACAGTGTCTTTCACACCTGTGGCTCCAACAGAAGGCAATGTGAAATATCTCATTGGGAACACCAATGAATGACCTGGAAAATAGATCCAGGAGAGATAATTTAAAAATTACTGAACTACCTGAAAGCCATGAATGAAAAAAGAACCTAGAAATCATTCTTCAAGAAATTCTCAAGGAAAATTGCCTGGATGTGTTTTCGAACTAGAGGGGAAAATAGAGGTTGAAAGAATCCACTGATTACCTCCTGAAAAAGATCCCAAAAAGAAAACTCCCTAGGAATATTATAGCCAGGTTCCAGAATTCCCAGATCAAGGAGAAAATATTACAAGCAGCCAGGAAGAAACATTGTGAATATTGTGGAAACACAATCAGGATAACACAGGATCTGGCATCTTCTACATTGAGGGATCAAAGGGCTTGGAATATGATATTCTGGAGGTCAAAGGAGCTGGGATTAAAACCAAGAGTCACCTACCCAGCAAAACTGAGTACCATGTTTCAGGGGAAAATTTTAATTAAAACTGAGTACCATGTTTCAGGGTGTGTGGGGGCTGTAGAGTGGGCCCAGACCTCTAAACTAGTTACTAGCCTAGCCCTCCATTGTTCATCTACTTCCCACCCTTGAGCCTATCAAAATATCAACCCACCCTTGAACTGGCCTAGCCCACTATTCTCTGTAGTCTTCAGGTGACCTCCCACCCTTAATCACTCAGTGACCTCATTAATTCCTCCTGAAGACCCTCCCCAAACTCCTCCCCTAGACCATCTCTAGATTCCTCCCACAGCCTTCTGTATATAAGACCCTGTTTTGTTTTCGTGTTTGTGAGAGCACCATAGAATTGTGAGAGTGCCATAGAATGACCTAGAACAGGCTGACTCTGTGCCCAATAAAAGTGAAATTTAATAAACTTTTCTTTGGCTGAGAAAAGATTTGAATAGAATTAATTTGGCAGGACCTGGCATGTTGGTACTTTGGGGTCTCCAGAGCAACCCTAACCCTCTTTATGGGTAACCTCTTCACCAGCAGCTGTAAAAACCCCATTGATTTGGGACAAAGCTCTCTCTATGCGAGAAGCATAGTTCTATCATGGCAAAGAGCTCAAAAGTCAAGTAATTGGCTGCCAATATGGGCAAGCAAAGGAAGCAAAAATAGATGACAGATTCCTTTTTGGGGGGACAAAGGCATGGAGTGGGAGTATATCAGCAAAGTCAGAACTCCTGCATAAAAAGCCTACAAGAAAAATATGAACTGGTTATAGGCCAAGAGGGGTTTTGAAAATCAAGTAAGAGAAGTGGAGGAAAAATTGGGAAGAGAAATGAGAGTGATGCAAGAAAATCATGAAAAATGAGTCAACAGCCCGCTAAAGGAGATCCAAAAATACACTGAAAAAAATAATACCTTAAAAAATAGACTAACTCAAGTGGCAAAAAGGGCCCAAAAAGCCAGTGAGGAGAAGAATGCTTTAAAAAGCCAAATTTTTCAGATGGAAAAGGAATTTCAAAAAATCACTGAAGAGAATAACTCCAAAATTATATTGGCGCAATTGGAAGCTAACGATTTTGTGAGAAATCAAGATACTATTAAACAGATCCAAACAAATAAAAAAAAAATAGAAGGCAATGTGAAATACCTCACTGGAAAAGCCACTGACCTGGAAAATAGATCCAGGAGAGATAATTTTAAAATTATTGGTCTACCTGAAAGCCATGATCAAAAAAGAATCTAGACACCATCTTTCAAAAAATTATCAAGTAAAATCACCCTGATATTCTAGAACCAGAGGGCAAAATAGAAATTGAAAGAACTCCCTAATCAGCTCTTGAAAAAGATCCCAAAAAGAAACCTGGTAGGAACATTATAGCCAAATTCCAGAGTTCCTAGATCAAGGAGAAAATACTGCAAGCAGTCAGGAAGAAACAATTTGAGTGTTGTGGAAACACAATCAGGATAACACAAGACCTAGCAGCTTCCACATTAAGGGATCCAAGGGCATGGAATATGATATTCTGGAGGTCAAAGTAGCTGGGACTAAAACCCAGAATCACCTACCCAGCAAAACTGAGTATAATGCTACAGGGAAAATATGGTTATTCAATGAAATAGAGGACTTTCAAGCATTCTAGATGAAAAAACCTGAGCTGAACAGAAAATTTGACTTTCAAATACAAGAAGCAAGAGAAACATGAGAAGGTAAAAAGGAAAAGGAAATCACAAGGAACTTATTAAAGTTGAACTATTTACATTCTTACACGGAAAAATGATAACTGTCACTCAGAAGACTTTTCTCAATATGAGGATAGCTGAAGAGAATATGTGTGTGTGTGTGTGTGTGTGAGTGTGGGCATTTGTATGTTCATGTATACATAGACAGAGGATACAGGATGAGTTGAATATGAAGGTATGAGATCTAAAAAATAAAATTAAGAGGTGAGAGAGGAATTTATTGGGAGAAGAAAGGGAATGATAGATTATGGTAAATTATCTCATATAAAAGAGGCAAGAGAAAACTTTTACAATGGAGGGGAAGAGCAGGAACATGAAAGGGAATGGGACAATCTGATTCTCATTGAATTTGGCCTAAGGAGGGAATAACATACACATTCAATTGGGTATCTTACCCTATAGGAAAATAGGGGGATAGGGGATAAGAGGGGGGAGGATAGAAGGGAGGGAAGATTGGGGGAGAAAGTAGTTAGAAGCAAACATTTCTGAAAAGGGATAGGGCCAAAGGAGAAAATAGAAGTGGGGGCAGGATAGGATGGAGGGAAATATATTTAGTCTTTCACAATATAACTACTATGGAAATTATTTGGGTGACTACACATGTACAATCTATATTGAATTGCTTACCTTCCCAGTGGGGGTGGGTGAGGAGGGAAGAAGGGAAAAAAAAATCTGGAACTCAAAGTTATAAAAACAAATGTTTAAAAATTGTTTTTTACATGCAATTGGGAAATTAACTATACAGGTACTGGGGTATAGAAACCCATCTTGCCTTACTGGAAAGTTAGGGAGGTAAAGGGGGAGGATATGAGAGAACAGATTGGGGGGAAGGGTATTAATAGGCTTGATATTTTGGGGTGGGGTAGGGGAAAGATGGGGATAGAAAAAAGTTGTAACTCAAAATCTTGTGGAAATGAATGTTGAAAACTAAAACTAAATAAATTAAAAATAAAAAAAAAAAAGAAATAGCATCTCTGCTCTCTTAGAATCATTCTAGCTGAATCTGAAGAGACTTGTAACCAGAAAGTTGGTCACCTAGTATTACTTTCTTTTTTCAACAATGAGCAAACACCATCTATTGAATCAGGGAAGTATTGTACACATATTTTCCCCAATGTCCATGCTTAGCACAATGCCTTCTAAATTGTAAGTACTTCACAAACGCTTATTGACTTGACTTGATTTTACTTGTAAATGGGGAAGGAGCATCCACACTGATTACATAATTGGTAATGGAAACACTACTGAAGGATTGATCCTTACAATAACCTTATCTTGGATTTTGCGGGTGTGATAGTACTAGTATAATCTTAAAGCAACTTCCTTCAGCCTTGGTTTTCAAGAAGTTCCAGCTTCCCTGATATAATGTCCTGTAATGAAGCCATAAAAATTTTTACCATGTAAAATTGTGGTCTCTCAGACTTAGTGGTGCCTGAGACCACTCTGCTACCATATCCTGCTGACTTACTAACTGGTCATATTTCCAGATGGACAAGAGGGAGGTTGAATCCAGAGAAGCTAGATGCCATTGCATCCTTATTGCATGTCCTTGTGTTAGGGAAAAATAACTTTCCTTTGTTAAATGTTCAGTGAGCTCCTAGTACCTTGTTTTGTCCCAGTATTTAACCTGAAACAAGAGGTTCTGGTGTTACAAATGAGCCTTCAAAAATGGAATAGTTTGAAAACCTTTGCTCTAGCACTTTATGTGTGAAAAGCAATGCACTTATTTATGAGGGCCAATTTATCTTTCTATATTTTCCATTTTTCAGAAAAACTGAGAAGATATTTTCTATGAAGTTGGGCCATTTGTATTATTTGAGCATGGTACAAGATGATATTGACATTTATACCAAAATAATTAAAAGAATATTTTCTATAATGTCACCATCAGGCATTGTAACAGCAGTGGTAGTTGGAATAGATCCCTTAAGAAAAATAACATAGTCCAAACTTAATGACTAGATAGCAACAAGAAGCCATTTATAAGTTGCTAGCAATAGACAAGGGCCAATTTTTATAAATATTTTTAATAGTATTCTTTTTTTAATATACACTTTGTATAAGATTGGCAAGTGTGCTGTAATGAAGCAGATGCCAACCTATGTATTAAAATTTATGATATAATAGAACAATAAAAAGTCTAGGAGGAGTTGATATAAATAATTTTGTAGACTTGGTTCAAGTGACTGTCTGCATGAAAACATGGGTCTCTCCTGATACTCCTTCCATGAAGCTAGATAAAATTTGGGAACTTTCCCTATAAACTGATGGAATGCAAATAATTCCTGAGGACTCTGAGGAGTAGTTCTTCTAAGGATCTTGAATACATGAATCTAGGTTCTTGTGGTCTTCATTTGTAATTGTGTTGGAATCTGTAAATGTATAGTCATAGTATTTGTATTCTTATTAGTTATGCTGATAAAATTCCCAAACAACAAAAAAAATCTAGTCAATCACTGATTACTTTGTCAAGGTGATGTCAGATATCTCATTATTTGGACACCTAGATTTCTTTTAGACATTTCAGATTTCACACTCAGCAAAGTGAGCTAAAATTTTTTCTTTTCATTGTTGCAATTTTGACTTCACAAAGATCCAGCCATTAATTCCAAGTTGTAATTTCCCAGATTCTAAAATGAACATTTGGCCTCCATATGATAGAGAATAGTAAAACTCTTTAGGGTCAGTGAGCAGAATTTGCAGGGTAAAGTACCAGGCTACCTTTATTTTCTTCAACCATCATTGTCACTATAGTCTCTCTAAACCTTAGAGCCAAGTATGCTTGACCTTTAGGGACTTTATTTTCTCACTTTTGCAAATAGTTCTTAAATAATTTTATTCATAACATGAGAAAGACCTTCTCACACAGCTTATGGACAGGATGACGAAGCTTGAGTCTTTAGAAAAAAGAAAAAATGTTTGTAAAATATCACAAAAAATGACAATCCGGCTTAGGTTCATTTGATCACAAATATGACTAATTATTTGTTTTTATTTAATTTATTATTTATTTATTTTAACTTTCTTTTATTTTAAATTTTGAGTTACAAATTCTCTTTCTCCTACCCTTACCATCGAGAAGCCAAGCAATATATCAGTTATACATGTGAAATAATGTAAAACATGTCCATATTAGCCATATTTTCTTAGAAAACAAGAAAAAAATTTACATGACAAAATTATACTTTAACTTGCACTCAGAATTAATCAGTTTTCTCTCTGGAAGTGGATAAAATTAATTTTATCATGATACTTTTGAAATTATCTTCGATCATTATATTGACCAGAGTAGCCAAATCTTTCATAGCTGATCATCATTACAACATTGTTACGGTGTGTGATGACCTCCAGGTTCTTCTCACTTCACTTCACAGTTGATACAGGTTTCACCATGCTTTTCTGAAACTACCCCCCTCACACAATCATATGCCACAATATGTTAAGCCATTCCCCAGTTGATGGGCATCTTTTCAACTTCCAATTCTTTGCCAGCACATAAAGAGCTGCTATAAATAATTTTTGTACAAATGAGAGATCTTCCCTTTTCTTTGATTTCTTTGGGATACAGACCTAGTAGTAGTATCACTAGGTCAAAGGGTATGTAAAGTTATAGCACTTTGGGCATAGCTCCAAATTGTGCTCCAAAATGGTTGGATCAGTTCAGTATTTCACCAGCAGTCCATTATTTTTCCCACAAAGCCCCTAACATTGATCATTTGTGATCAGTGTGAGGTGTTCACTCTGACTTGATTCAATTTTCATTTCTCTAATCAATAATGATTTAAAGCAATTTTATATGACTACCAATAGTGTTGATTTATTCTTCTGAAAACTGCTTGTTCAATCCTTTTGACCATTTGTCAATTGGGGAACGGATCTTTGACTCAGTTTTATATTCAGTATATAATTGAAAAATTAGGACTTTATCAGAGAAACTTGTAAATTTTTTATATCATTTCATTGTCTATAGTACCTTTTATCAACATGTAGTTTCCCTGATCATCTCTTTTAATTAGCTCTATTTTTGCTTTTACTTTGAGATCATGATTATTCACGCAACCTTTTTTACTTTAGCTTTTTTACATTCACAGTTATGATTACTTACTGTGTATTTCCATTCACCCCATTTTCTTCTGTTTCTTCTTTTCATCCTGTCCCTCTTTAAAAGTTTTTTTTTTGCTTCTTCAGTGAGGTTTTATGCTTCTCTTTCCATTTCGACAATTCTGCTTTTTAAGGAGTTCTTTTTTACTGAATTTTTGTACTTCCTTTTCTATTTAGCCAATTCTATTTCTTAAGGAGTTCTCATCAGTGGATTTTTGTCCCCCTTTTATCATTTGACCAATTATGCATTTTAAGGAGCTATTTTCTTCAGCATTTTTTGTGCTTTTATCAAATTGTTAATTTCTATTTTCATAATTTTCTTGCACCACTCTCACTTCTTTTCCCATAATTTTCTTGCAGCACTCTCCTTTATTTTCCCAAGTGTTTTCTAATATTTTTATCTTTTTCTTTAACTGTCCCTTGAATTTTTTTTGGACTTGGGTTCAATTAGCATTTTTCTTTGAGGGTTTTTTACAGCTGTTTTCACATTGTTGTCTTCATAATTTATGTCTCTGTCTTCCCTACCACTACAGCAGCTTTTTATGGTCAAATTCTCTTTTGTTTGTTCATTTTTCCAATCCATTTCTTGACTTTGAACTTTATGTTAAAGTTGGGCTCTGCTCACCTGAGAGTGGGAAGGCACTGTATTAAGGATTTTTGTGCTGCTGGCTTTGAGCCAGTTCTGGAGGTTTGCACACTTTGGGTTCTTCCAAGGTGGTGTGATCCCGGATGAGGTATCATCACTGTTTTCTTGATCTATGCTCTGGCCTTTACCCAGGAAAGGCTCCTGGTTCCCTGCAACCATAAGAGTTAGCACTCCTCTTTGTTTTAGAACTGTGACCCGGGCCCATGCTCTTGTGACTAACCATCAGTGTTTCTCTATACTTTAAAAATGTGACCGAGAACCATGTTGGGGCAATAGATACACTAATCTGAGCTAGCTGTACCCAGTACCAACAAAGAGTCCTCTGTAATATTTTTTTCTGACCAGTTGTCCAATTACTTTACTTTTTCTGGGCTGAGAGTTCACAAAGTTGCTGCTGCTACTGCAGCTTCTGTTGATATCACTGGGTGTATGGGATCTGGACAGGTCTCCATCCCGATGATAGATACTTCTGCTGACCTCTTAAATTTTCTTAGGTCAGAAAAATATCTCACTCCAATGTTTTGTTGTTTCTGTCACTGCAAAATTTGTTTTTAAGAGTTATTTTAAAGTTGTTTGGAGGGGCATGTTGAGAAAATTCAGCTAGATGACTGCCCCTAATTTTCCATCTTGGCTCCCTATAATCATCATTAAAAAAAAAAAGATATGCCTAATGTACATTTTTGACATAGCACTTGTTACCAATAACCATCGTGCTCACATAACACTTTACCTTAAAAAATTGTTAAATAAAGCTGGCTGATTGAGGCTAACTTAATACTTAATGCTCTTCATTTATAATTTACCATTTATTAACAGAGAAGGAAAGATGTTCTTGTCATCAGTTATTTGGAATAATCATCATTGAATTTTATCTGAATTCGGATATCTTCTTGTGCAATTTCTTTTATATTATTATACTCATCCTATTCTTCTCTTTCCTCTGTATCAGTTCCATATTTCTCTTAATTCTTCTTATTTTTCCTGGCTTATGATGAGTCCTTAAGATTTTTAAATGAATATTTTGGTATATGTCACAACTTGCTTTTTTTTTCCTTCTTGGGGGATGAGTCCAATAATGTAATTACTGAATCAACAGGTGTGAATAGTTTAATAACTTTACTCCACTGCTATCATTGGTAAAGATGATCAAAATTGAGATATTTTATCCTAGTCATAATATCCATGTAGAAACCAAACTGTACCATTGACTATTGAGATAAAAAATTTTCCCTCCAGTAATTAGTTTTATGCCTTTGCATTAAATGATGGAATAGGAATAATTCCTCGAAACTTTATAATGAAGTTCCTCTAATCTAGAATGATTAGAATTTCAGTAGTAAATATTTAGCATTTAACACATTTGGCTATTGTCACATAATAAAATAATGCGTAATAAAAATTAAGAAAATTTCTCAAATTCTTACACTAATCTATGGAAGAATTAGAAATTGTATCCAGCAGTTCTGAATCAAAATGTCTGTTTTCTAATGATGGAATATCTACAACATTTTTTTTTAACTTTTGATGGGCCCCAATTACAAAAGTAACAAATATGTTTATTTCTTCATGGGAGGTCTGGTTTCCATGGGGACCAACTCAACCTCATCTGCTGTTTTGCAGACCATACTACATGCACCACCCCCAGTTTGGCAGGGCCAAACAGTGGCTCAACACAGCTACCCTGGCAAGTACATGATGCTGTGTATACAATCTCCCCTTCACTCTCCACCCCCCTCAAACAACAGAGCTTGGTGGAAAGTTGAGGTGGTTTCAACGATGCACAGTTCTGCCTCCCACTTTCACGTTACATCACTTACAATGCTCTTTGAAACCAGAACATTCTACATGATTGTAATAAACATCCACCATGTGTCACAACATTTCCTAAAGTTAAGTGTCAAGTTATTTGGCAAAACAAATAGGTGCTATTTTTTTTAATGTTTTGCATATCTTTATTATAAGCACTTGCTTATTTCATCACAGGGTATCCATGATATAAATTGACTCAATATCTGTTGCTGTCCTTATATACATTTGCACATTCTCTATAGTTCCAAATGTTATCTATCATTACTCCAAAGATTGGCTATATTTTTTAAAATATAGAGTATTATGTAGCTAATAGCTAATTGTGGGCTAAAATTTTAGGTCAGAATTATGGCACTTTAATACTCTTAATCTAGAGAGTAACAAAGGCCAAATAAACTGGGCCAAAACACATGGAAGGTAGTTTAGAATTTAAGACATCGGCATTTAAATTCAACATTTCAATGAATGTATGTTGTATCAACACTCAAATGGACAATATATACTTTTTTATTTATTTCTATTTAGCCTACAGAAAACTTAGAGCTTACTTGATATCTATCTTATACTTTTTAAACGGTAGTCATGTAGAGGAGAGATAGATTTAGTCTGTGCTACCTCAGAGGGTAGAATTAGGAAGTTACAAGGAGGAAATTTTCAGTTTAATAAAAGAGAGAACTTCTTAACAATTAGAGCTGCTGAACAATTTCTTTGATTCACTAGAAGTCTCCTTTCAGAGGTTGAATGACAATTTACCAAAAGCACTGGACATGGGTTAAGAATGGGAACTGTAGATTGAGAGTAAAGTTGGAGTAGATCACCTTTATGATCTCTTCTAACTCTAATGTTCTATGATTTTAAGTAAAAATTCCATTTTAACTGGCTTATGGCAAAAGATCAATATCCATTATACCTTGCTTTTAAGAGTTCCTGTATGTTTCATTCATTCATGGAGATTTTAGAGTATAAGCCTATATCATAAGATAATAATGTATCTTTTCTTTAGATAACCTTACTTTAGGATATTTAGTTCAAATCACTTAGTTGGTCTTTGGTAGCAATGTTTTAGGTAATAGCAAGAATAAGAAGTGCCATATAAAATCAGCAAAGTAATCTAGCACTTCAGGATTCAGATTGAGAATACATAGAATTAAAATACAAACTTAAATAGATGCCACATATTTTAAAGTACATATCTAAAATATTGCTATCTATCTATCTATATATAGGTATGTGTGTGTGTGTTGTGTGTGTGTGTGTGTGTGTGTGTGTGAGAGAGAGAGAGAGAGAGAGAGAGAGAGGTGTCAAAGAAAGGGTGTGGATCAAGAAAGGGATTTTTGAAGTAATTTATGGTCAGTGCCATATAAGTGTGATGGGGGAAAAGTAAGTATTTACCTTTCATCTGGAATTGTAATAAATGTTATTCAATTTAGTTTGAAGATAGAAAATTTGTAGACATTTGGGTGTGTGGGTGCCATTCAGTCCAATCTTGGGCAGCTGAAATGGCTAAATACCACCCATATGGCAAACAGCTTGATACGCCCAGTAAAAAGATAAAGGTGTTGGCACTGAATATGTAAAGGAAGCTTTGTTATTTTTCCTCATTGAGGTAATCTCAGTGCCCAGTTCCTCTGATGTTCTTCCCACCCACCCTCCACCAGAAAATAGTATTGATAGAATCAGTTTCTTTCCCAATAATCTTTGATCTGTGCCAGAACAATTTAGATAGTTGCTTTGGAGACTGATTTGAAAGGCAAATTTCCAAAATTTTGAAGGTAAAAATGTATATTCTCTATGACAAGAAGTTAATGAAAATGAGTGAATAGCTTTCATGTATTTAGCACTCCCAGCTGACTAGTTCCAGTTGTGCCACAGCCTCTCCCTTCCACTCCCCTCCCCTCCTCTCTTCCCTTATCTGAGAGTGTTCTCCTGGAAGGTAAATTTTGATGCCTGAAAGTCTGAAAGTTATCTTGAGGTTTACTGGTTAGATTTCTCTCTCAAAGACTAAGCCTTAAACCCAATTCACTCTGGATTTCATGAATTGGACATCAATAAGTTCCTGCTAAACCACCACTTAATGGCTATTTTTGGGGGGTCCTCCTGGCTCAGAGTGACATAGTAACTTTTTCTCTTTTGACCTGCAGAAAGTCTTCCCCTCCCAGTTTAATTTTTTTTTTTCATTAAAGGGGCCATCCCTGACTCACTTCTTAAAGAGGACTATTCACTGAATTGGCATTGCCTCACTCAAAGTGAGAACCTGAAAAGACTTTAATTTAAAAGTGCCAAGGCCTCCTACTGTATCCTGGGCCATCTCCAGTTATTCTGATGGTTATCTAGCCACTGGACCCAGATGGCTCTGGAGGATAAAATAAGGCTGATGACTTTGCACAGCCTTCCCTCACTCAAATCAAAGTCAATTGCCAGTCATGTCATCATCTCCTTGATGCCATGGTCCTCTTCGAGAATGAAGAATAAACTGCATACTCACAGGTGCATTGGGTACTAAGGAAATGAGAATATTGGTAAAGAGATAACATATGGAACCAAGACTTTGCCTATGTATTATTCCTATTTTTTTAAAGTTTGTACAGGAATTCATAAAATAATGAGACTAAATGAAACTTTTAATAGGCATTGATTAAAGACCCATTAAATGAAGATTTGTCAATGACTAAATTTGAGAATACCAAGAAGCTTCATGTGTCGACATTCTGAAGAAGTGACTTATCAAAGTGAAAAAAGGAATACCCCAAAGATCCCAATAAATTTAATGTTTTTTTTAAATTGTACCACAAAATGATGCATGTATTTCAGTTCACACAATAAACAAATCTTCAAAATTCTAAATTCACATGTTTAAAGTTCAGCTCTTGTGTTTTTCCTTCATTTTCAAAGAGAACCACAGTATCAGGAAAATGATGACATGACTTGCAGTTGACTTTGATTTGAATGAGGGAGGACTGTGTAAGGTCACCAGCCTCACTTTCTCATCCAGACCCATATGGATCCAGTGACCAGATATTTATTAGAATGACTGGATATGACCCAAGATGCAAAGGGAGAGCCTGGTCTTTTCATGTACTCACGTAGAATGAGGCAATGCCCATTCAGTGAATGGGCCTCTTGAAGAAGTCAGTGTAAGGATTTCCCCTTTAAAATCAAGGTGGGAGGGGAAGACCCTCAGGGTTGGTGGTCTAAAAAGAAACAGTTACCATTGACATTCTCTCAAAACTAGGAGGACCCAAAATACAGGCATGAAGTGGAGCTTGGGTAGGGACCTAATATGGTCCAATGCATGAGATGGAAGGAAGGAAGGAAGGGAGGGAGGGAGGGAGGGAGGAAGGAAGGAAGGAAGGAAGGAAGGAAGGAAGGAAGGAAGGAAGGAAGGAAGGAAGGAAGGAAGGCCAGTAAACCCAAAGTTAAGTGGGAAGCTTCTGGTCATCAAAATTTACCTTCCTTTAGACAGGAGAAGGAGAAAGGGAGGGAGAGGGAGTGAATGAGCTAAGTTACCCAACTATCTGGGTCCCCATTCAGGCAGCTAGGTCTACTCACAGATTGTGTTTGTCCTGCTGACTGATCATATCAAGTGAGCCTTCTTATCATATGTGATCCAGAACAACATTCGAAAAGCAAGGTTCTTTATCCTACATCTTTTCAAACTCAGACTGTGATCTATTTTAACTTGACTTTTACTTTTAAAACAACCTTATAATTTTGTGATTTGTTCTTTAGTTTTCCCTTTCCCTGAAGTGTTATTTCAAGTTTTTATGCCTTTTATTTTTGTATTACATTCATTTTTTAACATATCCTGCTCCCCTCATTTAGGGATCCTTTATCATATGCATATATGTATACACACACATACTTTGCACTAACATTTTAAAAGATTTATATAAGGATTCTTCCTATATTCCTGACATTTCCAATTCATTTTTTTAAATTAAGCATCTACTGTTTGTAGGGAATTGTTCTAGGTGTTGGGGGAATAAAATATTTAGGTAGGACACTGTCTTCTTCCTCATGGAGTTTACAGTCAGAGATATAAAACATAAACACAACTATAGTACAAAATCATAAAAGATAAATGTTTTAGGGTACCCTACACAAGTTCCATTCTGATGCTTAATCATGGCATTGAGATGATACAGAATTGTTAAAAGTAGCAGATTCTAGACTCTGCTGGGTTTATGGAGCTAGAAAGACTTAAATTAGTCTTGGTGACTGTATTAGTAATTAATATACAATATATTCATTATATATAATAGAATATAAAGATCCCCCTGTATTGGCTTGGTTTTCAAATTGATTGTGTTAAAACCCAGAGCTTGTGAACCCCACTTGTGGGATGGACTTGTTTATGTGAATAGAGAGGGCTGAACTGGGAGGAGCTGATGATGTAAATTTAGAGAAACACAAGCAAAGAGAGAGGCAGAAGAACTTTTTGGGAGCAGCATCTTGGAGCCAGAGAGAGACTAAGAGGATTGCTGAGGGCCACTCTGAATTGCCCAGGACTTTTGAGAGCTGCCACCCAGAGCTGCCAAGGACTGAGGAGACATGGCTGTTATGCTGGTACTTTGTCTGTCTGTTTTGATGTTGTTTTGCCAGATTTGT
Organism: Petaurus breviceps papuanus; assembly: GCF_028583685.1. Lineage (NCBI taxonomy): Eukaryota > Metazoa > Chordata > Mammalia > Diprotodontia > Petauridae > Petaurus > Petaurus breviceps. Next base: position 11,135,581 of record NW_027185860.1, on the reverse strand, counting down.
CCACTGGTGAAAGACAGTCCTTTTGTTGAAGAAGTCCTGGAACCTGGCTGTTCGCTAAGAAGCCCTGAGACTGTCCTGCAGACAGAGAGTGAATACTGTCCACTGGTGAAGAACAGTGCTGTTGTTGCAGAGGCTTGGGAACCTTGCTGTTGGTTCAGAGCTACTGAGACTGTTCTGCAGACAGAGTGAATACTGTCCACTGGTGAAGTATAGTCCTGTTGTTGCAGAGGGCTTGGAACCTTGCTGTTGGTTCAGAGCTCCTGAGACTGTTCTGCAGACAGAGAGTGAATTCTGTCCACTGGTGAAGGACAGTGCTGTTGTTGCAGAGGTTCTGGAACCTTGCTGTTGGTTCAAAAGCCCTGAAGAAGGATTTTCTTGTTGTACGTTTACAGAAATCATGGAAGGGGGTTTTGCTAATGTTTTCAGGGGTCCTAGGACTGTTCTGCAAACAGAGAATGAATTAATGAAGAGACTGGCAATGTATCTTGTGGCCTCGCTAAGCTTTGTCTCCTCAGGAACAAAGATTGTTGAGAACTTGCCTAGTGTCAAGATGAAGAAAAGACCTCCATTTGGGTATTAAATGATGTGCTTAAGCTTGTTGTAACTGGGGTAGATTCAATTGTGATCCAAGGGTGGGGAATTTTTGACCTTTTGTGCTCTGTGATTGAACAAATGAATGTACTTTACTTATTACTGGAAACTAATCTCCATTTGAGAAGAGGGGCTTTGTGATGGACTAAATGAATGTACAGCCTAGGGGTGGAGTAGTATTTAGAAGAGGGAGTTTGTGACTGATTAATGAATGTAATGTCCAGGGGTGGGGTAGTACTTGATTAAATCACACTTGGTAAATGCTTTATTTTAAATTATGCTATATGTTGATTCTCTCTGTTCTTAATTTGTCACTAAATAAAATGGAGAGCATCTATGCTGATATTTTGAACCTTGGGAAGTTACCTTTGCTTGGTATTACTGTGACAGACAAGGTCTGTTTTAAGAGGGCTATCCTATCTATATAGGCAGACACTCATTATTAATCAATTGATCATTCAGTGATGGATTCTTTGCTCATGGCAAACCATTGTATGGGAAAGGTAAAAGTGTGGTTTCTCAGAGACTGTCTGCTAAAGTAAGTAAGTCCTTAGGTCTTAGGCCTAAGTTTTCATTTTTTATTAGAAATTATGTGACTTTGAAACTTTAGAAATCTATCTGTATAGTTGCTCTATTCTAGTCAGTCCTTCTCACTCAGCTTACCATGAAAGAGTTAAATTTCTATAGAACTGCAAGAATTGCTGAACAAGACTACTGATGAGGGACAACAGGCAGTAACCTTGGAAAAGAAGCTCAGTCCCTGGTTCCCAGAAAAAACTCCTAGATAATACTAAAAATAATGAAGAATGGAAGGAGCTGGCAGCAGCAGGTGGATTTGACCAATCAAGGGACAGACAGTAGCCTTGGGACCCTCAAGTCCAGATAAGAATGTATCAAGGGTAGACTGAAAGGAGGGGTCCAGTATTCTGAGGTTGTAATACACTGACGTAATGGACTTAATGTATTATAGAACAAGATTAGAGCCTCATTAGTAATAATTATGTTAATATTCATAACCCTTGCTTATTTAACCCAGCTTCAGCTTATGTATGGCAGCCTCCTCTCTCTCGGTGCTGTCCCAGAGACTGGACCTCCTCCTTCTTTTGAGATCCTAATAAATCTTTCTACCTTCACTTTGAGAGGTCTCTGAGTAGTCAATTTGGGTTAGGATCTCTGTATCCCACACATCATGGAACAGACAGAAATGCACAATGGCATTCATTCCTGTAGAGTCCTCTTATATTTCCAATGATGGTATCAGATTGACAAAAAGAGGTGGAAAAAGGATAAACAGATAACACAGTCTTTAAACTGTCCATAAAATTAATTTGTACATTGCTACTTTAAATATGGTATTTTTGTTCAATGATCAACAAGCTGTTATGCTTCCAGAAAAAAAAATGAATCAAATCATATGAGGAGTTTATAGATTTAGAATTGGAAGGGACCTTAGAAACCATTCAGTACAATATATTTTGTATTTTAGAAAACTAAGATCCCAAGAGTTAATGAATTCCAAGTAAGTGGCAAAAGTAATATTTAAAGTTAGTTGTTCTGATTCTAAATCGATTAATATGCCTGGAATATGGTAGAAGCTTAGTAAATGTTTGCTATTGATTGTTTCTACTAATACTACATTGAATATTGACAGGAAGGTGCAGCTAAATCAAAATATAATCTGAAGCTTTTCTTTGGAGTGTTAAATAAAGGAGTTCACAAAATTCATTTCATTATGTGCTCAAAGGTAACAAAAATCATCATTCCATGGGAGACTTGGTCATCTTATTAAATGGTGATCATGATGACCACAAGCAAAGAGACTGTCATAAAGTTAATTAGAATTTATGTACTAACATCTATGACATGTTAGGAGGCACAGATGGATTAAATTATGATTTGTATAGAAATAATTCTCATATCCATTTATCCAGCCCTAACCTAACTTCCAACATATAGGTATACATCTCTACCTGACAATCAGAAACATAATACTAGAATTAAATTTAGATAGCATCTACTCAAAATGTCCAAAATTTAATTCATATCCTACTCCCAAACCTTCCCCTTTTCCCATCTTTCCTATTACTGTCCTTTTTTTTTGTCTTGTAAGGGTGAAGGGAGGGCAATTGGGGTTAAGTGACTTGCCCAAGGTCACACAGCTACTAAGTGTTAAGTGTCTGAGGTCAGATTTGAACTCATGTCCTCCTGAATCCAGGGCTGGTGCTCTATTCACTGCACCACCTTGCCACCCCTCCTATTACTGTTAAAAGCATTAGCATTCTTCGAATCACCAGGCTCAAAACCTAGGTGTCATCCTCAACTCTTCACCCTCCTTGTTCAATTTGTCATTAAGTCCTGTTGATTCTACCTTTGCAACACCTCTCATATATGTTTAATTCTTTATGTTCATATAGGTATTACTCTGGTGTAGGTGCTCATCACCTTCCCCCTAGATTATTACTTCACTACCCTTCTGGCTGATCTCTCTTCCTCAATTCTCTCTCCATTCCAGTCCATCCTCTATCACCTTACAAAGTGATCTTCCTGAAGCACAGATTGAACCACTTCACACACCCCACACTCAATAAAACGTTATGATTTTCTATTACTTCCAGGATCCAATATAAAATTCATTGTTTGGCTTGTATAGCGCTTCACAATCTGACCCTTCCTACCTTCCAGTCTCATACTTTACTCTCGATCACATTCTCTTTGATACTATGTGCCTTTTCACTGGTTGTCCCCAGTGACTAGAATGTTACCACCATCTTCTTTGCCACTTGACTTTTTCTCACTTCCCACCTAGGCTCAAATTCCAACTTCTACAAAAGTTCTTTCCAGGTCCCTGTAATAGCAACCATACTAGTACACAGGCTGGTAGCACAGGTTCTTTGATCTGCTTTTCTGAAGGAAAGACAGCTTTAAAGGGGTTAATGATCTTATGTTAATTAAACAATGAGAAAGATATATAAGTAGAGAGAAGTGAGAAAGAATTCAATAGACAGGGCTCCAACTGTCTAAACAAAGTGATAAATACCTAATTACTAGACCAGAGAGTACCAGTGTCTGGGTTCACAAACTAGGGGGCTCCTTAACAATGGCTACCCAGAGTCTCATCTGGCCAAATCACAAAGAAAGATTCTTCCAATGAGTGAGCCCCAAAGCAAATACCAACCTCCAAGAATATATATCTATATGTGTGTGTGTTTGTGTGTATATAGTTCTCAAAGACTCAGCTCTTGAATGGCTTAGCACTGAGAAGCTTGAAAGTCTATGTGCCTCTTCACTTAATGGGATTCATGTGGCCCAGAGCCTGATTGGCTCTTTGTGAGGGCTCTGTGTGACTTAGGATGTGTCACTGCTGTGAACTGGGCCAGAGTTCAAAGCAGTAAGACACCCATGATTGAAATATCTGTGTACCTTTAGACCTGGGAATATGACCCCTGTTCCAAGGAAAAAATGGAACACGTGGTCACATAGACCTGTTAATGGATGGGGAAGATCTTATATTCCATTAACCATACAGTCCCCTTTCCTCTGAGATTGTCTTCAACTTACTCTGTATTTATCTTGTATGTTTTGCATATTGTGTCTCTCATTAGAATGTGAGCTTTTTGAGAGCATGGACTATGTTGCCTTTCTTTATCTCCCCAGTGCCTGGTATATAGCAAACAAACACTAAGCTTGTTAATTTGTTAAATTGACTGAAGGCTAATAAATCTGTGAAGAATGCAACAAAATCCTGCAACTTTGGTTAATATATACCTTAATACTTGATGACTTCAGTGCCAAGGCAGACATGCAGAAAAATAGCAAATATGTTGAAAAATATATTTCAGGATTAATACATTGAAGAGACTCAAAGAATACACACAAATCCCATGCCTCTATATAATTGAACACATTTTTCATGAATGGATTTCAAAAGTGTCAGACATAGCAAGAACTGAACAAATACATTTTAAAAAAAGGAAATCAACTATATCTTAACAGATATGGAATATCTAGTGTGAGAATAACTTCCAAAACAGTAGACTCATGTTTGGATAAATGATTAATTTGTTAATGCAAAGGTCAAATTTAATACCAAGCTGCAAGTAAAAATAAAGATGAGAAGAACCCAGAGAATTCAATTACAGCAGTTTCATCCTGACCCATTTAGCTATTGATTTAAAAAAATGGAAAATAGAAAAAGAAAAATACGTCAGTACAGGCTACTATTTTATATGAGCCTGAAACACACAATATGTTTTTAAGAGATGCAGTATACTTCAATTTGGCTAGAATATAGAATATTTGGGGTAGAATAATATGAAATAAGGCCAGAAAGATAGTACAATACTAAATCCTGGAAGGTTCTGAAAACTAGATATAGAAGTCTGAACTTTACTGAGAGGGCAATTAGGAGTTAGAAAAGATTTTCCAACAGAGGAATGACAAGACCACCATGCACGATTGAAGAATATGAGACATATGAAGTGGAATGATGAATTAAAGTATAAGAAAAATGGAAGCAGGGTAGGATAGATTTGTTAGTCTTCTAATCAGGTACATTGTGATGAGGTAGCACATTTGGTTTTTGGCACTGAAAATAAAGAGGAAAAGATAAATTCAAGACATTACCAAAATAGAATCAACAGGGTTCAATTATTAATTGAATTAAAGATTTGAGAACATAGAAGTATCATAGGCAATAACAAGGTTTCCAACATAGAAGACTGATTGAATGGTAGTGTCACCAACAGAAATAGTTAAGTCTGAGGGAGAAAAAGACTTAAGGATATAAGTGTGCAGAACAGTGGGATGAATTCAAATACCCTTTAGGAGAGCATTCTTACTGATCCTTCCTATGACAAAGGAAACTGATTTATGCTATATGCATATTTTGAGGGAGGAAAAATTTGTCATGGTATGTGTTTAATTTCAGTTCCCATAGAACACGTAGGTAGAAATGTCTTTTAGGTACTAATAGGTCTATAGAACAAAAAAGAGATAAAGATTCAAGATATAGATTTAGGAACCATCTATGTGGAGGTAATAATTAAAACTGTGGGAGTTTATGAAATAGCCCAGAAGAAAGTGGAGGCAAAGAAAAAAAGGGCACAAGGACACTTCAAACCCTTGAAACTACTTTAAGTTAGGACAAGGTTAAAGAACCAAAGAAGGTGCCATATTACAAAATATTCATATGGAATAGGTTGTCAACAATGGCAAAAGAGTTGAAAAATGATGATTCCTGTAAAAAAAAGGAAATTGGATTTGACACTTAGGAAGTCCTTAATAACCACTGAAAGAATATTTTCTGTAGAATAATGGGGATCTAAAATCAGGTTGGCAAGAAATTGAGTAATTTGTGATGAGGAAATGGAAACATTGGGTGGAGGCAACTTTCCCACAAATTTTTGTAATGAAGGAAAGAGGATACATGATAAAGACATTGGATATAATAAATACTAAGGGAAAACCTTTATTTTTTTTTAAACTGGAATAATCTAATCATATTTGTAGGTGCATGAGAAGACACAATGAATACTAAATCAAAGATGCATGAGGGAGAATTAATTTCTGAAACAAGCCTCTGGAGGAAGTAAACTGGAAAAGATCAAGGTTGAATGTAAAGGGATAAGCCTTTGGGAGGAATAGAAATGCTACTTCTGTGACCAAAGAGAAGAAGAAAATGAGATATAATTCTAAATTTTTTAATGTAGGTAGGTGCCTAAAATATGACCTCTTAGCATAAAATATTTAAGAATTCATTAGCTCATTAATTCATGGTCCAACATATTTTTATTCAAGTTCAATGTGAGTTTCTAATTCTATCACATCTATTTATTCACTTATTTGTCTATTTCTCTATTTGTGTTTGTATGTTTGCTTGCTTACTTATTTAGCCATTCATTCAATTATTCATTTGTTAGTTCATTAGATAGAACTATCTATCCATTATTTGTTTATTGGATTGTATATGTAATACTGGTCCAGTGTGAAAGTGTTTACAGCACTGATCTGGGACCTTTTACCTGCTTATTTCTGACCTAGGCTGGTTCTTTCCTCCCTAAATACCTTGGTGATCTTCCATTTTTGGGGGGACTCACTATATTGAAGTGGACTTAGTGTGGATCCTAGCACACCTAGCTTATCACAAGGCAACTCAGCATTTACAAGCTCAAGTGATATAGCATCCTCAGCCCCCCCCCCCCAACACCTCTGAAGGGATTACAGTTGCAAGCCACAATTACCTGCCCCATTAAAGTCTTATATCTAATGGACAGTTGTGCTAGCTTAATGACTCATCTAATTCCATACAAGCATCTGGAAATCAATTAACCAAGCAATAAGTATTTATAAAGTGCCCACTATCAACCAGGCACTATTCTAGGCATCATGGATACAAGTACAAAGGTGAAATAATCCCTACTTACTCTATTATTCTACCTCTTCTAATGCAGGTGACCATAGCTTGTTCTCTCTCTCTCTCTGCCCTTCCCTCTCTCTTTTCCTCTCCCCCCACCCCATATGTATGTATGTGTGTGTGTATATATATATATATATATACACACACACACACATACATACACACATATGCACACACATATACATATATAATATATACACAGAGAAGAAATATAAATTGAATAAATACAAACATGAATGAATGGGAATCCAGGCCTTAGATCATGCTCTGCAGGGAAACAATGCTCTTAGAGGCTTTAGGAGCCTACTTCTGAAAACTCACAATAGAAGGGCTCTTTTCTTCCCTACTTCAGAGCACAGAAATATATCTTTTGTTTCTCATTTAATTACTGTGTTGTGACTAAAAGTCTTTTAATGGATACCAAGTCAAAATTAAGTGTATACACAAAATGTCTGAGTGAATGAATTTTCATTCTCTCTTTTCCCTGATGATTTTTAAGGAAGGGCTGTTATGAGCTGCTCACTCATCAAAGGGCCATCCCTTTCAGCCACCATGTGGACATGAACACATGGAACAACTCTTTCTTCTGGCCCCATGTTTCCATTTTTTCTGATTTCAGGCAAATGAGTATGGAAGAAATGGAACAAACCATGTTACAACTCTGTGAGCTCTAAAATATCAGAAAATCTACCAGAGGTCCCCTCTTTAATTACAGCCAATAGCAGCAGTCATAGAGTCTGGTAAGGAATCAGCCCTGAAAAATGATGTCTTTGACCTAGCCCAGCAGCACTTCCTCTCCGAAGCCAAAACATCCTGATCTGGAAGCAAGAAGTGACTCTTCCAGTAGCTATATCACATCCAGAAATGAATTTGATGAGGAAAATGGTTTGCAGTAAACACTTTAAATTTGAATCATTCTCTCCAAGTCAGTGAATCAATAAACATTTATTAAGAGCCTACTGTTTGCCCAGTACTGTGCTAAGTACTGGGGATACAAATATTAAAAGGAAAGACAATCTCTGTAACTAGCCTTGGTACTTCACACCTACTCAGTACCTTCTGCCACTTTGATTGAAAGCTGGGGTCATAGGGGCAGCCAGGTGGCTCATTGAGTAAGAGCACTGGCTTCAGTGTTGGGATGACCTGGGGATCAAATCCAGGCTCAGATACTTAGCACCACACCCAGAAATAACTGGCCGTGTAACCTTGAGCGAGTTACTTAACCTTGATTGCTTAAAAAAAAAAAAAGAAAGGTGGGGTCATTAACTTCTAGAAATTCAGTTAAGGAAGAGGCCTAGGACAACTATCTTCTCATTTCCTACCCAACTGCACTCTTTTAGGACTTCTTTGCCAGGTACCTTTCCTCTACACATTTTAAGCTTTCTTTGTATATTGTCTTTCCTCAATCTATTGTAATCTTTAGGCAGAGACTGTCTGTCTTTTTTAATATTTGTATTCTTTTTTAATATTTGTATCTCTATTGCTTGGTATTTAACTGCTTTGCATAATCTCTGGAAGGCACTCTTCCAATATCACTTAAATAGGTTGAATCTCAAAATTTTATATGGCTCTGTCTCTTCCTGCAAAGTTCTAGGGATTAGAAATGTCTAATATAGTACTATTATCTATACGGTCTCGTCTGGCATTTGCCTTTCTGGTATAATTTAGCCTATTAACATCTCCCTAATTAATATCTCTTAGTTTTTACAAAGGGATAAACATGGAGAAGATATTGCAAGTAACAAAATACAATAATGTCCTAAATGTGAATTACACTTTCCCCTCTATAACCCTTCATCCTTATTTTACTACCCAGGTTTTGGACTTTTGGACTTTTTTTGATTTCTCCATTTTGCTCCCAAGGAACCCCACCATTGGGAAATTTTATTATCCTACAAAATATCTATTCTTAACCTAAGTGATCCTTCACCCATCCCCAGTGGACAAAATGACACTCCCCTCTCAAGGCAAGAAGTTTGCCGTTACTGACCAACAGTTGCGTCATTATGCATCTGACTGCCCATACCAGGTGTCCAACGTCCCAGGAGATATATCTGTGATAAATCAGTGCTACCCTGAAAAAAGGAAAAGTTCTATTGTCTAGGGGTTTCTTGAATCCAGTCTCCAAGAAGATTTGCTTGAAACTTGACTCTTTCTAGATGTAATTGGCTGATCCTGTCTAACCCTTCCTTCCCCAGAAGAATTAGCTTGGCTTTCTAGGTTCTTGTCCCAAAAGGCTGCATATACCCTGGAAAGATGCCTAAGGTCATCCTCAATTGACAGACTTACTTTCCTTTAGTATGTCTTTGGGAACTCCTTCTTCGAAAGGTCTTAGTGGACAAAAGGGTAGTATTGTTGGGAGGCATCTTGCTTTTATAATAGCATGAGGAAGGTGAAATAATTGCTACAGAACTATAGGTGGGTGTGAATCTACCTGGAAGAAAGGAGATCCTTTAGTTGACTTGGTGGTAATTCTGAATCACTTAATGAGGATGAAAGAGTCCTTATGAAGTCATTGTGGAAAAAGTGAACAGTCCCCTCCCTCCCTAGGAGATTAAGATTTTTTATCATTTGCAAATGTAAATGTGTATATGTGGCTCTTAGGAAGGAAGGAGGTTTTGCCCAGTGAGCCAAGGAATACTGAGTAAACAGTACAGGGAGACACTTTCTAGTAACTTAGATCCCTGGACAGGTTTCATGTAAAGAACTTATGACCACTTAGTCACTTTCACTGTGCCAAAAGCATCTATCTACTGGCTCAGATATTCTAAGATCTGCACCTGCTCTGGATTCCCATTTCAGATAAGGAGAAGAAATCTGTGCCTTTCCTGCAAGGGGCATCATCTGTGCTCTGGCTTAGACATCCTTGGTGCTTCAATGGTTCCCATCACAACCTTGCTTCAAAAGAATCACTGTGAAGTGTGTCGCCCATGCCGTAGCGTCATTCATCACCTTTCCCATTAACTGCTCTGTTTGTTAGGACATCATGTTTTCCCCAGAATAAAGTCACTGCCTGAAATCTCTTCATCATGGAGATTATTTGGCTTTGATATGCAACATTTGCTGAACATCTTCAGTTGCTTCTCTTGTCTGACTGAAGGACTGGAGCATGGAGCGATGAAATTCTTCCCAAAGTTTTCCTTTATAGAGGGCTCAGAATTTTCTAGCTAATTTTATTCACCATCAGCTGCTTTGCCTGGTTTAAACTGTATAGAACACCATATCCCTGTACTAGGCACACTCCAGCATCTCCCCTCTGCATTAGGTGAAAGGCAAAATGACTGAAGAAAATAAAGGTTTGATCTTCTGAGCATATTGATTTATTAAGCAATGCATGGCAATTACCCAACAATTAGGACCAATCATCCTCAGCTTAGGTCCAGATCCCAAATACAGGGGGGAGAGAGACTGTTACACATTAAAAACAATTAATCAAATTAGACCAATTAATTAGAAGGAAACAGTACAACGTTAGATAATCTGATTTTTAATTAAAGGAAATTTTAGAGACTTTCCAAGTTTACAGGGAGAGAATGAACAGGCTTAATTCCTTGAATTCAGAAAAAAGAGGTTTCCTACTCCCCCCAAGTGTCTACAAACAATCAAAAGAACATGGAAACAATAACTGAGAGGGCAGCTAGGTGGCGCAGTGAATAGAGCACTGGCCCTGGAGTCAGGAGGACCTGGGTTCAGATCCGGCCTCAGACACTTAACACAAAAACTAGCTGTGTGACCTTGGGCAAGTCACTTAACCCCAATTGCCCCCCCCAAAGCAAAAAAAAAAAACAAAAAAGAAACAATAACTGATCTGTATGTGGATAGTTTTCAGATAAGATAAATGGGCTGCTTGAGATTAAATACTGTACTTGGGACAAATAGAATTTAATGGGTAATCTACAAATGGACCATCTCTTAGAATATATTTAGGAAATATATTAAGGATGGGGAAAATAGGAGATAAATAATGTACTTGCATTAGCTCAGCTGTTGTTAAAATGAAGAGATGTTATAGCTTTTACAAAATTAAACATCATTTAGTTGTTTAAAACATCATTTTTTAATGTTTCTTTAGGTCTTGATTCTACTGAGTCTTTAGGTCTTCATTCAGGGCCATCATTATAAAAGAACATTTGCTATTTGGCATAGTTTCAGAAACCTTTAAGGGCTTCCAACATCAAACTAAAATAAGATCTAGGCTGTATACAAAATTACCTAATTAATCTTTTTGACACAAATTAGAATAGTCTGTAATGTAGTATGGGAATGTATGATCACTATGGCTTCAGCTCATGATGTACGTGAACACTGGTGGATTAGTGCCCATTTTCAAATGTGGCAGAAACAAACTATTCATAGAGCATATCGATATATTATGTGGCAGGCTGAAATAAATACTTCACAGAAGGTCTGTGAAATCTAATTGATTTAGAGCTTTCCCTATTGATATTAGCAATGGTTGAAGATGATTTATCAAGCTTCATACCCCCTTGAAATTCATAAGCTCAGAGTTTAAAATATGAGCCTTCTGAAGTGTGAGTTTTATACATTCAAGAAATAGATTTATAGATTAAAAGGGAAAAAAAAAAAGAATTCCAAAGACTAAACATAATGTTTGAAGATATTATTTTGAATACTTGAGACTGAGGCATAAGTTTGAGTTGTAAACTCCAACTAAGGATTTGATATGGTCAATTGCACTCAGAAATGATCTTCTCATTGCACTTGATATCTACCCATTTTTGCATATGCAACCCCATTTGTGTGTGTGTGTGTGTTTGTATCCCTAGACATTACAAGACTCCTTCTTGGACATTTGTAATGTATGAATGCTTAAAAGTTTGTGATTTATAAAATATAAGCATCGTTAAAATCATACTCAAAATCACAGAATTATGAAATTAGATCATCTAGATAATTTTTAAGGAGACCGGGCCTCAATATGTTGGTCAATTTGCTTTAAGTCACATAATTAGACCAAGGTAGACCAAGAACCAAAATCTAGGTCTCCTGTTTTCTAGTTTAGCATTCTGTTTATTATACACTAGCTAACAGAAACATCTCCAACTAAACTGATTACAATACCACTAATGTTCATTGGCCTACCCTCCAAAGCATCATACCACAGACAATTACACTCCATCAGTTAACTCTAGAGATCACTCTTCTCAATTGTCTGGACTTAACCTTTTTAGCCCTTTCTGCCCCCTTAATAAATTTTTCCTAGTACATAATGAAAATTTCTATGGTCCATTTATGCACTGGCTTAATAATATCCCTTCATCAAGTTCTGGGTCCATGCTACTGCCTCTCTCTGATTACAAACACTTATAACAAAGAGATGAAATCTATAGGTACACAAGCATTCAAGTTACAAAGTTCCTTTTTTAATTCAGTTGTTTAGAATTTGAAATGCATTCTCCCCATAGAAATGATACCATAAAATGAGGATGAGATTCCTAGACATAGCCTCAGAGAGTTGTTTCCTCCAGAATGCTTCTAAAGTACGGGATTAATAGCACTGTCAATGATATAACGTTGACAAGTCTTCCAGCAGAGGTGACAGAGTGATGAACAGCTAGCAAACAAAACCTCTTGAGCCCAATAGAAGGTTCAGTTTCTTACACAAGGACATAGAAGAGAGGGAGCCATGAAATACAGTATAATAGAAGGAACAAAAATACACAAGTATAGAGACAGGGGAGGATGGTGGGGAGTTCTCATCAGCTGACATATTCCTCTATCAGATAGCGACCAGGAAGGATTAACCACAGGTATTGCTTAATGATGATTATCTGATCTAGTGTTTTAGCTTTGCTTGGGTAATTCAATTTCTCATGTTAAGAGATTATTGTGGTCCGTCCCTGGAACATTTTCAAGAATATTCAAATTCACATTGATGGGATAATTTTCTCCCTTGTGTGATATAGTTACTTAGAAAACTGCTGATTCACATTTGAGCCCAGGAGTAGCATTTTATTTCTGAATTTTCTAGGAGGAAAGGGATCCTGAGTACAGGATTTGTGCTTGTCTGTGGGAAGAGGAGGGGACAAGGGTGTTTTGGTGCATTTAGAAGGGTGGGAGTGAGTTATAGATGCTGAGAACGGGTGTCAGGTCAAGTGAACTGCATCATGTATGATCCTAGTCAATCAGTCAACAAAAATTTACTATGTGCCAGACATTGTGTTAAGAACTAGAGATATGACAAAAAGGTAAAAAATAGTCCCTGCCTAAGGAAACTTACATTCTAGTGAAGGAGGCAACATGTAAATAACTAAGTAAATGCAAAATAAATAGAGAGTAAATGGAAGGTAATGAGAAGCTGTGAGAGGCATCTGCTGGTTGGGGCAGAGCGGAGATGAAAGCACCAGCAACTAGTGGGGTCCAGAAAGGACTCCTATAGAAAGTAGGATTCAAGCTTAATTTTGAAGTAAACTGAGGAAACAGAAACTGAGGAAGATGAGGGGAAGGAGCAGAACATTTCAGGCATGGGGAAGGCCAGAGGAAAGGCAGGGAGATAAGTGGAGTGTTGTGTTAAAAAAAAAAATAGCTCATAGGCTAATGTTGCTAGATTGCAGAATTTATGGAGGTATAAAGTATAAGAAAATAGGAAAGGTGAACAAGAGCCAGGTTGTAAAGAGATTTAAATTTCAAAGCGAGTTATATTTGATCCTGGGGCCAACAAAGAGAAATTACAAGATTGGACAGTGGATTTTTATGTGTTGAGTATAAATGAGAAGTCAAGGTTGAAGGCCTGGGTGGCTGGGTGGATGGTAGTATCCTTGATAACAATTGGGATGTTCAGAAGAGAGGAGTTAGAGGGCAGAGTGTTTGATCCAGGAGATGAACAACAATATAAAATACTTCAGAGAAGTTAAGAAAAAAAAAAGATTTTATAAAATTCCATTAACTTCAGTAATTAAGAGACATTGATAACCTTGAAGGGAGTAATTTCAGTAGAAAGATGAAATCAGAAGCCAAATGCAGAAGGTTTAAAATAGTGTGAGAAGTAAAATTATTGAAGTGAGATCAATGGAGGGTTTTTTAAGGATGATGGAGACCTGAGTATGTCTGTAGGTACAGGGATGAAGCCAGTAAATAGGGAAGTATCAAAGATATGGAAAAAAGAGTAGGGATACCAGGAGGCAATCTTCTGAAGAAGATGGGAGGAAATAGGATCAATGGGCATGTTGAAAGGTTGTACTTGATAAGAAGGTCTACCTTCATACAGGAGTGAAGGGAGAGATAGTGGGGAAATATTTCTAACAATGTGAGTTGCCGAGGAGGGGATAAGAGAGAACATTTGGCAAATTGGCATATGGTTCTGAGAATTCAGTTATCTCTACATCAGGGTGGCCAGTGGTTTGAGTGGATCTATTATCGCTCCAGCCCACTTAAAGTATATGATAAGGTGCATTTAATCCCCAATATATTTATAAAGTGAGAACAACTCTCAATTTTTCACTGTATGAAAAAGCCTTGGACACCTTGAATCCATCATAGGCAATTCAACTAGATTTGTAACACCATGTGGGCCCTATATAAAATCAGGGAACTCATTAGGACCCTAGAGATTTGAGCAAATGTAAAAGAAAGATTATTTTCTAGCAAATGGCTAAGAAAGAATCAATGGGGGAAGAGAAGGGGAAGAGAGGAAAGGGACAGAACCTCAAGCTTTGGTCTCAGTCTCCTTTCCTTCCCTACAACAGGAAGGAAGGAAGGAAGGAAGGAAAGAAGGAAGGAAGGAAGGAAGGAAGGAAGGAAGGAAGGAAGGAAGGAAGGAAGGAAGCAAGGAAGGAAGCAAGGAAGGAAGGAAGGAAGGAAGGAAGGAAGAAAGGAGGGAGGGAGGGAAGGAGGGAGGGAGGGAAGGAAGGAAGGAAGGAAGGA
>NW_027185860.1:11097545-11120291 GCF_028583685.1 Petaurus breviceps papuanus | reverse complement strand
TAGAGGAGTGGTGCTGCCTGAAAGGTAGAAAAATTTCGGTAATTTTGAACCAAATTACCACGTGACCATGTGCATTAGGAATAACCACAGTTAACAAAAAAGAAAAAAAAAGATCAACTATTCTCAGGTGATAAGAGATTCTTCATTTAGCATAGTAATTTCTTTACATTCAAGAGCTATAACACTGAAATATTCCTTAACAGTGATAGGCTGTTTAGCATCTGGAATGTTCCCCAGAAATGTTCCTACAATTACCATGCCATTTTCTTTATCCTTCCCTTTTATTCCTCTGATTAATATGTTTGGTTTTTTCTAAAAAAGACTCCTCTTCATTATTTGAATCTTGCAACTTTGTTCAAAAACCTTTGTCCTCATCTGTTTTATCTTTTGCCTTGTGGTGAAATTTCTTCTAAACGTTCTTAAAAATTTAGAATAATATTCTATCATATCCCATTCACCACCTGGCATCTAGGAAGAACTTACAGATATCACCATCATCATTATTTATTACTCACAGGGAGACACGTGGGAAATGATCTATACCTCTTTTCAAAAAGAAATTTTTATTACTCTAAACAAAAATATTAATATTGAACTAGGATTAGTATGGATATTCAGGGGTATGCTGGAGTCAATTCAAACTGCTCTCCAGGGCTCTTTGTTAAATATTCAGTATCAGCATTTATATCTCAGAAATCAGCAACCCTACTAATCAGGGCTTACTTTATTATATTGTTGATTATTCTTAAGAAAGTGAAAGAGAAAGTGTAAATAATGTAAATCAAACTTAAAAGAGTGTCTCATGTATTTTTTTTTTCCCTTGGGAGATGGTTGTTAGATATTTACCAGCATACCTCAGGATAGTGTAACTCTTCAGCAGACTAAAGAGATGAATTCGCACGTGTACATGAATTCGTATACACACACACATATATACACTCGCACACATATATCATATGCATATATGTATGTATATGTGAATTCATGTATGTATAGTTGCCAGTTTCCTTGACATCCTTGATATTTATTCTCCTTCTGAAAGTCAGTATTTGCTTCACACATTTCAAAGATTTTTGAAAGACAATTGTTCAGTTATAATTTCTTTATTTATTATACTATCAATTTATCCAATTTTCTCTTGCATACTTTTAACCAAATTAACCTTTTTTTCCTCGATAAAGAAAAGTCATCATGATAGATATCTTGTAAGTAAATTGTAAAGATATTGTTGTGGAGTGTCAGGTAAAACAGCTTTTTAACAAAATGAGGATTAGATAAATTGAACTATGAAGTCTGTAACAAAGCAATTTATTTTTTAAAAACACAATGAAATGCAGAAAATTAACAACAAATAGTATGTATTTTAACCACATAACTTCAAGTTAACAATATGAGGAACAAAATTGGAAGAAATCAGCCAGAGATCTGCCTGGATAATGATATGGGATTCAGTTTATGCGCAGTAGTACCTTTGATAGTGACAGACCTCTGATAGCCTTAGAATTCCCTCTGTGTTTTCAGTTACAATTACCTCCCTAGCACCCATCTGGGATGTCATCAACAAAGGCTTATGACTTCTCAGGAAGAATAAATAGAGGAATAAGTGAATTCTTAAGAAGCCTCAGCTCTGTCTTGGTGAAAATTTCTCCATAATAAAATAATGGAGGGAAACATAAAAAAAAGATCAAATACAAGTAAATGTCTTTGAATAGATTGTTTTCCATGAGGAATCAGTGGGTGTTAATGCTCCTGAGTTAGCTATAAAATCACTGGTGGAGAAATTATAATTAAGGAAATAGCCACTTATTTTAACCCCACAAATTTAGATCCAAAGAAAGAAATGAAAGAATTTTTAAGAGACCATCTTTAACTAGACAACACAATTATGATGACCATTCACAGGAGGTATTCAGCTATTGCATTCTCTCTCCAGAAGGGGCTCTATAGCTTCTTTGGATGCCCTTCAAGGCACAACAATATGTGTTTCTGTTCTTGTATTTCAAGGATTGAATATGTTATTAATCAAAAGAGACACTGTGGTTTCATTGCTCCTGGAATCTCCTGGGGCATTGTATACAGCTGCATACAAAGAAAATGAACTGTTATAAACTTGATCACATTCATCCCTTGGGCTCATCTGATTACAAAATTGCCCAATGAGCTGTTGCAGTATTTTCACATAATTAGCTAACCCATACATTGGTGTTTCTTCCTTTTTTTCCTTTCTCTTTATCTATAGAATACAATCTTTCTGTCTTTGATAGCACACAAAGTCCTTTCCTTTCAATCAGAGAACATAAAATACAGTATATCTTATTCTAATTAATCCACTGTGTATGAGGAAAAGAGATGGCCAGAAACAGCTGCTTTCATTTAGCAGATTGAGAATTAGAGACACCAAAGGTTGAACAATTTACTAACTATGTGAACCTGAGCAAGTCACATAACCTCACCATGGCCTTTCTTTATCTATAAAATTAAGCAGCTGACTAGATAGCCTCCAAGGTTCCTTTCAGTTCTAAATATTAAATTCTATGATCATTAATTCATTTCTGCATAGAGGGGCCAGGTAGAGACAAATTAATAACCCAAGTATTGTTTTTGCTTTTTGTTTTGTTTTCATTTTTATGACTGGGTCTCTCTGTCTTGCCCAGTCTGAATACATGGGAATTTCTCATGGGCAAGACACAAATACTAATTGACACCAAAGCTTTGACCTCTTCCATTTCCAAGCTCTGCTGATTCATACTTCCTTAAGCAATATGACATAACTTCTCATAGGGGCTTGTATTCTGATTTACATTCTTAAACACTAGAAAGCATAGGAATAAGCTAAGCTTCACTTAAAATAAATAGTATCTCTCTAAAACCAAGAGCCAGTATTACCATATTGATGCTGAACATAGTGCAGACATCTGATGAGCTTAGCCCACTGGAGAACAGAATTCCCAGCTTAAGAGATCAACCAGGCTAGACCTCTCCAATAATTGTGATTATAGGAATGTGCCACCCTACACAGTTTTCTATTTAGTGTCATGTGAAAATAATATTAGTCTTCAAGATATGATATATATATATATATATATATATATGTAAGCTTTTTTTTTAAAAGAGTAAAATGAAAAGTTTTCCAAAATTTGAATTTATGAGGTTGAAATGTCAAGAGATATCATGAGGATTCACACTAGGGTTGCAACAGCAATCAAACATCATCTACCTTCCCTCTCCTAAACACACCAAAGAGGAAAGGGAGGGGGGACGAAAGAGAGAGAGACAGAGAGAGACAGAGACAGAGAGACACAGAAAGAGACAGAGAGAGAGAGAGAAAAAGTGTTTTGGTTTTAGGAGAATAGCTATCAAAGTGAAAATCAATAAGGTTTTTAAAGATTACATTCAGGTTGGGAGTAAAAAGAGCAGAATGGTATATGTTGCATATATTAATATCATTCACATTGCTTATAAAACTAACAGTTTTATAGGGTTCTTTAAAATATACTAGATTATAGTATTGTCTCAAGCCATACTTCTTCATTTTCTTACATTTTTTTTATTAAGAAGGTGTGAAGCAAGATGTCACATTTCCTGGAGCCAAGATAGTGGAAGAAGCAGTGAACCACTGCAATTCTCCCATAGTCCCCTCCAAACAACCATAAAATAGAGGCACCCAACAACAGAACCAGCAAAAAGATGGGATGAAACAATCTTGGAAAATCATCAAGAAAGGTCTGTCCCACTCAGGTGAAAGGGAGCTCAGGCCAGAAATGGAAGCATCCCAGCAAGCCAACATCAAGCTCCACCTCAGCAAAATTGGGAGATTCTGAGTGCCAGCGGTGGAGCAGGCAAATATCAACACCAGACTCCCCCCCCCAACAAACACACACACACACACACACACACACACACACACACACACACACACACACCTTAGCATAGCCAGCAGAATCAGCAGGCTCCCATTCGAAGAACCACCACATGCTTTAGCACAGCCCAGGGCAAATAGGGGAGCCTCTACACATGTGCTTCAGTGTACCATGGGGAAACACACAAACACCCCACCAGCCTTAGTACACATAAGAAACCACCACTGGGATCCCAGCTCAACTCTGGGTAAGCTACCAAACTCTTATGACCTCCAGCAGTATCAAGCAACCCCCACCTCACCCCTCCAGCATGGCACCAGAAATAAGATTCTCCATGGGCCTCAGGGAAGCCTCAGTGCAGCAACAGGTAAACAGCCAGGGCCTAGCCCCTCCCACCATGAGAGCAGAGCTCAATTTTGAAAGAAAGGGGAAAAAAAAAGATGAGCGGAAAACAATAACAAAAGAACCTGGTCATAGAAAGTTATTATGGTGACAGGGGAAGATCAAGACACAAACTCAGAAGAAGACAACACTATCAAAACACTTGTGGGTGCAACTCCAAAGAAAAATGGGAAGTGGTCTCAAGACCTCATGAAAGGGCTCAAAAGGAGTTTAAATCATATAAGAGGAAGAGAAAAAAAATTGGAAAAAAAATATGAGTGATCTAGAGATGTATCCCAAAGAAATCATAGAAGTGGGAAAAGGAACCATATGTACAAAGATATTTATAGCAGCTCTTTTTGTGGTGGCAAATAATTGGAAATCAAGGGCACACCCATCAATCGGGGAATGGCTAAACAAGTTGTGGTATATAAATGTAATGGAACACTATTGTGCTATAAGAAATGAGGAGCAGTCAAATTTCATAATAA
Organism: Petaurus breviceps papuanus; assembly: GCF_028583685.1. Lineage (NCBI taxonomy): Eukaryota > Metazoa > Chordata > Mammalia > Diprotodontia > Petauridae > Petaurus > Petaurus breviceps. The sequence goes on along the minus strand of NW_027185860.1, from coordinate 11,115,559 downwards.
CCTGGAGAGACTTACATAAAATGAATCTGAGTGAGGAGAGCAGAACCAGGAGAACTTTGTACACAATTACAGGAAAATCATATGCGTGATGTCTAACTTTGATAGGCTGGGCTCCTCTCAGCAATGCAAGGTTATAAGACAACTCCAAAAGACTCATGATGAAAGGGATATTCACATCCAGAGAAAGAACTACTGAGTCGGAATGCAGATTGAAGCAAACTACTTGCTCTCTCTTTTTTTTGTTGTTTTGTTTTGTTTCTTTTTTTTCATTGTTCATTCCAATGGTTATAATCCTTCTTTACAATTTGACTAATGTTTAATGTGAAGATATTTGTAGGTTCCATATTTAATTGCATGCTGCCATGGTGGACAGGGGAGAGAAGAGGGAGGGGGAGAAAAATTTGAAACTCAAAGGATTGTGGAACTGAATGTTGTAAACTAAAAGTAAATAAATTTTAAAAAATATGAGTGATGTAAGAAAATTTTGAAAAAAAAAGAGTCAGCCTGGAAAATGGCTTCAAAAGTAGAATTGGCCAAATGGTAAAGGAAATGCAAAAATCCACTGAAGAAAACAACTCTTCGATTAGCCAAAAGGAAAAGAAAGTACAAAAGTTGGTCAAAGAAAACAATACCTCAAAAGTTAATTGAGGATAACTAAACTATAGAATATATCTGTTTTGTAGACCTTAACTTATGGAGAAGCCTGTCATCAGTAAGCAGACCACTAAAAACTGGATTCTTTGACCATATTAGTTCAGTAAATAAAGAGAAATAAAAACTGGGAGAAAAAGTTAATTGAGCAAATGTAAGCTAATGAGTCTATGAGATATCATGAATCAATCAAACAAATTCAAAAGGATGAAAATATGGAAGAAAGTATAAAATACCTCATGGGAAAAATAATTGACCAGGAAAATAGGTCCAAGGGAAGCAGTATAAGAATCATTGAACTACCTGAAAGTTCATTGAACTACCTGAAAGCCATAATGAAAAGGAGGACCTGGACAGCATCTTTTGAGAAACTTTCAAGGAAAACTACCCTGATGTCCTGGAATCAGAAGGTCAAATAGGCATTGAAAGAATTTACTGCTCACTGCAGGAAAGTGATTCCAAAATAAAAGCCCCAAGGAACATTATAGCCAAATTTCAGAAATATCAGGTCAGGGGAAAAAAATACAAGTGGCCAGAAAGGTACAATTCGAATATTGGGGAGACACAATCAGGATCAGGACCTGGAAATTGCAGCATTAAAGGATCAAAGATTATGGAACATGGTATTCCAGAGGGCAAAGGAACTAGGACTAAAACCAAGAATTGCCTACCCAGTAAAATTAAGCATAATACGTCATGTGGGGAGAATGTTCATTCAATGAAATAGAAGCCTTCATAAGGAGATCAGAACTGAATGAAAAATTTGATCTCCAATATCAAGACCCAAGAAAAGTCTAAAAAGGTAAAAACAGAAAAGATAATATGAAGGATTCTATAGAGCTAAACTGTTTACATCCCCATATGGGAAGATAATACTTATATATGTTAAAAATTATATCACTAAAAATACAGATAGAAAGAATGTAGAGAGAGGATGTGGGTAGAAGGTGAATTTGAGGGAATGACATAAAATTTAAGGGATGAGAAAAAGGAGTGCAATGGGTGCAGAAGGGAGAGGTAAACTACAGTAAATTATCTCACATGAAGAGAAGAGAAAGATTTGTTACAGTGGACGTGAAGATGGGAGGGTAGGTGATGGGCAATTGCTTGAACCTTTCTTTCATCAATATTGGCTCAAAGAGGGAATTAATATGTACACTCATTTAAATATAGAAATCTATCTTGCCAGACAGGGAAGTAGGAGGGGAGGAGATTAAGTAAAGGGGTGGGGGAGACTGACATAATGGAAGGCAGATCTGGGGAAGTGGTAGACAGAAGCAAAACACTGGTGAGGTGGGAAAGGTTGAAAGAAGAGAGAGAACAAACAGGAGGAAGAATAGGTTGGAAGGAAATACACAATAATCATAACTGTGAATGGGAATGGGATGAACTCTCCCAGAAAATGGAAGTGGATAGCAGAGTAGATGAAAAAACAAACAAACACCTGAATCCTACGATAAATTGTTTCCAAGAAACACACTTGAAGCAGAGAGACACACACAGAGTGTAAAGATAAGGGGCTGGAGCAGAATACATTGTGATTCAGAAAAAGTAAAAAAAAAAGCAAGGGTAGCAATATTGATGTTAGACAAAGTAACAGCAAAAATATGCCTAATTAAAAGAGATGAGGAAGGAAACTATATATTGCTAAAAGGTACCACAGAATATGAAGCAATCAAATTAGACATGCAAGGAATAGTCTACCTTGTTAGGTCTTATGGGAAGGGAAGAATTCATGTCCAAACAAGAGACAGAGGGCATTACAAAATGTAGACTAGATAATTTTGATCATATTAAGTTGAAAAGTTTTGTACAAACAAAACCAATGCAATCAAGATTAGAAAGAGGTGGAGCCAAGATGGCAAATGGAAGCAGTGACTTTTCTAAGCTTCTCCATGAATCCCATCACTAAACTTTAAAAAGTGAATCTGAATGGATTTGGGAGTGTCAGAATCCACTGGGAAATGGAGAGTGGCAGAATCCAGCCCAGGAAAGTGCACACAGAGGACTGGGAAGGGAGAGGGCAGAGCATGTGGGGTCTGCAGCAGCTCGGACTAGAGAGCAGACTACAGCAGAGAAAGAAGGAGCCCCAGCTGGGGACTCACCCACCCCTAGGGCAACTCACAGCTGTCTCACCAGCCTCTCACCATTGGAGGGGAGAATCCATTGGAGCCAGGTAAGAGAGGGCTCAGGGCCCCCAGCAGAAACAGCAGCTTCTCCTGGGGATATCAGCCTCCAGCCTGGAAGTTTAGGAATCACCTGCCTGTTTTTCCAGGGGCCAGGATGACAAAGTAAACTTTGGCTGCTCTGATTCCCCCTCCCAGAGCTACAAAACCCAGAGATAAGTGCCCCACCCAGAGTGAAATCCTGAGACAGTGGAAATAGCCTCGGGCTTGGGAGTCATTGAGAAGGGGTGTAACTGAGGCAGCAAGGAGTCTAAAGAGGGGGAGGGGTCCCAACAAGTCCTACCTCACCTGATAAACAAAATCCTGCCTGAGCAGTAGCCCAGGGGCATAGAGGCAGAAATCTGGAGTGGCCAGACCACCCCTTCTCCACAGAGTACTCTGAACATCAGCATAACTTAACAGAAACACTGAGAGCCATTGCCTTGGCCTCAATCTACACATCCAGAAGCTACAGCACACAAAGCCAACAACCAGGAACCTAGCTCCCAGCCTGAGAAATTAGGAAACAGGAAGTTACACTGGGAAGGAAGGAAGCTGAGAAGGAGAAGGGGAAGGCAAGAAAATCAATTAGAGCTTATTATAGTGAGCAAGAACAACCAAATGCAGAGGATAACATGGACTCCATACTCACACCTGAGACCACAGACATAAGTATGAACTGGTCTCAAGCCCAAAAAGCATTCTTGGAGGAGCTCAAGAAAGATTTTAAAGGCCAAATTAGGGAGGCCGAAGACAAATTTAAATCTACAGTGACCAAATTGGAAAAAAGTATCACTTAGAAAAAACAAATCCTTAAAAAGTAAAATTAGTGAAGTAATTGGAGAAAATACCTTCCTAAAAAAGGACCTGCAAAGACTAACTCTTTAGGAGAATAATTCACTAAAAATTAGAATGAGTCAAATTGAAACTCAGGTCTCTATGATGCACCAAGAGTCAATCAAACAAAACATTAAGATTGAAAAATTGGACGAAAGTGTAAAATATCTCACTGGAAAAACAACTGACCTAGAGAACAGAGATAACTTAAGAATTATTGGTCTACCAGAAACCATGATGAAAAAAGCAGCCTGGACAACATCCTCTAAGAGACTGTCAAAGAAAACTGTCCTGAAGTCCTAGAATCAGAAGATAAAATAGTTATCGAAAGAATTCACTGGACTCCTCCTGAAAGAGATTTCAAATTGAAAACTCCAAGAAATATAGTAGCCAAATTCCAGAATTACAAGATTAAGGAGAAAATCCTGCAAGCAGTCAAAAACAAACAATTCAAATATCGTGGAACTACAGTAAGGATCACAAAGGACTTAGCAGCTTCTACGTTAAAAGATAGGAGGGATTGGAATTTGATATTTTGTAGGGCAAAAGAGCTAGGACTGCAACCCAGGATTAACTACCTAGTAAAACTGAGCATAATCTTTCAGGCAAGGAGATGGTAATTTAATGAATTAAGGGACTTCCAGACTTTCCTGATGAAAAAGCCAGAGCTCAATGGAAAATTTGATCTCCAATTACAAGACTCAAGAAAGACATAAAAAGGTAAACAAGGAAAACACATACTCACACATACACACATGCACATAACTTGGGATGTGATAAGAGCAAAACATTCACATCCCTATATGAGAAGCTGATAATTGTCAATATCGAAATTTATATGATTATCATGACCTTTAAAAAGGTTGTACATAGATAGAGGGTGTGGATATAAATGAACTAATCTGATGATAAAAAAAAAAACCTTATAAAAGGGGTCAAAGGGACTGCAATGGGATAAAAGGAAAGGATGAGACAGAAAAAGGTAAATTGTGCCATATGAAGAAGCATAAAAACACACTATAGTAGAGGGGAAGAAAGAGGGAGAGGAACATCATTTGAACATTATTCTCACTGGTTCTGGTTCAAAGAGGGATCAATATAATCAGCTAAGTTTAAGATTCTAATGTGAAAAGACACAAAAACTCATTAAATAGAGGGAAAGGAGGGAGGGAGAGGATCACTGTACGAAATTTACCCTCATTGGTTTGGGGCAAAGGGGGAATAACATACTCTGATAAGTATAAAAATCTATTGTGTCCTATAGGCAGTAGGAGGGTAAAGGCAGGATGAAAAAGGGGGGATTAGAGGAGAGGGAAATAGTAGTATGAGGAGAGGGTAGGTAAAAAAGGGGTGGTCATTGGGAGAGAACACTGAGGGGAGGTGGTGGTCAAAAGGAAAACCCTTAAGGAGGGGAAGGGAAAAGGAAGAAACAAAAACATAAGCAGGGGAGGGAATAGGATGGAGTGAAAGAGACAGATTGTCAACATTACTGTGAATGGGATAGACTCTCCCATAAAACAGGCAGATAGCAAATGGATTAAAAACCATAATCCTACAATATGCTATCTACAAAAAACACATTTGAAAGAAAGGGATACCAACAGGGTAAAGGTAAAAGGCTGGAGTAGAATATATTATGCCTCAGCTAAAGTAAAAAAAAAATCAGGGGTAGCAATCCTTATCTCAGATAGAGTAAAAGCAAAAATAGATCTAATTAAAAGAGATAAGGAAGGAAACTATATCCTGCTAAAAGGCACCATCAAGAATGAAGCAATATCATTACTTAACATATATATACCAAGTGGTATAGTGTCCAAATTCCTAGAGGAGAAGTTAAGGGAATTAGAGGAAGGAATAGATAGCAAAACTATACTAGTGGGGTACCTTAATCTCCCCCTCTCTGAACTTGATATATCTAACTTCATAATAAACAAGAAAGAAGTTAAGGAGGCGAATAGAATTTTAGAGAGGCTAGATATGATAGATCTCTGGAGAAAACTGAATGGGGACAAAAAGGAATATACTTTCTTCTCAGTGGTTCATGGCACATACTAAAAAATCAGCCATGTTGTAGGGCATAAAAACCTCACAATTCTGTGCAGAAAGGCAGAAATATTAAATGCATCCTTCTCAGATCATGATGCAATAAAAATTATATGCAATAAAGGGCCATGGAAAGACAGACTAAAAACTAATGGGAAATTAAACAATTTAATCCTAAAGAATGAGTGGGTCAAACAAATTATAGAAACAATCAGTAATTTCATTCAAGAGAATGAAAATAATAAGACAACATGCCAAAATTTGTGGGATGCATTAAAGACAGTTCTTAGGGGAAATTTTATATCCCTGAGTGCATACATGATTAAATTAGAGAAAAGAATTGGGCATGCAATTGAAAAATCTAGAAAAAGAACAAATTGAAAATCCCCAATTAAATACTAATTTAGAAGTATTGAATTCTATAAGAATGCAAGTCATTCCCCAATTGATAAATGGTCAAAGGATATGAACAGGCAGTTTTCAGAGGAAGAAATTAAAGATATCAATAAGCATATGAAGCAATGCTCTAAATCACAATTGATTAGAGAAATGAAAATCTAAACAACTCTGAGGTACCACATGTCACCAGTCAGATTGGCTAAAAAGACAAAATAGGAAAATGTCAAATGCTGGAGAGGATGTGGGCAAATTGGAACACTAAACAGCATTGCTGGTGGAGTTGTGAACTGATCCAACCTTTCTGGAGAGCCATCTGGAATTATGCCCAAAGGGCTATAAGTAATTTCATACCCTTTGACCCAGCAACACCACTTCTAGGGTTATATCCCAAAGGGATCATAGAAGTGGGAGGAAGACCCATATATAGAAAAATATTTATAGCAGCTCCTTTTGTGGTAGCAAAGAATTGGAAATTAAGGGGGTGCCCATAAATTGGGGAATGGCTGAACAAGCTGTGGTATATGCATGTAATGGAATACTATTGTGATATAAGAAATGAGGAGCAGATGGACTTCATATTTACCTGGAGAGGCTTATACAAACTGATGCTGAGTGAGAAGAGTGGAACCAGGAGAAATTTGTACACAATTACAGACACAACTTGTGCGTCATGACCACCTTTGATAGCCTGGACTCTTCTCAGCAATGCAGTGATATAAGTAAAGCCCAAAACACTCATGATGGAGAGAGATGTCTACATCCAGAGAAAGAACTAGAAAGAACTGAGTTTGAATCTAGATGGAAACAAAGTACCTGATCTTTTTCTATTTCTTGTTTGGTTTTATTTCCTCTTTACCATTGTTCATTCCATCTGATAAAATCTATCTTTATAACCTGACTAATGTCTAATGTGAAAGTGTTTGCAGATCCTATACTTGACTGTATGCTGCCATGGAGGGGGGTGGGGAGGTGAAGGAGGGGACAGAATTTGAAACTCAAGGAATTGTGGAATTGAATCTTGTAAACTAAAAGTAAACAAACAAATTAATAAAAAAAAAAGATTAGAAGGAAAACAGAAATCTGGGTGTCTGTGATAAAGGCCTCGGTTCTCAAATATATAAAGAATTGAGTCAAATTTATAAGAATATAAGCAACTCCTCAATTGATAAATGGTCAGAGGATATGAAGAGGTAGTTTTCAGATGATGAAATCAAAGCTAACTCCGGGCATATGAAGATGTGTTCTGAACCTCTTTTGATTAAAGAAATGCAAATTAAAACAACTCTGAAATACTACATCACACCAATCAGATTGCTAATATGACAAAATAGGAAAATGATAAATGTTGAAGAGGATGTGGAAAAATTGGAACACTGATTCACTATTCGTGGTGTTACATGAAAATGAATCCAACCATTCTGTAGAGCAATTTGGAACCATGCCGAAAGAGCTACCAAACTCTGTGTGCCCTTTGATCAAGGAATACAGCTACTAGGTCTTTATCCCAAAGCATGATAAGAAGAAAAGGGAAAGGACCTACATATGCCAAAATATTTATTGCAGTCCTCTTTGTTGTGCCAAAATATTGGAAAATGAGGGATGCCATCACTTTGGGAATGGTTGAACAAGCTGTGTTATATGAATGGAATGAAATACTATTGTGCAATATGAAAGGATGAACAGACAGCTTTCAGAAAAACCTGGAAAGTCATGCAAACTGATGCAAAGCCAAATGAGCAGAACCAGGAAAATCTTATACACAGTATCAGCAATATCATGTGATGATCGACTATGAATGGCTCAGCTCTTCTCCGCAACACAATGATTCAGGGCAGGTACAAAGGACAGAAGGAAAATGATATCCATATCCAGATAAAGAACTGATAGAATGCAGATTGAAGCCTAGATTTTTTTTTACTTTATTCTTTCTCATGATTTTATTTCCTTTTAAACTGTTTCTTTTTCCATAACTGATGAATAGGGAAACGTTTTACATGATAGCACATGTATAAACTATAGCAAATTGCCCACCATTTTCAGAAAAGGAGAGTGAAGAGGGATGGAAAAAATTTTGGAACTCAAAATCTTCTAAAAATGAATGCTAAAAGTGTTCTTAATATGTAAAATAAAATTAAAGGGGTGCAACGAAATTTGTAGAGAACATCAGTTATCTGGTTGTGTATTCTGGTGGCAAATGATGTAGGCAGTTTAGTCAGATTAAATGCATATAACTCCTAGAAGTTATTTGTATAATGGAGTAATCATTTATACTTCACTTATCTGGGAACCTGTCTACCATTAAGTGTCTTCATCTACAGTCTTAAGCTTCTACCTGACCTGCACCTGGTTCCCATGGGGCCAGAATGGCTATGAATTAAAGGGTGGCCCAAGCAGAGGGAACAAGTGAGGACTAACCTTCTTCTACCCATAGTTCTTACTGTACCAGATACATGATAAATATGGCACTTTGCCCTGAAAAAAAACTGAAGTTTGCTTGTGGATGTGGGTTGCAGATGTTCAGTTTATGAGTTATTATGAAGTGTTGTAATTTTTGTTGGTTTGTTTAATTTTTTTCTTAATGTTTCTTGAAGGATGAAATCAAGCATAAGAAAATGTGAAATTCTCATTGTGCTCAAATTGTTCCCTAATATATACATCATGTTGGAACAAATTCACATTTCCAAACAAATATTATATCACGGTTGACTATTTCTATGCATGTGCAAGGCATACATACACATGCATGTATATATTTATGTACACATATACTCAGACACAGAATAAATAAAAATAAAAACAAAAAGTAAATAAATCCAAGGAAGTTAGAGAAAGAAGACACCAATAAAGGCATCAGAAAATGCTACTTAGATAAGGTGGTCTTGAATTGTAACTCAAAGGAAAAGATAGGTTGAAAATACACTGTGGAAGGTTTTTGAAGGCTAAACAAAGGAATTTATATTTGACACTATGGGCAACAGGAAGAAGAGTTTATAGGGTAGAGGAGAGAGATGGCAGGTCTGATCTTAAGTCTGAGTTTGCCAGCTGTGCAGAGAATAGTTTGAAATGAAACTTGAGTCAAATAGACATATCAGAAAGCCATTATATGAATTTAAGTAGGGGTGGGGAGGTGGCTATATGAATAGAGAGAAAGAGTTGGATATGAATGATTTTGTGGAGGTAAAAATGGAAGGATTTGGGATCTGATTGGATATGTGGCGTAACTGTTAGCAGGAATCAAGTATGATACCTACATGATTAGAATAACGGCACTGTGAATAGAAGTCAGGAAGTTTGGAAGAGGGGTTGTTTTGAAGAAGAGGTAAGCTTTTCTTTGGGCATGTTGAGTTTGACATGTTTCCAATTTGTTATCCGGTTTGAGAAAGATTTTGGAGACAATCAGGATTAAATGATTTGCCTGGGGTCACATAGCTAGTAAATGTCTGAGGCTAGATTTAAACTCAGATCCTCCGGATTCCACCTCTATCCACTGTGCCAACCATTTGTCCTTTAATCACTGAATGGATGTTGCCTCAGAAAATACTGAGACCTGGAAAAGACCTTAGCTTAAAGGCCTAGGTCCCCCACTGCATTCATTGTCATTGCCAGTTATCCTGACCTATGTCTTGCCACTGGACTCTGATGACTCTGGAGGAGAAAGTGGGTCTGATGACATTGCATAGCCCTGTCCACTTAAATCCAATTCCTGTGCAAGTCAAGATATCACCCTCCTGATGTCATTAGTTCTCTTTGAAAATGAAGGATGAACAACAACAATAATTTGGAATGTCCAATAGGTAGTTGGTGATATGAAATGGAATCTTAGCGGAAATACTGAGACTGGGATGATCTTCTGGAGAGTCCACGAAATGGTGATCATGCCTGTTAAGAATCTTGAGATCACACCATGTAAGAATGCATTGAAAGATTCACCTAGAGATAATAAGGCATGGTGGAGGCATGGTTGTTATTTTCAGATTCTCAAATTTTTTAAGAATTCTCTCTCTGTCTCTCTGTCTCTCTCCCCCTCTCTCCCTCTCTCTCTCTCCTCCCTCCCCCCCCCCCCCCTCTCTCTCTCCTCCCTCTCTCTCCCCCCCCTCTCTCTTTCCCCCTCTCTCCCTCTGTGATAGTAATGGAATATAAAGATTCCCCTGTATTGGCTTGGTTTTCAAACTGATTGTGTTAAAACCCAGAGTTTGTTAATCCCACCTGTGGGATGGACTTGTTGACTTGAAAAGAGAGTCCTGAACTGGGAGGAGCTGGTGACATAGATTTGGAGAGACAAGAGAGAGGCAGAAGAACTTTTTTGGAAGCAGCACCTCGTGGAGGCAGAGAGAAAGACTGAGAGAATTGCTGGGGGCCACTTTGAATTGCCCTGGACTTTTGAGACCTGCCCCCTGAGCTGCCAAGGACTGAGGAGACATGGCTGTTTTGCTGGTATTTTGTCTGTCTGTTTTGATGTTGTTTTGCCAGATTTGTCCACTGGTGAAAGACAGTCCTTTTGTTGAAGAAGTCCTAGAACCTGGCTGTTGGCTAAGAGATCCTGAGACTGTCCTGCAGACAGAGAGTGAATACTGTCCACTGGTGAAGGACAGTGCTGTTGTTGCAGGGGTCTGGGAACCTTTCTGTTGGTTCAGAAGCCCTGAAGAAGGATTTTCTTGTTGTATGTTTACAGAAATCCTGGGAGAGGGTTTTGCTAATGTTTTCAGGGGTTCTAGGACTGTTCTGCAGACAGAGGATGAATTAATGAAGAGGCTGGCAATGTATCTTGTGGCCTTGCTAAGCCTTGTCTCCCCAGGAACTAAGATTGCTGAGAACTTGCCTCCTGTCAAGATGAAGAAAAGACCTCCATTTGGGTATCAAGTGCTGTGCTTAAACTTGATGTAACTCTGGGGTAGATTCAATTGTGATCCAGGGGTGGGGAACTTTTGACCTCTTTGTGTTCTGTGGTTGAACAAATGAATGTACTTTACTTATGTTTGGAAACTAATCTCCATTTGAGAAGAGGGGCAAATGAAGGTACAGCCTAGGGGTGGAGTAGTATTTAGAACAGGGACTTTGTAATTGATTGAATGATTGGAAGGTCCTGGGGTGGGGTAGTACTTGGAGATTATTTAATCACCCTTAGTAAATGCTGTATTATGAATGATGTCATGTTTTGACCTTTTCTGTTCTTGGTTTGTCACTGAATAAAATGGAGAGCACCTATGCTGGTATTCTGAACCTTGGGAAGTTGCCTTTCCTTGGCATTATATTACACCCTCTCTCTCTCTCCCCCCCCCCCCCCCCCCCCCCCCCACACACACACCCACACCCACACACACACAGAATTAGACATATTCTATTTGTCTTTGGAGGGAAGAACTAGGATCAAGGGATACAAGTTGCAAAGAAGCACATTTAGGTATAATACAAGGGAAAAATAACTTTCTAACAATTAGATATATCGTAAATGAAATGAGCTGCCTAAAGAGGTAAGGATTTCTCCCTCACTTGGGGCCTTCAAGCAGAGGCCAAATGATTTATCTGGTAGGATGTGGAGGATATTCTTATTCAGGCACAGCTTGGACAGGTAGAAGTTAGAGCTGGTCTCCAAAGTTTCTTCCAACCCTTGGATTCCTTAAATCCATGATCTAGAAATGACACATTCCCAAGCTTCACTTTTGCATTCGTTTCAAGTTATCCTAATTTTGATTCCTAATGTGTCATAGAAACTTCATCTAAAGATATAAAAGGGGTTTGATGAGCATGCCTTTCTTCAAATGTCTGCAATTTCACTTTTCTTGAAATTAAAAAAAAATGCTGTTAAGCTAAGGTATGATCTAAGTAACTTAAGACCATGACAAAACAATGAATTTGTGTATACAGCACATTTATGTTTTGGTTGCTCCACATTTTTTTCAGCTATTGATACTTTGATTTGAAAATGTTTAAAATTGCTTTTGGTTTGTAGACCCTCAGTAAATATGCTACTTCTTTTTTTTTTTTAATCAAATCTAGTTCATCACTTCATTTGTGCTTCCATGGATTTCCTCCACTTCTGTCATATTGTAATGGGAAGGGAATTGGAAGATCTTCCCTGCCTCTTAATGGGCCTCACTTAGAGTCCAAAAAAGAGAAGCTTGCTTACAGGGAGGCTTGTTTTTCAGGACGACCAGCACCTTTTGTTACTTTGCAATGAGGCAGTGGGTTACAAAGGTTGTGATGTCCTCTGACCCTGAAGAAGTGTGTGTGTGTTTATATGTATGTATGTATATATATATTCTGAGGTGAGTTTTTGCTTATGGGAAGAATTGTGTGATTTGGTAAGATGAGACAGACTCTGGGCAGCCATTGAGCCCCCCGGCTTTGAAGACCCAGATGTTGGTGCTTCTCTCTCTGGTAACTATGTATGTATGTAATGTCAAACACCTAGAAGCCTTGTCTGTTGAATTGTGTTATTTTGTCGTTATTTTTTATTTATTTTTTGTCTGCTTATAATTTCTGTTTATATTTTCTGAAGTTCAGGGTGCTGACTTTTTCCCTCAATGAAGTGAATATATATATATATATATATATATATATATATATATATATACACATACATATATATATTCACTATATATTTTTATTCACTATATAATATATATATACATACTATATATTTATTCACATTCATTATTTCACTGTATAAATTCCCTATATATACACATATATGTGTATGTATTGTATGCATATACATGTTTGATTAAAGTAAGATTGTCAACCCCTTTTGAGTTGCTTTCCTTTAGAAAAGCAGATCAAAGAACCTGTGCTAGCAGCCATCCTGGGTATGCTAGGCTGCTTGTTGTTCTACACGTGTTCTCCAAATACATAACTTGGTTAAAGAAATGGGAATTTTCTTCTCTAAACAAAATCTGACTAATATGAGCATCATAGCCCTGTGAAGAACTGAGGCAAGATGTGTTTTTATTTATGAATGACTGGGCAAAGCTTAGCTATATTCTTATCATTACTACTTCCTTTCTTAGAACCCATTTACTTACTAGAATAAAATAGGGTACAACAAATTGTACATACAGTGCCGCACACAAGATTCCTCTTCCTATTTTCTTTTTTCTTAAACTTTTATGAAAGCACACTGCATTAACATCTTACGCTATTATTAATAGTTCATTCTTTAGAGGATGGTACTCACTAGAACTTACTTTCCTGCTTATCTGCAAACCCTTGTTTTGCTTTTATAACCACTTCATTTAAAATAATTCCACTGATAGTCTGTTGAATTAACCACATTATGTTTGTTTTTCTTCTATGTTTCTAGTTTGGCTCCTAAGTGAGTGCTAATGGTCACATTCAACTATGATGACTCCTTTCAGGCATCTTTTGGAAACAGAAGTCAAGTACAAGTGCACCATGTAAAAAGGATCCATTAGAACTGAATTTCAAACATTTGGAGATAGCTTTGTGTGTGGGAGCCATAATAAGAACCATAACAATAAGACTTCCTAATAATATCTTTAGAGAATCATAGACTTGGGAGAGTCCATCTAGTCCTATAAAAAAGGAAAGAAAAAAAATGAACCTATAAAAAAACAACAATAAAAGCTTTTCTATCAAATATCCAACAAGTGGGCAATTGGTCTTTGCTTGAAAATCTCCAATGAGAAGGAACTCTACTACCTGATGAGGCAGCCCATTAGACTGTTTAATTCTAATTGTTAAGAAGCCTTTCCTAATAGCAAATCTAAATTTGCCTCTTTCCAACAACTACTCATGGTTCTACCTTATGGGTCCAGGTACAATAAGACAGAACAGAACAGAACTTCTTTCACAATATAGCCCTGCAAATATTTGAAGGCAGTTGTGATCTGTCAGTTTTCTTCCCTCCAAGGCTAAATGTTAACTGTTCCTTAGACCGATCATTATAATATTTGAATCTTGATTATATTTATTGTACATTCCACAAAAAGTCTCAATGGATCCTTTGTACTACTCTATTGCCTGGATAACAGTAGTTCCAAACTCTGCATGTTCTAATTTTGTAGTCTTTTCTTCCCCCTTCCCCCCCATAAAGTATTATATAGCATACTATATATTCAAGGCTCACATTATACTGACTTTTTTTTTTTTGCTTTTTTTAGGGGAGGAGGGAACGCAGGGCAATTGGGGTTGTGACTTGCCCAAGGTCACACGGTTACTAAGTGTTAAGTATCTAAGGCCAGATTTGAAATATCAGGTCCTCTGACTCCAGGGCAGGTGCTCTATTCACTGTACCACCTAGCCACCCCTATACTAAGACTTTTGAAAGTGACTCCAAAGTCATCTTCTCCAAAATATTAATAGTAAGAATAAGATAGACAAATAGATGAACAGAGAGAGAGAGACAGAGAAAGAGAAAGAGACAGAGAGAGAGAGAGACAGAGAGACAGAGAAAGACAGAGACAGAGAGAGATAGAGACAGAGAGAGATAGAGACAGAGAGAGAGACAGAGACAGAGAGACAGAGAGAGAAATGATCTTTTCCAACAAAGAGCCAGAGCAGAGGTTAAAACAGAAGTAGTGGATTTGATCTATTCCCAACTTGGTCAGCATGAGTTGGTTTCGTTTGTTCTTTCACAAAATTACACCACAAATCACTAGCCAGGAAACCAAAAGAGTGATGCTGCCCTGCACTGCAAGGATCTTTTGACAAAAAACTAATTAACATCACCTTCAAAATGCATTGTATTGTGGTTGCCATATAACAACAGAAGCATAGGAGATTTTCAATTATATCTGGCAAATAGTACTGGAAGTTTCCTGTATAATCAACAGTTAATTTGAGGAAACAACAAGATAACAATGCTGAGCTTCTTTACTTAAAGCCTGTTGGGAACAATACAACTAGGCTCAGGTAGTACCTGACTTGCCCTGACAATCATAGAGGTCATTTTCTTGAGTAAGCCCCTGGCTTACATTACTATGATCAGGTGAAACAAATAGCAGCGTTGCTGAGTATATGGGAGAATCATAGAACTGTCATTTCCCTTTCTCTTGACTCCACTTTTTCATCCCTCTTTAGGATATTACAGTGACAAGAGACTCCAAAAGAACCCTAGATCTTCTGCCTGGCTATTTGGGTGTTCAGCATCTACTTTGTTGATACAGATATTTACCTAGTTAACTTCATAAAATTTCCAGAAGGTACTTTGAAATGGAATAAATTATCCTCTGAATTAGTCTATCTCCTATATATTAATTAAAAAAAAAATTATCTAATCTGTGTTATCTCCTTCATAACAAGGGAGCATGATCTTCAAGTAAGGGAATTCAGTCAAAAAGTCTTTTATTATTTATATGTATACATGTATTTATTTTTAATTAGTTCTTGAGCTATCTAAAATAATAATTAGGCAATAATAGTATGGACAAAAATGGATCCCTTGGGAACTAATAAAATACGATGCAATTTAAAGCATATTAAACATATTCATCTTCCCAAGATAAAGAAAAACATGTCAAATTTGAGCTCAAGCGAAGGCAATTTCAGAATATTAACCATGAGGATGAAGTTCTTTTTTTCCCCCTCATTTTTTAAGATGAACTGAAAAAAAAATTTGATCCAGTGGGAAAAGACAAAGTACTGTCTTTTTACAGGGTTTATAATCACAAATTACTCTGACAAATTAACATATTACAAAATTAGAGCTGTTTTTGAAGCTCAATTTATATGAATAAGAGCCCATTTGATTCACTATAATACTTAACTTGCAAGTCAAAGGTCAATAAGTATTAAGTACTTACTGAGTGCCAGGCACTATGCTGATGACTGAGAACACGAATTTGTACTAGCAGAAAGACAGTCCCTCCCCTCAAGTTGTTTACATTCTAATGGAGGGTGGGGAGCCAAAACATAACCGGAATCTGAAAAGTTAATTGGGGTGGGCCGAGGGGAAGAAAACATCCCTCTAGAGTCACTAATGCAGCTGAAAGAGGAAAGCTTAAATCTCTTCCTTGAAATGAAAGTCATGGGAGAAACCACCATGAGCATCCAAGATGGGGCAGGGTTTTGTAGAAAAAGTCCCAAAGACAAAAGAGTATAGCCTGGAAACATATAAATATAAAACAAAAATTAACTCAACAAGCATTTTATTAAGCACCTACTATGTTCCAGGAATTGGTAAGTATTAATAATCTTTTTGAAGAATTAAATAGTGCTCAGACTTTTGAGTTTCTGATTTACACACACCTAAAGTATAATAGCATTATCTACTTCATGATTAAAAATGAAAAACAAAAACACTTTGTGGGTTTAGGTCCAAAATAGGTTCTATAGACATTTCTGGTCATAAATAAAATTATATTGTAAAATTCTACTCATAGGATTGAAAAGGTAGGAATGCTGCTTATATTCCATATATAAGCCCTTAAAAGCCAAAGAATTTTCACATTGGAATATAGTATGCTAGCAATTAGTTCTTATAGAAAAAGGTCACAATCCAGTTTTCTTTAGGCACTGCACATTTCTAGGCACTTGGTGAAGTTGATAAGCAAAGTTCTGGGAAACATGAATGCAAAGTCTCAAAACCACAGCGAATAGAGAAATGATTATTGTCTTGGATAGGGGGAAGATGACCTTCAGAACATACTGGCATCAGAAAAGTTCTTAAAAAGACAAATTATTATCTAAGTGAGTCCTATAACTGGCACAGTGAGTAAGAGCACCAGCCCCAGAGTCGGGATGACCTGGGATTGAATCCGGGCTCAGATACTTAGCACCACACCCAGAATAACCAAAAAGTTAAGTGAACAATCCACTATCACAGTAAATATCAGCAATATTATTACTACTTGTTTGTATCCCAAATATAAGAGCTTTAAAACATCAGATATTATAACATAAAAAAATCCAATTCACATGAAATAAACATTTTAACATAGGGTTAGCAGAACTAATAAAGTAACATAGATAGTTTTACACGACTTTTTCTCCATCTTTTAGTTTCAACAAAATTCAGATTGAAAACTGCTTTTTGTCACTCAATTTTTACAGTATAAGGGGATTTTACAATTTAGAGATACCATAATAAAACAATGACATTATGACATTAATTGCATTTCCAATTCATCACATACCAAAATTATTGATAGAAAATTAGGCTTAGCAAGTGCAGAGGCTTTTCTCCTCTCCCCACAGTTGCAGAGCTTGGTTGTGGACCCAGGGGTTTGATTTTGGGGTACCCAGGGGCTCTTCCTTATCTGATCTGGTGAGAGAGGCTTTAAGAAAATCTGATAAATTTTATGTGTCCACTCCTTAGAAACTTCTTTGGAAGTGATAGCTTTGACTTCTCTAGCAAGGGGAGGGGGAGTGGCATTAACTCCCTTATGCCAGTTCTAGAGATCCCCAAAACCTCACTTTTTGTATCAAATCTTAGAAAATATTACAATTTGCCTAAATGTCAAATAGTAAAATGAATTCTGACTTTTCTTTAGCATCAAATTAGGAGTGACACTTTTCAAAAATGACCAGAATGCATTCAGTTGCCTTTCAGTTGCATTCTGTTACACAAAACTTTCCTCTTTTAGGTGAGGCTGGAAATAGTTAAATGTTAGTCTGCCTGCCTCTTTGTTTCGAGGAAAAAGATTCCCTCCCTTTCTTATCACCTTCTTCTCATCACTTCATTTGGCCAGAGTGGAATGAAGAGGAGGAGATTTTAAAACTTTTAAAGATAACAAGACAACATTTTGCTCTCTTCTTCTCCCTCTCCAGCCTGCATTCAGCAGCAGGGGAAAGGAGGAGGAGGGAAAGAGATATTAGCTTTACTAGCTTTTCAAAGGAATGTCCTGCAGTCCAACTGCAGTTTAAAGCTTAGAGATGTCAGATTACTCACACACACTCATTCACACACAGAAAAAGAGAGAGAGAGAGAGAGAGAGAGAGAGAGAGAGAGAGAGAGAGAGA
>NW_027185860.1:11044172-11097535 GCF_028583685.1 Petaurus breviceps papuanus | reverse complement strand
AGAGAGAGAGAGAGAGAGAGAGAGAGAGAGAGAGAGAGAGAGAGAGAGAGAGAGAGAGAGAGACAGGGAGACAGGGAGAGGGACAGGGAGAGGGAGAGGGAGAGAGAGAGGGAGAGAGAGAGAGGGAGAGAGAAGCTGACAGGAAGATTCAGAAGCTCACAGAGGATTTCTGGAACCCTTGGCACAAATCACATTTTCTTGGCCCTCAGATAGATGCCAATTGGGGCCAGGAAAGATTGCTTTGAGATAGCCTAGGCACAGACCCACAAGTGTAGGGGGAAGCCAGCCCATCCTTTTTACTTGAGGTCTTGAAGACCTAGTGTTTTTCAGTTGTACAAAAGATATTCCAGAGGTGAGTCCTGCCTCTATGGCCCAGGAGCACAAACTCAGCATGGAACACTGGCCTGTGGGGCCCGAGCATGTTGAGCAGAGTCCACTGCTGTACCTGGGGTATGGAGTGAGACTGACCCATTAGCTTTTTGGAGGGGGGAAAGTAGGACAATTGGGACTTCCCAAGGTCACACAGCTAGTACACCACCTAGCTGAAAAAGGTCACTGTCGTCGCTGCTTTTCTGTGATGCTGCATGAGAAAAAGCCTTGCCTAAAAAAATATGTATGTATATTTTTTTAGACGCGGAGACACTTGTCCCTGGACAGGGTGTCCCATCCATGTGGGATGTGTCCCAGATCTATTAAAAAATAGACCGGATTCCCAGACCGGAACTGTCCAATCAAGCCTTCCTAGGTGCTTGAATGGAGAACCTGATGTACAGGACGAGAAGGAAGGGGTAAAGGGAGTTTACCAGAACTCCAAGAAAGCTTGAGACCACAGACTTCTACCTGGCTCACCAAAATGATGAGGGATAGCTCCCAATATGTTCAGCATCTTACCTAAGACCAGAAAACCTGCAATAGCATCTGGAAAGAATTCAAGGTCTCAGGCTTAATTGGAGTGAGAGTTGTAGAAGTTTATTGTTACTCTTCTATGAGAAGCAGGCTAGAGTCCTTTAGGGGACCTGCAAGTAAGAGGGGTACAGGCTTTTACTTTTAAAGGGTAGGGCTGCCATTGTCAGGGCTGACCTGTTGGAGGGAAGGGACCTCAGTGCATAGATAAAGGCTAGAGCTGACTGAGAGGAACTTGTGACTTTAGTGCATAGACAGTTTAGATGAGATTTGGGCCAGACAGGAGGAGGCAAGAACAAAGGAGTATTGGGGCCAGACAGGAGGAGACATGAAGAGATTAAGTAAAAACAAAGGAGTCACAAATTGTTGCTTAGGTAGAGTTTGATAGGGGGAAGGGGCAGAGTTTGAGGCTGGGAAAGGGATTTTACAGATTATAATTTTACAATTGTACAATACAAATTGCAGTTACAATTGTACAAACTGGTTTTCAAATTGATTTAGACCCCAGGTACCCCATCACTACTATGCCAAAATATTACCAACAAAACTTTGTCATCAAGAATTTCTGGGAATAAAATTTATTTTTCCCCTATGCAGATGCATCTACAATGGAAATCATTATAAAATTTTATGCCATTTGTAAATTCACCTTGCAACCAACATTTTTGGAATGTTGTAATACAAAGTATATTATTTAATAATATTAACATATAAGTATTTATTCTCTAGAAATATCAAAGTGCGTAATCTAAGATTAGTAGCAAATGAGCTAGAAAGATATAAATGCCTTGTTTTTGCACTTTACTTCCACTGGTATGATAAATTATTATGTACACATTTCAACCAAAAATTCCTTTTTTGAACTCTTATTCTAAAATGATCCATGATACAAACCCATTACCAGTTTATCATAAATAGTATTCTGTATTCCTTTTCAAATAATTTGGAAGGCTTGCACATAGTAGTCACTTAATAAATGTTTATGGATTTATTGATTCATTCATTACAAAGCACTAACATTCAGATTGTCAGTAGTCAAAATATATATAAGCTCTGTGCCAAAGTCGACTGTAAACATAACTCATTAAATACCATAGAGTAGGGCTATGCCTACTGGTTTTATTTTCTTTTATATGGTGATGATTTTGAGAGAGGTTGTTAATATGAACCACAAGTCTCTACATATTTTTATTATTATTGTATATTAACTCAAGTAAATATAAAATCCTTATGTAGGAATATAAAAAAAATAAAACTACACACTTTGGCCAGAGAAATAGGGGTTGCTTTTATAGTGGCTTTCTTATACCAGTGTGAGGAATCATTACATAAAGTATTTTAATGAATTTTTACTCAATTTCTTACTCTAATGGCCTACAATAAAACTTCAGTTAATATCATGAAATTATGTTTAAAAGAAATGTATCTCTTCATAACATGAAATACATAATCTATGGCCTATGAAAAAGCTCTATATGTACTAGATTAGTACACACTATTCCTGTTGCCAGCTCCAAAATGTTTTCTTTTTTTTTTTTGGCCATTTGTTTCTGACCAGACCTGTTCTTTGGTCATTTTTTTCTTCTTTTGTACCACAAGAGGTCACTCTTAAACTCTTGTAGCTTCTCTATTGGTTGTCCCCTCCAAAGCTAACCAGTGCCAGCTATGCTATTGGAATAGTATAATTCCTCAGGGAATTAGAAACCACATTTTCTGATATGAATCATGTAAGATTTACTCTCATTGTAAAGTTTTCAAAACTGTTTAAGAAGCTTACTATTCTGAGGAGCTTAGAACTTCATGATGGTATTTAAATCCTTGAATTTATTCTAATGATTTGTATTTTATTCCTATTTGAAGCCTTAAGCTAATTTTATGGTAAAGAGCAGAGATTCATTACATAAAGACATTCAGCCTACATCTCACCATGAAGGTATATCATCTAAGCAGTTCTTTTAGAGTAAATTTTCAGAGACAGTGGCAAAACTGGTGCCATTGATAGGTTTGGTGAGCTCAATTGGTGCAGTTTACGAGAGTAAGATCCCTTAGAGCATGTAACTGTGCAGATTGTGAGAAATAAAAGTCATCACTCAATCTTTTATACAAACTGGTTCTGTTGTTATTTCACATGCATTAGAGAAGGAAAAGGAATCCAACTTATCTGTCCTTAGCCGTTGTAATGACATTATCAAAAGATATATCAGCAAGTATGTCAACTATCTCTGAACTCATCAGCATCCATAGGTAAGCACACTGTCAGAAAGAAAGATGTGAAGGAAAAAAACAGGATATTTCAAGAAGTGATGCTATCAAATAAACAATGCAAAAGGGAGAAAGGGACCATTTTAAAGTAGACCCTATGTACTCTTAAGCCCATATTAAAACTACATTCCTTATCTTCTAGTACCAAATGTAATAACAATACCTTGCTTTAGAAAAGTCCTTTATACCTTTAAAGTACATTTATACCTACTTGCTGTCATTTCTTTAACCTATTTTATTTTTTGTAGGAATTCTATGAAACAGGGAGGGGAGGTGCCTTTATTCCCATTTTATAAATGTGGAAAATGAGGATCAGAGAGATTCAGTGACTTGCCTAAGGTCTCATAATTAGTTACAAAGTCAGGATTATTATCTAAATCTTCTGCCTACCAATATTCTCCCCATGGTATTATCTTGACATGTTATTACCACTTAAGATAATAACATTTATTTTAGAAGACCTAGCCTGTGCTAAAACAGATACACTGTATCCTACATATGAACTAGTTCTATTGCCCAAAATATAGATAGACTCCTAAAGATAGCTGGGAGCAATATAAAACCACATATAAATGCTATTTTGTCATATTCCATGTTTGCTGCCTAAGTTTTTCCTTGTAGTGAATATCCAACAATCATTTTACGAAATAATTTTTGTGTGTGTCTCATCATTTAATTTCAAAGGGACTTAATTGTTCTTCTACTTTGAAGGGCAGAGTAGCTTCAGGTACTTTAAATGACAGCTCACTATATGCTGTGTTTTATTGTGTAGGAGGTAGTACATGAAGTAGTGAGAGCAATGATTTGATGGACTAGCCAGCTTTAACATGAAAATTTCTCTGATACCAATAGAGAAATTGGAAAAAACTCACATTTTTGTGAATTGAACTCTATTCAACAAGTACTTATTAAGCATCATCTATGTTTCAGCTCCTTTGCCAGTTATCAGAACTAAGAAGTAAAAATGAAAAAGTCCCTACCCTCAATGAGCTTACATTCTATTTGGACAAAACAACACCATATAAATATAGCTTGAGTGCTTCTGCGACACAGACACACATAGTGAGTAGGATTTCTTTGCTCATAGGACTAGAAGTTTGGTGGGGGTCAATATGAAGTCTTGAGTTTTAATCATGAGACTAAATAGTAGGGGAGAACACTGAACCAATATGGCTGGACTCAAAGTTTGAGAGAATTAATTTCCGTTTTTATAGGGAGGGCCAATGGAACAGCATCATGATGGTGGATACTTTGAATGGAGATGAAAACTGGGATATTGATGAGTTTAGAATTCTCCTCTGCTTACTGGTCCAGTTATTCAAACTCCTCAGACCAGGGGGCATGAAGGGCATATGTTTGACCAGAATGGATTGTCACTGAAAGCTACAGTAGTACAATGAAGTTTAGAGTGCATCCCTATCCCATCTTCCACTAGCCAAATACAACTGCCACTTATTTCAAGACTTTCCCTTAATCCATTAAATTGTTCATAATTTCTTATTTGCATAATGTTTAAAACTATCTTGCTCTTCATATGAAACTATGACTGGACATAACTATTATGTGGTCTGTGTTTATTCTGAATTGTTAGCAAAAAGCTGCAATGGTTTGAACTTTATGTTAAAGTAACTATTTCTAAAAATTCTAGCTTATGTATGCATGCATGCTTGCTTGTGTGTGTGTGTGCATGTGTGTTTTGAAATCTAAACTTATCATAATGGAATGTTATGGCCTTGATCATTTAATTAATAAATCCTAAATATTCCTCAGAAGAAAAAAAAAATGATGAGTCATTTGACTTGGAATCTACTACCTCCATAGGTTATTCCATCATGAATAAATAAACATAGGTAGTATAAAGAGACAAGTACCTCAAGCCCAAGGCAAGGTCATGTCTACTGTTTCAGATGAAAGATTTGTGATAGAATATGACATGCCTACATTTTATTTTATTTATTTATATTTTGAAGCAATTGGGGTTAAGTAACTTGCTCAAGGTTACACGGCCAGATGTTTCTGGGTGGGTGCTAAGTGTCTGAGCCCGGATTCGATCCCAGGTCATCCAGACTCTGGGGCTGGTGCTCTTACTTGCTGTGCTACCTGGCCTCCCTGACATGCCTACATTTTAAAGATTGGAGAAGGAGCCAGAAGAGTGAATATTTCTTTATTTCAGTTTTTTATTATCCAGATAACCTTATCAGCCAACATACCTAGTGGCAGAACAAGTATTTTAGGGTGAGGTTGAGAACATGAGTGAGCAAATGAAATAGAAACAGACAGACAGAAAGAGAGAAAGAACCAGACACAGAGAAAGAGAGAGAGACAGAGACAAAGGGAGAAAGAGAGGAGGAGAGGGAGGAAGAATTCTGGAGGGAAGCAATGAATGAAGAACAATTTGTTTTATGTTCTATAAACACAGAAACAATTTATAGTACTTATGTGAAGGAATATAATTTGGCAATCAAGAGTCACATTATTTTAAATTATGCTTCCAGATAGAGTGAAATATTAAAAAGGAATTAGGAGTTTTTCTCCATTAGAGTTTTAGCTAGAGTCATTTCATTAAATGACAGCTTCAAAGTAAATGAGAAGGCAATTATATATGTACACTAATCACATGGGATGCTGAAATGCTATATACTCCCTACCCCCAAACCCATTTCCAGTTATCTCCATGAAATAATGTTATTTCTAAGACAGTGCTTTTGATGGAAAAGAACAGGAAGGAAAAACAAGCAAATCTAATTGGCAATAACATTTACTTCTTAAAACGTTCTATTATTAAACTGTTTTAAAAATGAACACTGATCTTTTATGTGCAATGATTGTTTTCTGCTATTGAGTAACACTGACACAGGCTAAGGTTTTGTCCAAAAATAGTTGAAAATTTAATTGAACAAATCTTTTGACAACAACAATGACCAAAAAAGCCCCCCGGAAAACCAAAACCCAAACACCCAACCTCAGAGCCATGAACAGTTCTATATAATTATTTTAAAAGATAAATAAAAATTAAAATGTCACATTTCATTGCATGTCTCAGTAAAGATAAGCAAACACCAATTCTTCCTCATCCAGAAGAGGGTAGTAATAACATTTTATATGAATTTTATCAATTGCTAACAAGAAGCACAAATAATTTAAATAATTTTGTAAAGGCCTATTAAGTACTATTCCCAAACTCTATTTCTATGACTTGACTAGTTCTAGGCTACTGCATGTCTGTATTCTTAATTCATTTTTTTTTCATCAAGTGAAAAATGAAAGTGGCTTTGGGGATAGAACATTCACTTTCACGTACACATATAAATGGATGGACTATGTAATTATCCTATGCAAGAGAAAAGTTTATGCCTTCAAGAATATGGCAGGTGGTGACTTTCACCATCTAGTCAATAAATGGTCACTCCCAACTGAACATTTCAATAATTTGTTGCTGTTGAATCATGTCTGACTTCATAATCCCATTTGGAGTTTTCTTGGCAAAGATACTGTAGTGGTTTGCGTTTCCTTCTCCAACTTGTTTTACAGATGAGAAAAATAAGGCAAACAGGGTTAAGTGAATTGCCCAGGGTCACACAACTGTATTTTGTGAGTATACCTGAACTGAGGTCTTCCTGACTCCAAGCCTGTGGTTCGATCCACTATGCCGCATGCTGCCTCTAATCCTATAAGTACTTCATGCATAATGATGATAGTGGCAGGATCTAGAACTAGAAAGTTTAGTCCTGCTAGAAATACAATAATGGATTTTAAATTCTTCTTGTTCATATGAATCTTCAAAGCAAAAACCTGATTGGAGGAGGGTTACACACACACACACACACACACACACACACACCTGCATATACACACACAAATGGCCTTGGCTCTTAAAGAAAGCAGGGGTGATGAGGTAGGGGGAGAGAACAAGCATTTATACAGTATCTACTATGTGTCAGGCACTTGTGCTAGACATTCTCACAGATATTTCATTTGATGTTAACAAATAATAACTAAAATGTATAAATGGCAAAGCTAGCTAGATAAATTTGGAACAACTTATCAGAATTATTAAAATATTCAAAAGTATAAATCATTTTTAATGAAATCGTCTTCATAAACCTTGTCATAAGTAATGAACTAGCTGTTTTTGTTCACTGAGGGTTGTTTTTTTTTTCTCGTTATAGTTAATGTTCCACAGTGAGATGATGTCCAAAACTTACTGGCTAATGATGAACATTACAGTGGCGAATGTTCAATTTTGAGTTTGTATGTTTTGTCCTTCACTTTTGTATATATGTGGTTCCATTAGTGTAGGGAATTCCAGGTATGGAAACTCTTTCCACTGGTGAATTCAGCAATTTTTATATAATTTACAATTAAAAGCGCTGTGTAAAAAATTGAAAAGCTAATACTTAGAATGAACCACTGGCAGAATTTAAAAGCAGGACTTCCTGACTCCAAAGCCAGACCTCTAGTCATTATTCCAACCTGCCTCTAATCTTTCATTTAACAAACAAAAACCAAAGGATTTGGAGTTTAAATGGATTGTAGAGGCCTTCCAGTATAATCCCTATATTTTACATATAAGAAACCTGAGGCCAAGGGAATTTAACTTACTTGTTCTAGGTCACAAGATCGGTGGAGATACAATTCGAACCCAGATCCTTGAACTCTGAATCTGGCAACATTCCATGCTGCCTCACATCTCAGTTGTCAGCCTGACAGACCAATCAAACATCAGTTCAGGTTGAAATCACAATGATCTAGGAATGGCAGCATGAACGTGGAATTTAGGATTCTAAGACCACCTAAAATTTTTATGCTATATACAAAAACACACATACATATATAGTAAGATTATTTTTTGAAAAAAAAATAGGATGAGGTGGAAATGAGAAGCTCTAAAATCTAGTCACATTCCCCAAAAAGTATAACCCCATTCATTGCAACCCCCAAACCTTCATTTGCTATACTCTGGGTTGTACTGCATGCTTTGCTAATCAAAGGTGCATGGTAGCAAGTAGGGAATCACTCTGAGTCTGAGTGCCCCATTCTGCCACCTTATCCAGCTGAAACTTTCTAATGCTCCAAAGGAGAGCTCATTAGGAAAATGTTAGCAGTGCCTTTGTTTCCCTGATTGATGGTTTTGGTGCTGCATTATCTCTTAAGATAGGGCTATGCAAGACCACTCAGGGAGGCAGGGGCTGCACAAGACAAGAAAGTAAAAGACATGAGGGACTGCATTATCCTGTTGTGGGGAGGTGCTTGAAGGAGCCTAGAATGGGGATCAAGCGTCTCCCATAGGCATGACTATGGACTAAGTGGTTTAGACCTCCTGAATCAGGCTTCGGAATACTGATTTTCAACAACCCTCAAAATCTGATGCAGACACTTCTAGGGCGTGCTTGCTTTTGGTCACATATTAGTCAGTTTTATAGTTTGGTATAGTGTGCATTAATCCACTATTGAACATTAACCATGACATAGTAGGTTGCATATGGAAAGCATATAATAAATGTTTATTGAGTGAATATAGGAATAAATACTAGTATGCAATCATGGAGTCTAAAAACTATGAAGGATGCTAAATCAAAAAAATATCAACAAACATTTATTAAATACTTTCAATAGCACATACTCTTGAGTTATTCTCCTAGGCTGGTAGATAGCACAGTGGATGGTATACTGGCTTGGATACACAAAGAACAGTTCAGATATGGCTTCAGTCACTTAGTAGTGGTATGACTCTGGGCAAGTCAATTGACTTCTGCTTGCCTCAGTTTCCCTAACTGTAAAATGACAATAATAATAGAACCTGTAGCACCAATGTGATATTCACAGTGTCTGTGGCGGCTATGAATATGTTGGTGTAATTCTGAATCACAAAATATAACAGACTCTCCACATGGAAGACAGAGCCAAAATGTTTATTCAAACACCAGAAATAAAATTCCAACACCAGAAAGCCAAATCCATCATAGCAACAAAGAAATCTATACTTGGTAATAATGCAGAGGGCACCATCATCCTTAAGCCTTCCCCCTGCTAGAGTCTTCCCACAAACAAACACTCATAGCTCACTACCTGCTTTCCCTCTCTCCCTCAGCTCTAACTACTCTGACCAACTTTCGATGGGCTCTGTTTCACTCTTCCTGCTCCAGCCATCTCAAAAGCTCCTCCCACCATAGGTTCATGTTACTCAGGCTTCCATGTGACTCAAGCAGATCACATATGGCTATTAATGGATGGGAAAGATCTTTCCATTTACATTACCATTACAGCACCTAACTCCCAGGTTGTTGTGAGGATCAAATGAGATAAAATGTGAAAAGTGCTCAGTACATTGCATGGCACAAAATAGTCTCTAAATAAATGATTCTTTCTTTCTCTCTTCCTAACCCTAATTCTCTCTAGATGCCTGAGTTCCTATGCCCCATTACTACTATAGTTCTCCTTACATTTCTTAGAGTATTCCAGAGAGGTTGATGGGGTATCTTTTCTAATGGCTTAGCTCATGAGTCCCCACCATGATTATCAGTTGACATCAATTAATCAACCATACTTTTTAAAAAGGATATTTAAGAACACATGGTAGAAAACATTTCCCTCAGAAGTCTACAACACACTCTCTCACGTGGATATACAGAATCCAGGATAGTGTGCACTCAACCTAAGAGCACACAGGTAGCAAAAAGATAACTGAAAATGATGTTTGTTGGAGCTCCCAAGATATTACCCTTAGGTACAATATAGCTTTTCTTCTGGGATCCTTGTTGAGCCTTATCAAATCTAATCTGTCCTGAGTTCCTTAACCAGATATCACCTTCAGCTATTCTTTTTTTTTTTTTATAAGCAATTGGGGTAAGTAACTTGCTCAAGGTTACACAGCCAGTTATTATTTCTGGGTGTGGTGCTGAGTATCTGAGCCTGGATTTGATCCAGGTCATCCCGACACTGGAGCCGGTGCTCTTCCTCGCTGAGCCACCTGGCCGCCCCACCACCTTCAGCTAGTCTAAAGATACTGTAAGGAGAATGATAGAGAGTACAAAACCCTTTGGGATCTGGTGTCAATCTGATCTTGCCACTCACCCAATGAGAGGAGATTGACATCAAAGTCAAGACCATTCCAATCTATTCCTTTTTAGGGATTTAACTGAAATATTCTCTCCTTTCCATTTTATTTGCAGCAAATAAAAAATTATTAACCCCTTGCTTTGGTAGTAACATGGGATGTACATGGATCTCTTTTTAAAAATATATCACTGCTATTGTGGAAAGAACACTGATTTTGGAAGAAGAGGACAAGAGTTCAAATACCATCTCTGCTATTTACAATACTTCTTTGGACCCCAGGTTTCTCAAGTATAAAATGAAGGAACTGTATTTTACAATCTCTAAGGTCCTTTCCAGCTACAAACATATAATTCTCCAAAACCATTAAGGAAGGGATAGCCATTCTACTAGAATGTTACCTTTTTTTCCCCAACAAAATAATTAATTGTAGAACTTAAGAGTTGAAAGGCATTTTACTTCAATATCCTCTTTTACAGATGAGAAAACTAATGCATGGTGGTATTACATAATATCTCCAAAGTTACCATACCAAGATAATGGGATGGGTATTCTGATTTGGTATTCTGACTATGAGTTCATGATCTTTCCACTATACCACACCATCTTCCTCAGATAAATGAAATATTTAATCTTTTCTGCCTAAAACTTGGACAATCTATATAAATAACTTCAAATTAGAAGGCCAATAAAAATTATCTCTTTCAACTCTTGGCTTCATGATTTCCCATTAGTCTCATTATCTATAGATAGAAAATAAGTAAAAGATCTGAAAAAATTAATAGATTACAAAGCTCCAGTCAGCACTACCTGGATGAACAAATTTAATTAAGTCATCAGGAAACAGAACTCTTCTTAGATAACATTATGAATATGGAAATGAAAATAGGATTAAACAGCAAAGAGATGTGTGGGGCCAATTATTATTCAAATCAATCTACTTGCCACTCAACATTCATTTCCTGACTGTAGAAGATGTTGGTAAAAGATCTAGCTGTCTAAAACTCATCTGATCATGTCCCCTTAACAGATCATCATAAGGTTGTAATTTATCAGAGAAGACGTGTATACAACTTTAGTTTTTGTTCTTTAAATCATGTAAACAACTACTTCTGAGTAGAATCTGCATGCAATATTAACTTTTAGAAAGTACCTTAGATGACCATTTTCTTGTGTCAAACTTACTGAAGGCAACATGGTGCAGTAGTGTTAATGGTTCTTACTGGACTTTAGAACAAAACAGATCTGTGTCGAAGTCCCTACCTTAAGTGTTGGTTAGCCATATGACAGTGAACAAGTCACTTAATCATTTTGTTTCTTAGATAACTCCCTACCTTGTTTCCCTGATAATAAGACACTGTCTTATTAATTTTTTGGAAAGAAAAACACCAGAGTGCTTATTTTCAGGGGAGGGCTTATGTTGTCCTGCCTCAGCTCTCCTCCGCGGCACTGCTCTCAATGGCTCCAGCAAGCAAATCACTGGGGAAGAACAGGATGACGCGCTCACTGCTGCAGCTCTGATTGGATACAGCTCAGAGTGTGGCATGCGTTTCACCCGGGGGGAGGAGGGGACGATACATACAGAGGGTACCGTAATGTAGCGTGTAGTGCAGGGGATCACCTTCACTACAGTAGCAATCTCAATAGGGTTTATTTTCGGGGGAGGGCTTATTTTAGAGGAATCTTACACAGTAAGGGGAGGACTTATTTTCGGGATAGGTCTTATTATCGGGGAAACATGGTAGGACTCTATTAAATTATGGGGGGATTTCTTTTGTTGATAAAGGAAATTCACTATGCTAATAAAATCACAACTTAACCATGTATTCTCAGACTCAGTGATGATGATGATAATCTTAGGACATGAAAGAATACAATAGCAGTGAGATAAAATCTATTTCTAACCCATTGAGATGTAGCTAATGTGCAGGCTAGAAAAAAGTGGGTAAGAGCTTCATTTCCCCCAGGGTATATAATAGATCCTTAATGAATGTTTATTAATTGAATGATTACCAAGTGGCAAGTGCTAAGTGCTTAGTACACAAATAAAAAAGTAAGGCAGTTCCTACTGGGAAGAACTCACATTCTAACTGGGAGCTTAACATATATGAGAGAGTTTAGATGCATGGAAGATAGCAAGTCCTGATGAGCTTTACAATTCATATTATAAAGAGTAGAGAAAAAAGGAAAGGGACCCTTAGGATCCACAGGCAGTTTAGAGGACAATGCCTAGGGGTTGAGAAAGACAGGCATGAAAAAAAAGAACTTGAACGACAACTAGAGAGATATGAATATTAAAGTTAGTAACATCAGTGAAAGGAGATTAGAATTTGGAGAAAATTAAGTGAACAGAGGCAGGCTGGATGCATATAAAGCTTAGAACAATTAATGTGTATAGGATAAGATAGGGTAAACAATGAAGGCAAAGACAATAACATTATGCAATCATCTTTTTGTTGTACTATGTTATGGAAATGCTTGTTTTGTTCCATAAATTAAAAAGAAAAAAATTAAAAGAAAAAAGGCAGGGCATTATAATTAAGAGAGATTGGGAAAGGCTGCAGAAGATGGGATTTTAGTTAAGATTAGGTGGAGTTGAGGAGGGAGAGCATTGCAAGCATGGAGAAGAGTCAGAGAAAAGACTCAGAGCCTAACGATGAAGTGTCTTGTTCACGGAACAGCAAGGAGGTCAGTGTCACTGGGTCAAAAAATCTAGTGGATGTGGAAGGTGCAAGGTGTAAGAACACTGGGAATTTGAAGTGGTTTAAGTTATGAAGGGATTTGAACATCAAAAAGAATATTTTGTATTTGACCCTGGAACTAATGGAAGTCAGTTGAGTATGAGGGATGACATAGTCTAACCTGTGCTTTAGGGTAATCACTTTGGTGGCTGACTTTTTAGCTTTTCATCTTTTTTTTTTTTACCGTTATAGGTTGGGATAGAGTAAGGAGAGACTTGTAGCGGACCTATCAGAAAGCTATTAATATAGTCCAGGCATGAAATGGAACTATCTGCCAATGATGTTTATAAAGATTTCAAAGATATTTATTACATATCTAGTAGGTACTAGGTGCCAGGCACTGTGCTAGACACTAAGGATAAAAAAGAAAATAATCTCTACACTCCTGAGTTTACATTCTATCTAGGGAGACAGCTTGACCTTATATATGTATATATAGAAGAGGTACATAGTTTGCATGTAATATAAATAGAGAAGTAGAGTGCTAGCAAATGGTTAAGAGGAAAGGTTTCATGTAAAAAGTAGAACTTGAGCTGTGTCTTGAAGGAAGTACAGTATTTTATAGGACTATGTAAGAAGAGAGTGCATTCCAGGAATGGGGAATGGCCTGTACCCAGATATGAGAGATTGAGTGTCATATGTGAAGCAGGTTTAGAAGTGAATAGATTGTTGGATGTGGAGCCTGAAAGATTTGAGTTCAAATTCAGTTCTAGATACTTACTAGCTGTGTGACATGGGGCAACTCATTTAAATTGTCTGCCTCAATTTCCTCATCTGTAATATAGAAATAATAATAGCACCTACCTCCAGGACTCTCATGAGGATAAAATTAGATGTTTGTAATGTGCTTTATTTTTTTCATGTTTTTTTATTTCCCCTCAACTTATCAAACATTTCTGTTGACATTAATGGCATTATCTTGGCTGGATTGTTTAATGGAAAACACTCAGGGATGGACTTAGAATGTTGAGTGTATAGCAGCAGGAGTGTATTTCCCCCACCAAGATTAAGCCTCAGACCCTGAGAGTGAGATGTAGCATTATGGCCACCCTATCTGGGAACCCCTTTCCCCTCCCATTATCATGAAAGTGAAAATTTGGTTGCATGAACCAGCCTAGAAAAGAAAGGACTGGAAGAATAACAGTGGTGTGACTCATCACATGCTACACACACACACATATGTACATATATCTATGCATAGACATGCATATATACATATGTATACATATGTGTATATTATATATATATATATATAATTTATCTAATTGCCTATCTCTCAATATAGTTTTTCCCAGATAGATTTCTCTAATGAAGGGACTACTGCTGATATTTGCACATCCCTATTCTAGTAAAACACCTGGTACATAGTAGGTGTTTAATAACTATTTGTTGATTGGTTGTTAAACAACACTCTGCTTTTATGCTTCTCCATGGAGAGTTACTTCTCATGCTGTTGGTGATAATAAAGTATTAAACAGTTTTATGGCTTTTGCTCTATAAATCAGAATTACTTTTAATCAAAGAAGATTATAATTAAGTTGTCATTGAGGGAAAATAATTTCAGATTATCTAGGCTTTAAGACAAAAGTATTTATATAGTTTAAAGACTCTTTTATCATATAAAGATTAGCATGTAAATTATATTGTTCGGAAATTTTCCTGCAAGGGAATATTTATTCTTTTTCAGTGAGACATATAAGAGGGGACACAACAGAGGTCCTACTGTGGTCTTGATTACCAGATGGGAGGAAGTACTTTTTTGCCACTCTGGATTTTGGAAGGAAGAGGCGGGTGATAAAATAAAAGGACACACCTACCAAAACAAGCATATACAATCTGCATCTCCACAGACCTTTGAAAATATTAGATAAACACATGTCTTAGAGAGAAGGCAGTGTAAAAAAAATCCCTTTAATAGGAAGCAAGAGAATTGGGTTGAAATTAGTGGCTTTTGCTGCTAGCTACATAGCCTTAGACAAGTAACCAAATCCAGCTGGTCTTGTTTTATCATCTGAAAAATGAGGTGACTAGACAAAGTAAGCCTTAAGGTCCTTTACAAATCTAATAATCTATGAATGTATGATAGTCATTCATCCAACCAGACAAAATAGACTTTTAAGGCTATATCTAGCTCCATGATAGTGCTTTAAGTAAACAAAATACAAATAACTCTTCTTTCTATGTGGATCAAGTTCATAATCACCACCACCAACCTTCAATTGCTTATTTTCTCTTTTTCATGTATTTGATTTATTTTGTTAAATAATTCCCAATTACATTAATTTTTTTTCTATTACATATGATGACAATTTTAACATTTGGATATTTTTCTAAATTTTGAGTTCCTAATTTTCTCCCTCCTTTCCTCTGCTCCTCCCTCCTTAAGACAGCAACAATTGATACAGGTTTTGTATGTGCAGTCACACAAAACATATTTCCATATTAGTGATGATGTGAAAGAAAACAAAAAAAAAACACCAGAATTTTTTAAAAAATTAGTATGCTTCAATCTGAATTCAGCATCCATTAATTCTTTCTCTGGAGATAGCATTTCTCATTACAAGTTCTTCATAATTGTCTTGGATCTTTATATTGCTGAGAAAAGTTAAGTCATTCACAATTGAACATCATAGAATATTGCTATTACTGTGTACAATGTTCTGGTTCTGCACACTTCCCATAGCATTAGTTCATTTAAGCCTTTTCCAGGTTTTTCAGAAAGCATCCTGCTCACAATTTCTCATAGCACAAAAGTATTCTATTATAATCATATACTACAACTTGTTCAACCATTTCCCAATTGATGGGCAATCCCTTTGTTTCCAATTCTTTGCCACCACAAAAAGGGCTTCTATAAATATTTGTTCAAATGTAAATCCTATTTCTTTTTTTTTTTATCTCTTAGGCACATAGATCTAGTAGTGCCACTGCTTGGTCAAAGGGCATGATAACCTTATAGTTGGATGGGCATAGTTCCAAGTTGGTCTCCAGAATAGTTGGATCAGTTTACAACTCCATCAGCTGTGTACTACTGTCACATTTTCCCACAAACCCTTCAACATTTGTCATTTTATTTTATTTTTGTCATAATATGACAAAATATTATGAAAATATTATTAAAACATAATATGACCAATCTTATAGGTATAAAGTGTTACCTCAGAAATGTTTTAATTTTCCTTTCTCTAATCAATAGTGATTTAGAGCATTTTTATATGAATATTGATAACTTTAATTTCTTTAGCTGAAAACTGCCTGTTCATATCCTTTGACCATTTACCACTTGAGAAATGGCTTTCATTGTTATAAATTTCTCTATATATTTAAGAAATGAAGGCTTTATCAGAGAAACTTTTGCTAATTCCCCCTTTTCTCCAGTTTTCTGCTTTCTTTCTAATATTGGGTGCATTGATTTTGTTTGTGTAAATCCTTTTTAATTAATCGCAATAAATTTACTTTACATTCCATAATGCTTTTTATCTCATTTGAGCCTAAATTCTTTCCTTATCATAGATTTGAAAGGTAAATTATTCCATGACCCCCAATATTCTTATGTTATCACCCTTTATATCTAAATTATATACCCATTTTACCTTATCTTGATATATAGTATGAGATATTGTTCTATGCTTAGTTTCCGTCGAACTGCTTTTCAGTTTTCCTATTGTCAAATAGTGAGTTCTTGCCCCAAAGGTTAGATCTTTGGGTTTATCAAATAATTGTCATTTATGACTGTGCACTGTATACCTAACCTATTCTTACCACACTAAGTAGTCAGTATCAGATTGTTTTTATGATTTCCACTTTATAATACAGTTTGAAAATCTGGTATGGTTAAACTACCTTCATTACATTTTTTTTCATTAATTCCTTTGATATTTTTGACATTTTGTTCTTCCAGAAGAATTTTGTTATTTTTTTCCAGCTCTATAAAATAATTTTTGGTAGTTGATTGGTATGACAAGGGACAAGTAAATTAATTTGTGGAAAATTGTCATTTTTATTATATTGTATTGCATTTTTTATTGTATATTCATTATATTATATTGTATATTATATTATATCGCTTGCCCATTTTTTTCCATATTTTTCCAGTTGTTCATATCTGACTTAATGAGTGTGAAAAGTGTTTTGTAATTGTGTTCAAATACTTATTGGATTTTTCTTGACAGACTCCTCTCTGGTGTGCTGTTATTTTAAATAGCATTTCTATTTCGCACTGTTGGACTTTGTTGGTAATATATAGAAATGTTGATGATTTTTGTGGGTTTATTTTATATCTTGCTACTTTTCTAAAGTTGTTCACTATTTTAACATTTCAAGTGACTGCTGCCAACCCAGTCACCCACAAGGCATGCTACTTTGCTAGCCAGTGCTGCTGGCTTGCTGAGTTTCTACCTGTGTTGGACTGCACTCTTCTCTCATCTCAGTGAGACATACCTTGCTTGCTGACCTTCTAAGTAGTCTTGGACTAAAAAAAACAACAAGTTTCACATTGCCTTTTTGTTTTTTCTGTTGCTCATGAATTTGTCTTGAGGCATTATTTTAAAGTTGTTTGGAGGGGAATTTTCATCTTGTGATTGCAAATGAACTCTGTTTTAAAATTTTATAAAGTGTCAATCTCAAAGATGCGAGCCTGTAGTTTCCATATTTACTCCATACTTTCTGGCAAATCTCTCATTCTTATGATTGCTCAAAACTTATTGGAAATAATTCCACTAAGTGACTTGAATAATAAAGATCATACCATGAAAATTAGAAGAAAGGCAGATTATATATCTTTCATAGCTATTGATAAAAGATGAATATTTAACCAAATATAAGTTAGAAGTCATTAGAGAACATTAAATCATTTTGAGCACAGGAAATTGGGAAAATTCTCCACAAAATTTGTATAAAGGATAAAAATAATGAATAATAAAATAATAAAGGATTTATATAAAAGATAAGTAGGGAAGATGACAACTGAGAAAAAATTTGAATCATATTTCTTGAATTTTCTGTGCCTCAGTTTCATTATCCATAAAATGAGTAGATAGAACCTATATCCCAGGGTTATTGCAAGGATAAAATGACATAATATTTGTAAAACATTTTGCACATTTTAAAACTCTGTATAAATGTCGCCTGTTATTATTTATTATTATATGACATTGATAAAAATAAAATGTTCAAATGTAAAAAAATTTATAGCAGCATTTATTGTGGTAAAAAAGAAATGGAAACAATTTAGATGCCCTTCAATTGGGAAAGAGCTAAATAAATCATGGAATGTGACTATGATGGAATATTATGGTGCTATGAAAAATCACAAACATGACATATCAGAGAAGACTTTCCTGAACCAATACAGAGTGAAATAAGCAGAGCAAAGAAAAGAATACATACAATGTATGCAATATATATGACAACTAAAAAGAACTACAAAACTATCAAAAGAAAATGTTACAAAATTACAAAGAATAAGAATGACTCTAAAGAAGGGATATGAGAAGACAAATCCCCCAACTCTTTCACAAAGATGGCAAATCCACAGATATAAAACACTGCATGTATTTTCAGATTTTTTTGGATGTATTATTTGATTTTGTTGAGTTTTTTTTTCCTTTTTCTCTTTATTTCTTTTAAAACATTCTTTGTTATGTGAAATGGCTCTCTGAGTGGAAGAGAAGGGAGGACAGAGAGATAAATTTTGGCAATGTAACAACAAAATATTTTTTTAAAAGGTCAAGCCTACAATTCCCTTGACAAATTAACTCAAAACCCTGGGTATTCATTCAATCAATTCAACTAGCATTTATTAAGTGCTTGCCATGGACCAACTTTGGACATTTCACATGAGATATACTAGTCATCTCAAACTCAACATGTCCAAGACAGAACTCATCTTCCCTCCTCCCACCCCAAATCTTCTCCTCTTTCCGACTTTCCTATTACTTTTGAGGGCACCACCATTATCCCAGGCATCTAGGTTTTCCTCTTTGGTGCCATTTGTACTCTTCACCTCCACTCATATTCCATATCTAAACTGTTGGAAATCTATTCATTCTACCTTCACAGCACCTCACCTATAAGTCCTCTTATCTCCATGCACAGCTGACACCCTGGTACAAATCCTCTCCTCCTCACACCTTGACTAATGCTACAGTCTTCTAACAGGTCTCTATCTATCCTCTACTCAGCACCCAGAGTTACCACCCCCCGATACATTCCAGGGATTCCCTATTACTTCTAGGATCAAATACAAACTCCCATTTGTTATTGTTCTTCAAGACTTGTCCCCTCCTATATTCCTGTCTTCTTATACTTATTCCCCTCCACATACTTTGCTTTCTAGTAACAAGAACTTTCTTATTGTTCCTCCAATAAAACACTTTATTTCCCAACTTGATACCTTTTCACTGGCTTTCTTCTATACCTAAGAATCCTTTCCCACCTCACCTCCACTTCCTGAGGTGCCTTTAAGTGTCAGCTCAAATTCTACCGTCTGTAAAAGACCTTTTCTGGTTCCACTTGACTGCTAGGGTCTTCCCCTCAAGATTATCTTCCATTTATTCTGTATCAATCTTGTATGTACTTAGTTATTTGCATGTTGTCTCCTCCAGCTCCTTCTTGACAGACTATTTGTCTTCCTTTGCACCATCAACACAGCGCAGTGTGTGGTGCACAGGAAGTGTTTAATAAATGATTTCTGGCTGACAGTTAGATTGACAGGTAATCTGGGGGATAGAGGGCTCACTACTGGGAACATCAGGAAAGACTGTTTACAGATTGAGCCTTGAAAGGAGATAGTATTTAAGAGAAGCAGCTGAGGAAGAGCATAGACATGTGCAAAGACACAGGAGGGAAGATGAAATGCCATGTTTGGAAAAAGCAAATAAGACAGTTTGACAGGAAAATTGTGTGTGTGTGTGTGTGTGTGTGTGTGTGTGTGTGTGTGTGTATGGGAAGCGGGGAGATATCAGTGGAAACAGAGCTTGGGCCTAGATTTTTTAGGGCTTTAAATACCAAATCTCATCCCTGAGATAATAGGAAGCCACTGCAGCTTTTAGAACAGAGCTATCGCATAGTCAGATCTATGCTTTCAGGATATCAGGAATTTGGGAACATGTAGAAGATTATTTGTACAGTTAGAGAGACTGGAGGTAAAGAGGTCAATTGAGAGGCTATTGTATTAGATTAAGCAAGAAGTGGTGAGGACCTAAGCTTGGGTGGTGGCTGAGTGAGCATAGAGAAAGAGACAGACAAAATAGATAGTATGGAGTCAAAAGAAATCATGTGTACAGCACCTTAATATTGATGGAGTGCTACATATATGTGTATTTATATGTATGTTTGTATGGAGTATAAGGTATGTTCATGGAAGACTGCCACCTCTAGGGTGAGAGTTTTCATGGGTGCTCATCCACCTTTGGTGGCCACCTGATCTCACCAAGAAGTTATAGCATGTACAGTAGCCACACCTCAGCAGATGGGCTAAACCATGCTGACGGCAACTAATAGGCCTCAAAACTATTGGGGGG
The DNA here is from genome assembly GCF_028583685.1 of Petaurus breviceps papuanus. NCBI lineage: Eukaryota > Metazoa > Chordata > Mammalia > Diprotodontia > Petauridae > Petaurus > Petaurus breviceps. The sequence continues at coordinate 11,077,050 of NW_027185860.1, read as the reverse complement.
TTAGTATGGTGTCTACCCCAAGCACATGAAGACTTTCCCCAGTGGAATGGGTGAATGAGAACAATTTGATCCAGTGGCCATGAAGGTGGAAAAAGGAGCTGCTGTGGGGCTCTTACAGCTTTATCAGATACAAAAATATCAAGGCCATCCACTGTATCCTGGGCCACTGCCAGTCCTGACTTTTGTCTTGCTACTGGACTTTGCTGCCTCAGGAAGAGAGAGAGGCTGAAGATGCTGCCTCACTTAAATGCAATTCACATGCAAGTCAAGACATCACCTGTGATGTTACTGGTCTTCATCCAAATGGAAAGACAAACCACAATAAACCACAACACCAGATATACATGCATACATCTATATGTGTGTACATGTGTGTATGTATGTGTGCTTATGTACATGTGTATATTTTACATATACATATGAATATATGTGTCTCTATCTTTCCATCATCTACATATGCATGTATGTGTGTATATATATATATCATTTGATCCTCAAAACAACCTGATGTGATAGGCTCTGTTATTTCATAGGTGAGAGAAGGGGATAGGAATGGACATTTATTAAGCACTGACTATATACCAGGCACTGTGCCAAATGATTTACAACAAGCCTGGGAGGTAGAGACTCCCATTTTTCAGCTGAGGAAATTGAGGCAGACAGGTCAAGTGACTTTGCCCAGTATCACACAACTAGTAAGTGAATGAGCCTGGATTTAAATTTAGGTCTTCCTGATTCTAGGCTCAGCATTCTATCCACTGCAGAACCTAGATGCCTATAGATGAGAAAACTACTGCTGAAAGAAATTAAGTGACTTGATCAGGATCAAGTGTCTGAAGCAGAATTCACACTCAGGTCTTCCTGACTCTAAGTCTTTCATGCTGCTCACTATACTTCCCAATAAGTCTTGGCAATTGAATGGATTTGGGACAGAGTTAAGATACAGGATTAAGACTTAAAGGTACAGTAAAGAGCAAAAATAATATAAATCTGGACTTTTGTTGAGTCACTTTTCATGTCCTTCACATGTCCTATCTCTGTGACCCCATTTGGTGTTTTCTTGGCAAAGATACTAGAGTGGTTTGACATTTCCTTCTCTGTCTCATTTTATAGAGGAGGAAACGGAGGCAAACAGAGTTAAGTAATTTGCCCACGGTCACACAGCTAGTAAGTGTCTGATGATGGATTAGGACTCAGGTCCTCCAAAAGTACAGGGCTGGTGGTCTATCCATTCCACCACTTAGCTGCCCAAATTTGGGTTGCTGGAAAGATAATGACACCCTCAGTAAAAATAGGGAAATTTAGAGAAGGTGTGGGTTTAAAGGGAAAGATAATACGTTGCATTTGAGATGACTTTGGGACACCCAGTTATAGGTGGACAGTTAGTGATGCGGGACTGAAGCTCAGGAGAGAGACAGCCTGTGTATGTAGATTTTTGAATTCTCTGTGTAGACGTGCTAATTGAACCCATGGTTACTGATGAGATTACAAAGAGAAAAAAATATATGGAAAGAGAAAAGAAGAAATCCTGGGACAAAGCTCTAGAGTACATCTCACATGGAATACAGGAAGTAAATGATGATAGAGCGAAGGAGCAATGAGACAGGCAAGTGGAAAACCAAGGATTCAGTGTCAGGAGATAATCCCAAGGAGGGAGTATTAGCCAGGTGGTCAACAATGTAAAATGCCATAGAGATGTCAAGAAAGAAGGAGACTGAGAAAGATCATTGTATGAAACAGTTCAGATTTTGCTAGGATCTCCTTGAAGAAAATAATTTCAGCTGAGTGTTGGGATCAGAAGCCAGATTGCAGAAGTTTGAGGAATAAGTGACAAGTAAGAATGTGGAGACAGAAACTAAACAAGCTTTTTTTTCCCCTAGGCAATTACTTTTGAAAGGAAAATGAGATTTAGGGTGACAACTTGAGGGGATGTCAAGGTCAATGAAGGTTTTTAAGCATGGGACATTGGGCATACCTATAGGCAGAAGAGAAGAGGTCAATAAATAATGAGAGACAAAACTAATGGGATATGATGGAAAGGCCAACCTTTTGGAGGAAATTTGAGAGACAGATATTAAGGGAACACATAGGCATGTTGGCCTTGGCAAGGAAAAGGGTCACCTTTTTCTCAGAGACTGGAGCAAAGGGGGAAAGATTCAGGTGGTGGTGATAATATCGAGGGTACTTGAAGTGTAGGACTGGTGAAAAGATGGTTATCACAACAGATGATTTCAGTTTTCTCATAAAGCATCATTGGTTCAAAGAGGACAGGCAGAGAGTTGGTCTGAGGAGAGAAGAAAAGATTTGGAGCAGACAATGTAGGAAATATGATAGAGTTAATAAAAAATGAATAAAAGGATTTCCATGTCATGATGAGCATCTAGTAGCAATGAGTACATAGTTAATAGGAGTTAACATAAATTTGTAGAAGATCAAGTCAACATGGTTTTGTTGACTTCATCCATTGGAGGTCGAGTTTGATTCAAGCAAGACAGCATGATATTGATCTGGTTAAGCACAGGGTCCACAATGCAAATTGGGAAAGTGAAATCAGAGCAACTATAACAGACTAGAAGTAATGAGTCATTAAGCTGAAGATGAATAGTTTTAGAAAGAATGAGGTTCAGGGACAGATAAAGGACTAGGAGATTATGGTCAGGTGGAAGAATTTCAGAATTCCGGATAGTGAAGTGATCAAGATATCAAGGGTACAATAATTCCTGGCTGTGAAGATGGGGGTGGGGCAGGAAGCTGATAACCTTGGGAAGTCAATGTGTATAAGGGGGCAATTGCCATGAGTATTAGTCACTAAGTACAACAATAGGTATTGGAACAAGAAGACCACAGTCCAGATACTAATTTATTTGAGACAGAAGGGAGATTTACCTGAGGACCAGTAGATCCTCCTCAAGAACCTAGAAAGGATGATATATTTTGGTTTAGTGAACACTTAGGAAGGAAGGATTTGTCAGCATTAGAGATAGGGAGAGTGTCCAAAAGTGGCAGAGAGGAGGAATGTGTATGCCTAGTGCTTTTGAAGGCATGAGAAAAAGTAAGACCCCGTATTGATAAGGGATATAATGCTTTATTAGGGTGGCCCAGAACAAGCATTTATGGAGTATATGCAAAGTACCGTTCTAGGTGTTGAGGATAAACTTTCTCTGACAAATCTGTCTGTCTGCCATCACAGCTTCAAATAGGCTATCATCCATTTGCTTGTTTTTCTTTCTCATTTAATATACCTTGTCTCACATTTATTATCTTTTACCTGATTAAGTCGAGACTGGTTAATTAGTCAAAACACGGTAGAATCTTCATTCTGAAAAATTTCTGAAAATGGGGCCAACCATGTAAACACAATATTTTATCACAATTTATATCAAAACCCACCCACCACCACCACATCTGTGTGCTGTGTGAATTATATTCATTTAAATAAAATAGTTCAATAAAACAATCTCTTTGTGGTGATTTTTTTCTCCCTAAATTTTTCTTGCTTGGTATAAACAATAATACAATTCTATAAGGACTGTCTCTTGAAATCAAGCAAGGACATACATAGCTCCAAAAATTTTTCTTGGAAGTGTTCACCTGAGCTCTGACAATATCCAAATCAATGCTATTATTTACATATTTGTGCCTGTTCTTAGAGCCCTGCAGCTTACAGATTCCATTTTTACCAAAGTTGGAAATGAATGGGAAAAAACAATAAAGGATGTTCCTCTGCATACGATCAAACAGCTTCAAATCTACTTTGGGACCAACACAATCTCCCTTCTCTCCTGCCAAATTTATGAGATGAAGAAAAAAATAGCAGGACTGAGGAACAGTTGTTTGCTTTTCCAGGCAATTTAAACTCCTTGGATCCAAAGGAGCCAAATAACTCGTTTGTTTGTGATGTGACTTTAAGTTCCTGATGGTAAAGGTGGTAAACAGCACAAATAAGACTTAAGTGCAGACAGCTTTGTGAGAGCCAGAAACTGTTCCCCTTTTCTTTTCCTTGAACTCTGGGACTAGTATTTGGGTAGATAGGCAGAAGCCCAGGAGGAGATTGAGTGCCAGGAGGACTGGAGGCAATTTACCATTCAGAAACCTCTTCCAACAGTCTTCACTAAGTGAACTATGGATGGAGGGAGGAGTGTTTAAGGCATCCCAGGAAACCATGAAGCACAGACAAAAGAGGCAAATTGAATTGGGAGTTGTTCAAGTCAAAATCAGATGAGAATGCACAAAAATTTTGTAAATGGATAAAATTCCTCCCTTCAGCTAAATGGTAAGGCTCACCTTCTGGTTTCATTTACTGCTATATTTACCAAAAGTGGTTTCCTGTCATGAAAAAGCTGTTTTCTTTTCCCTTTCAGGGAAATTTGCAAAATGTAAACTGTTAGATATCTGTAGTCTATCTCAGAAGGCACAGCTGGGGAAAATAAGGATATTCAAGCCCTGACATGGTTTGGGTCCAATTCAAGGTTTTACTCTTGGCCTTATTATGCATGAACCAAGGAGAACCTGCTGAGTTGTCCAGTCATTGCCCTTGGCTTATATTTTGGTGACTGGCAGGCCAAAACTTTTAAAGGAAAAAACAGTTCATTCTTGAATAATTCTCAGAGACCATATTTTATTTTAGAATATATCATTTTAAATGCACACAGAAAACTAAATATTTTTCCAAATGTAACATTTTATAACTGAAGAGTTTAATAACATAACTCTTAATAACATTAATGCATTTACAAAAAATACATTAATATATAACATTAATAGAATTACAAAAACTACAAAATGTTATTTTCATACAATCGTTGTTACTAATTTACCAGATAGCTACAAGTCTTAAGCAGGTAAAAGTTATCTGAAGCTAAGATATGCTTTATATTACACCTGTAAATTAAACAGTTTCTTATCTGTAAACTTTTTCAGTTTACATTTCTACGTAATTATCAAAATATCTTTTTGAGAATGCTTTGATTTGGTGGGCGGGGGAGGGATTTTCTAAGGTGATGAAAGACAAAGTATATAGGTACACATAAATACTTATGTGAAAAATCCAAAAAAAAAAAGAGTATTTCCTCTGTAAATCAAGCTTGGAAGCTGGTACTTGGTAGCCATAGAAGACAAATCAAATTATTCTTGTAAATTATAATTAGTAACTGACCCCAAAGCAACCTCTGGTACAATTGACTAAAAAGTTAATGGGAAAAAACACTTGCAATTATATTTTCTGATTACCTGCAGATAGATAATAGAATTTGAAGTTGATAGTGGTCTCCTGTACATCTATTGACTTAGCTCTCTGACTGTTATACCGCCCTGGCCCATCTGTAATGTGCAACCGAATAGGGTTCTATCTATCCATTAGACCCAGAAATATAAGGGGTGAGGAAAGAGACTATTCAAAATAGTGCTAGCAGCCACTTGCAAAGTGTTCCTTCATGAAAGTTCGGAAAGGTTCTCTGACCTATTGTCTGTCTTTCACAGTTAAAATTTTTTCCTCAAGGAATATAGTCTTTAATTTCACAACTAAGGAGAGGATAGTTCTTCAATTGTCAATATCTCTGGGAGAGGTGACACGTTGACTTAAATTCATGCTAATGGTTTAACTGACTCCAATCAGCTCTTTTCCTGAGAACACATTCTGATGGGGGCAATGGGAAGCCAGGGTCCAAAGGAAAGAAGTAGCCATGCCAATGACCAGAGGAAGGGTCTTTACAGATAGAAACAATTGAAGAGGGGGAAGGGGATTAATCTAAACTTTTCCTGCTTCACAGACTAAAGAATGAACATTCATTCAATCCAGAGGATTTTTTTTTTTTTTAGAATAGTGTCAATGCATGACACTATTTTAGGTACCGGGGATAAGTAAAAATAGTCTTCCCTCAAGGAACATGGGAGAAACAACATGAACACAAATAAGTAAGCATAAAGTGAATATAAAGGAAATCCATCTGTTTAACTTCAAAAATCAACAAATTCAATATATATTTATTTAGTACCAGATCTATACAGAGCTCAATACTAGGTGCTGTAGGAGATGCCTTCTGTTTTGTGGAAGTTGTAGTTTAGTAGAAAGACATGATATGTACATAAATAATACTTTGATAAAGCTGGTATCATATCACTGACTACCCTTACTGGTGCAGATCATAACCCAAACATGCCATCCTAATCTATGAAATTCTTATACATAAATCTTAAATCGCAGAGCTACGCAATATGATAGAATCCTTCTCAGACTGAAAATGTACATGGATTAATGCAGCATTCAAGTTGTCTCTTTAGTAACCTACAACTGTGTCTACATACCTAGTCCATTTCATTGATGATATCTGCTACCCTTCATCACTGATAATATGCAGGACCCTCTTTGGATCCACCATCTATCTCTCATTTGTAATCTGATTCTTTTGAGATCACAGCACCCCATGATTCATGGTCATAGCAGCATTAGTGGGTAAATACTGGCATTAAAGAGACATATTTTTATGTATGAGGAAGATTTTAGGATCAAAGAATGTAAGATCTCTCAGGGCAAGGGTCATCTATTCTTCTATTGTATTCCTAACACCTAACACATTCCTTTGAACATAGCAATGTTTGTTAAATTGCATTGTTTAATTAAGCTGAGAAAGTTACAGAATTACTCAAATGCATTCCAGTCTGCTTCTTCCCTTCCCCCCTTCAATTCTGGGCCCAGACCATTATTTGTTTCCTGTGCCTATTCAAGATGTATGTATTGATGGACTATAGTAACTCAGATGGCTACTCATCAATTGCATATCATAAGCTGTGTGAAATGTATTTTTCATATTATTATTATTATTTTAAATGCTTTATTAACTTATGATTTACATAATTTGTTTCCACCATATTTTGAGTTACAAATTTTCTCCCCGTTTTTCCCCTACCCACCACCCCAAAATAGCAGTCCCACAGGATATCCCCTCCTCCAATCTGTTCTCTCCCATATTTTCTTCCATACCCTTTTCGACTTTTCCAGTGAATATCTATGCCTCAGTGCCTGTATATCTTATTTCCCAATTACATGTAAAATAGTATTAATAATAGTATATATAATTTGAGTATTTGATTTTAAAACTTTGAATTCCAGATTCAGTCCCTTCCTTCCTTGTGACCCACCCTTACTGGAAAGATAAGGATTTCAGTATAGGTTGTACATGTGTGGCTAATGCAAAACAATAATGTAGTAGATATATTGTAAAAGACTGACTATATTTCCCTCCCTCCTATCCCACCTCCCACTTGTTCCATTCTCTATTTTGATCCATCCCTTTTCAAAAGTGGGTGCTCCCAACTTCCCTCCTCCCCAGCCTGCCCTCCTTTCCATCATGCCCCCTCTCATCCCCTTCTCCCCACTACTCTCCTGGAGGGTGAGATACCCTATTTACTGTGTATTTCATTCTCTCCTCAAGCCAAATTCAATGGGAATAAGGTTGACCCATTCCCTTTTGCTGTCCTATTCTTTCCCTCCATTGTAACCATTTTCCCTTGCCTCTTCTATATGAGATAGTTTACCCCAATCTGTCTCTCCCCATCTCCTCTCAATATATTCCTCTCTCACCTCTTAATTTCACCTTTTAAGTATCATCCCTTCCTCTTAAATTGCTCCTGTGCCCTCTATCTATGTATACCTGTAAACATATATACACACATTCACATATGTATTCACATGCCCATATACCCTCATATATAGACATATATATATATATATTTCTCTTCCCATCAACTACTGAGAAAAGTTTCATAAGTTACAATTATTATTTTTCCATGTAGGAATGTTAATAGTTCAACTTTCATAAGTTCCTTATGATTTCTTTTCCCTGTTTACCTTCTCATGCTTCTCTTCTTGTATCTGAATGTCAAATTTTCTATTCAACTCACTTTTTTCAGCAAGAATGCCTGAAAGTCCTCTATTCCACTGAATGACCATATTTTCCCCTGAAACATGATATTCAGTTTTGCTGGGTAGGTGACTCATTGTTTTAATCCCAGCTCCTTTGACCTCCAGAATATCATATTCCAGGCCCTTCGATCCCTCAGTGTAGAAGCTGTCAGATCCTGGGTTATCCTGATTGTGTTTCCACAATATTCAAATTGTTTCTTCCTGGCTGCTTGTAATATTCTCTCCTTAATCTGGGAATTCCAGAACCTGGCTATAATATTCCTAGGAGTTTTCTTTTGGGATCTTTTTCAACATGTGATTGGTGGATTCTTTCAACATCTATTTTGCCGTCTGGTACTAAAACATCAGGGAAGTTTTCTTTAAGAACTTCCTGGAGGATGATTTCTAGGTTCTTACTTTGCTCATGGCTTTCAGGTAGTCCAATAATTTTTAAATTCTCTCTCCTGGATCTATTTTCCAGGTCAGTGGTTTTTCCCATGAGATATTTCACATTGCCTTCTATTCTTTCATTTGTTTGGATCTGTTTAACAGCATCTTGATTTCTCATAAAGTCATTAGCTTCCATTTGCTCCTACAAGTGGTATTACTTAGTCAAAGGGTATGGACGTATTTATAGCCCTTGGAGTATAGTTTGGGCATAGTTCCAGATTGCTCTCCAGAATGGTTGAATCAGTTCACAACTCTACTAACAATGCATTAGTATTCCAATTTTTCCACATCCTCTCCAACATTTCTCAATTTCCTGTTTTGTCATCTTAGCCAATCTGACCAGTGAGATGTGGTACCTCAGAGTTGTTTTGATTTGCATTTCTCTAATCAGTATTAATTTAGAGCATTTTTTCATATGCTTATAGATGTCTTTAATTTCTTCCTCTGAAAACTTCCTGTGTGTATCCTTTGACGATTTATCAATTGGGGAATGATTTGTATTCTTATAGATTTGCCTCAGTTCTGTATATTTTAGAAATGAGGCCTTTCTCAGAGACACTGGTTGTAAAAATTCTTTCCCTATTTTCCACTTCCCTCTTAATCTTGGTTACATTGGCTTTATTCGTACAGAAACTTTTAAATTTAATGTAAACCAAATTATCCATTTAGCATTTCATAATGCTCTCTAACACTTGTTTGGTCATAAAGTCTTCTCTTCTTCATAAATCTGGCAGATAAACTATTCCTTGCTCTTCCAGATTGCTTACACTATCAGCCTTTATACCTAGATCATGCACCCATTAAGACTCGATTTTGGTATACAGTGTAAGATATTGGTCTATGTCCAGTTTCTGCCATACTATATTGCAGTTTTCCCAGCAGTTTTTGTCAAATACTAAGTTCTTATCCCAGAACCTGGGGTCTTTGGGTTTGTCAAACAGTAGATTACTATATTCATTGACAGCTATATTTAGTGTACCTAATCTATTCCACTGATTCACTACTCTATTCCTCAGCCTGTACCAAGTAGTATTGATGACTACTGCTTTATAATACAGGTTAAAATGTGGTATGGCTAGTCCAACTTCCCTAGCATTTCTTTTCAGTGATTCCCTTGATATTCTGGGCTTTTTATTCTTCCAGATGATTTTTGTTATTATTTTCTCTAGCTCTATAAAATAATTTGTTTGGTAGATAGATTGGTATGGCACTAAATGTGTAAATTAATTTAGGTAAAATTGTCAATTTTTATCATATTATCTCCACCTAGCCACAAGCAACTGATGTGTTTTTCCAATTATTTAGATCTGACTTTATTTATGTGAAAAGTATTTTGTAATTGTGTTCATATAGGTCCTGGGTTTGTCTTGTCAAGTAGATTTCCAAATATTTTATAATATTTGTAGTAACTTTAAAATGAATTTCTCTTTCTATCTCTTGTTGTTGGATTTTGGTAGAAATATATAGGAATACCAAGGATTTTCGTAGATTTATTTTATGCCCTGCAATGGTGCTAAATTTATTTATTATCTCAAGTAGTTTTTTCTTGATTCACTAGGATTCTCTAAGTATATCATCATATCATCTGCAAAGAGTGATAGCTTAGTCTCTTCTTTGTCTAATTTGATTCCTTCAATTTTTTTCTTCTCATTGGTAAAGCTAACATTTCTAGAACAATATTGAATAACAGCAATAATAATGGACTTTCTTTTTTTACCCCTGATCTTATTGGAAATGCTTATAGCTTATCCCCATTTCACATAATGCTTGCTGATGATTTAAGGTAGATGTGACATATCATTTTAAGGAAGACTCCACTTATTCCTATGCTCTGTAGTGTTTTTAATAGGAATGGGTATTGTACTTTTTCAAAAGTTTTTTTCTGGACCTATTGAGAAGAAATTTTAACCAACCTGGCCCCAACCTGTCTTCCCAACCTCACTGGACAATACTCTCCTCACTCCCTCTGCAAACCAGTGAAACAGATATTCTCATCCTCAGAAATGGCAGTCCATCTCCCAATTCTGCTGTCCATCTCCCATGTCTGAAATGTACACTATCCTTACCTCTGCTTCAGAATTTCCTTCATTAAGATGTATCCCAGTGATCACCTTCTGCATAAAACCTTTCTTAAAACCCCTGAAATGATAGTGCTTTCCCTCCCAAACTACTTCATGCACAACTATTTTGTATATATTTGTGTTTAACTTTGTGTTCATGCTAAATATATATTTTTATATATTTGTCTCACTTTTTAGAATGTAAGTTTCTTCTAAATAGAGATGGTTTAATGTTTTGAACTTGTTTCCTCAGCATCTAGCATATAGTAGTTGCTTAATAAATATATATTGATTGATTTTACACCATTTCCATTTCATTGTGTAAACATATCAGGTCCTAAAGTGTCAAGTCACACACACACACACACTCTCAGAAGGAACAATGTCTAGACCAATCCTTACTCCAAAGAATGTCTATTATAACATACATGACACTTAGTCATCCAGCCTCTGCATGAGGACCATTAAAGAGTGAAAACTACTAGCTCTCAACAGGGTCCATTTGAATTGTTCTTATTACTAGGAAGTTAGTCCTTAAATCAAAGATTAAATCCTTTGCCACTTCCAACCATTGTATCCTCAGGTCAAATAAAACATATCTAATCTCTTTTCTGAACGATGGCTCTTCAGATATTTATATAGAACTATCATATCCTCCCTGAGCCTTCTGTTCTCTATGCTAAATATTCCCAGTTCTTTTAACTGATCTTCATAACTTTGTAAGTAAATAAGTAAATATGCATATATTGAGATATAGGTTAAAAATGTCTAATAGAGGCAAATGATAAAAAAAAAACAGTTTAGAAGTTTAAAAAATTTCTCCATTATCATAAACTCTAAGGGGGAGTAGATACTTCCTCTAGGCTTCCCAACATTTTTACTCCAGTAACTAGCTCCTCCTTGTTAGTAAGAATCAGATTTATTGAAGAATGGTATCACAGGGAAATCAAGAAGTTATTGATGGCTTTGCTTTTAGAATAGAGAATTCTAGAAAGTGTCTGGATAATTGAAGTTTCCTATAACTACTACATCATCATTTTTTTTTCAAAGCTTATGATTTGTTGCCCAAACTCCTTATCCACTTTCCCTTTTCTGTCCAAGTAGTCTATATATGTCATGTTTAATGAAAAAAAAATCATTGCTTTTTCTCCTTCTACTGACCTTCAACCAAATGCTCTCTACTTTTATCTTTTCCATGATTCCTGATTTTTCATATGAATGTACATTCTTATTATACAGTAATATCCTACTACCTTCTGACCTATTCTGTTTCTCTTGAATAAGGCATAGTCACTCAATGTCATGCTCCTGTTGTGGGTTTCATACCACAAAATCTCTGTGATTCTTAGAAATCGTGTATATATTTGATATCATGGGTTCTACTACTGGCTCTGTTCTTGGGTTTTGGCTGTTGTGGACTTCTGGGTTTGGTATTTGCTTTCTGTTCCTTCCCCAAAGTTTTAAACAATTTTTGGTAATACTTGTAGGGTCCTTCTAACAGGGGAGTTTTACCCTACTTTGATAGGTGTTAGGAAGTTCTTGGGGGTACTGATCTGAATATCTGTCCACCTGGTAAGTATCTGCCTTGGGAACACAGCCAGTCTCTCCAAAGCTGTGTCCAGGTGGACAGATATTCAGATCAGTACCCTCAAGAAGGGAATTAGCAACCAAACCTACACTTCTTTTCTTCTGACCTGTACCAGATAATTTCTTACCTCATAGCGTCTGTGGCTTTACTATATTATTCTTTGGGGATTAAGTCACTGTGTCTTTCTCAAAGCATATAGTACCTCCTTTTTTTTTTTTTTTGCAAAAGCCTAAAATCTAGTTTGGGGGTCTAAAGTATACAGATTCTCTTTTCCCTTTTCACCTGTATAGCACTCTTCCACCTTTCAATTTCCTGAGAAGTTTCAAGTTTCCCTTTTTCCACTTCAGATCTCCCCCATTTTAATTGAAGACTCATTTCTGTTTCCTTTAGGAACACTACATTGCTCCTAAAAGCTATGTGGCACAGTTGATAAAGCACTGATCCTAGAGACACAAAGATCTGAGTTCAAGTTCAACCTCAGATACTTACTAGCTGTGTGACTTTGGGCAAGTCACTTAAGCTCTATCTGCCTCAATTCCTTCAACTGTAAAATGAAATTAATCACGGCTCTTACTCCCCAGGGTTGTTGTGAGGCTCAAATAAGCTAATATTTGTAAAGTGCTTAGCATGGGTACCTGGCACATAGTAGGTACTTAATAAATGGCTGTTTTCTCCTTACCTCCTCCCCAATAACCTGGAATATTCTTGGTATCTTCAACTTTTCCTTCCAAAGGGAGATATGTCTACATTTAGAATATAAGCAATTTAACAATAATAATAACAATAGCTGGCATCTATGTTGCATTGTAGAGTTTGTAAAGTGCTTCATTTATATACTTTATCTCATTTTTTTTTCTTTGAAACAACCCTATGAGGTAGGTGCTATTAGTATTCCCATTTTACAAGTACAGTAACTGAGGACAAGAAGAGTTAGGTGACCTGCAAAGGATTATATAGCTAGTAAGGGTCTGAGGGAAGATTTGAATTTAGTCCTCCTTGACTCCAGGTCCCCAACTAGATCCAACTAAATGCCTCATAATAACATCCAGATAACTGGGGCAGAAATAAAAATAGCACACAATTTAAGTTTTGGCACAATTTTCCTTATTCATCCTACTCCAGTGAGATTTTCAAAATTTTTTAAGTAAAAAAAGAAAACCCCAGCTGCCCTTCCAATTCTTGTTTGTCCTATTCATTCCATCCTATTAATTTGCTTAACTTTCCAATTTTTCTACTTATAATTTCTTACTTACCTTGTCTTGTGAACTCTTCTTTTTTTTTTCCTTCTTGAGTCTTAGTTTCTACCCCTTAATTCTTCATGATCCTTCTTAATCCTCTTTGATCTTGCTCTTTCCCTCTCAAGAAAAAAAAATATGTTGTCACTAATGATAACAGTCAAATGATGGTATTATTGATAGTGACAGATTGCTATAGAAATGCTGGTAAGCCTTTTATATTTTCTATGTATTTGTTCTGCTCCTTCCAACTTTATTTGTAAATGCTCTTGATGTGATCTGGCTTGATTGAGTCTCTCTAAATTCTCTTCAGGCACACTTCCCCCTCCACTGCTTTTCATCATTTTATTTCATGATACTGCCAGTAATCAGCCTCCTCCTCTATATTTTTCAAATGATCTTGTGGTTGCCATATATCTTTCCTTGGCAAAAAAGATCATGTTTGTTGTTTGAGACACTTTCTGCATCCTTTTGATGGCTATTAAAGTATACTAAGAAATTAGGATTATTTTAGTCAAGGTTTTTACCTTTATTTAAATCACATTTTTCACAATCACCAATTTTTCAAAATACTTGAGCTTGTAACAGTTATAATTTCACATTTTTCTTCTCATATTTTTCCTTTCTTCTGATTCTTGATTTTTACTTTTGTTCTGATGGTGATGTCTAACTGATAAGACTCTCACAGTAGTTTGTCATTTCCTTTCCATTAAGATATAGTCAATTTCTGTTTTTGTTTCATTTTTCCAATATTTTAATTTCTCAAATATTTTCTTCTTCCTTTTTGAAGAAAGTATCTTATTCTCTAAGCCTTTTGCCTTTCATCTCTCAGAGGCAGTTAGGTGGTGTAGTAAATAAAATGCTGGTATTGGAATCAGGAAGACTTATGTTTGTATCCTGCTTCAGACATATATTAGTTGTTTGACCCTGGGCAAGTTATTTATCTTCACTTATTTTTAGCTGGGTTGGTCCTTGGGCAATAAACAAAGACTGTTTTCATGACCAGGGTCAATGACTTTTTTTTAAACTAGGTAGAACTTGATGGAGATTGTATTCAGCTCTCACAACCTTTAAGAAATTTGGTTTACTTCCATGCCCTTTGGAGTATCTGAGTAGAATTTTTTGTGGAGAACAAATACTTCTAACATTAAGAAGTATGTGACTAAGTACGTAGATAGATACCAGTTCTTGGGTTTTGAACAGAGGAGTGGTATGATCAGATCTATCTGCAAAAAAGATGAGCCCTGCTACCACCTTGACTCAACATATCCAAAACTAAACTCATTTTTCTGCCTCAAATCTGTCCCTGTCTCCACTTTGTCTATTTTTTTTATAATGGTGCACCCTCCTCACTTTCACCTATGCTGTAATGCGAATGTAAATTTTAAAGATCTTCCCTGCCCCTAGGCTAAAGTGCACCAGAAGCCTGGGGAGGGAGGCTTGTTTTTCAGAAGATACTTTTTGATTGGCCAGTGGGTCAAAAAGGTTGTTACATTCTCTGAGCCAGGAGAAGGCTATATAAGCCCTGATGTGTAGCTTTGTTTTTGGGACTCACTTTGAGAAGTGTTCTGTGATTTGATCTGAATTCTGGGAAGCCGTTGTTGAGAGTCCCCTGGCTTTGAAAAACCCAGAATGTGGAAACCCAGATGTTGACTGGGTATGGATGTAATGGTTGGACAGTTTGGAAAGCTGTCTACTTGATGTTTCTGTCTTGATAATTCTGCCTGTATGCTTTGAGGTTCAGGGTGCTGACCTTTTCTCCTGAACAAGGTAAACAATATATGTCTGACTGATTAAAGTAAGCTTGTTAACCCATTTTGAGTTGCTTTCCTTTAACAAAGCAGATCCAAGAACCTGTGTGAGCAGGCACCCTGGGGACACTGGGGTGCTTGCCACTACATATGCTCAGAAATATGGCATCATCTTTGACTTTTTCCTTTCCCTCTGAGCCACATCTAATGAGTTGTTAAATCCTGTGAACTTTACCTTTTACGCTATTTCTCTGAAATCGGCTTCCTACTTTCCAATTCTACTTTCATTTCCTTACTGAGGTATGCAGAGTGTCTTATGGCCCTTCCTGGGTGGTATGCTTCTAAAGGGCAGCTCTGTTTCATTTCCTTCTCTATATCCCTACTCCTTAATATAATTTATTGAGAATAGTTGGTCATTAACAAAAGTTTGTTGAGTCAAAATATATGTTTCTTTTTTTTTAAATATCTTTAAAAAACTTTTTTTAAAAAACCCAACCTTGAGCATTTTCAGAATTTAATATATAATACTGGTTCATTCTAGGTGTGGGAACAATTATGAAATATGCTTTGTCCATTAAGGATAGTACATTATATAAAGTTTGCATTCTGCAAATTTAAGGATCACTCCTGAAAGACATTGAGATAACACAAAGGGATAATATCAATATCTTTTCTGGGTAAAGGGAATGGAGGCACTCATAGATGACTTCATTTCAAGACTTTATGAACTGTGCTATACATGCCATGATATACCATGAATAGGGGTTCTCAACCTGTGGTCTATGATTTTGTTTTAATATAATGAAAATTGTATTTCAATGAAATTGGTTTTCTTTGTAATCTGATATATTTTATTTTATGCATTTATAAACTTCATTCTGAGGCCTTCATAGGGGACCATAACAATTAAAAAAAAGTTAAGACCCCCTACTTTAGGATAAGAAACTGGGGAAGACACCTTGGAAGACAGTGTTTTAGCTCCCCCAAGACACAAGAGAATGATACAGAATCATGAATGTATTTCAATGTATCACAACCACCACAGTTGATATGATAGTAAAGAACATTTTTAAAGGGAGAGATGACAGTATGGTGAGGGAGATATGTTTTCCCCAGATTAGTTGAGTTAATCATAAAAAGGTAACCATGTGTTATTATACTAAATAAAGTACAAAAATATGTCTACACTGTTACACCTTTATGAGATACACAGCATTTTCCCTGACAGATTTGGAATAGCACCTTGTCATTGACTAGAGATTGGCCATACTCCCAGTGAACTTTACAAAGTTTATCTTATGGCTAGAGATGACTTTGGCAGTGGTCTTTCTCAGACATAATACTTTGTAAATAATTATTAATGTCTTGGTTTTATTATTCATTAAACAACACGTAAATTGCATGGCAAAAAAAAAGCCTATCTTACCAGCCCTCAAAAAAAGTTGATACAGTTAAGGGAGGTGATAGTTTTGTTGAATTAGACCTTTTCTATCAGAGGGTATTGGGGGATTATGAGGAGGTGGTACTTTTTTCTTCTTTGCCAATGGCCTTTATGTCTTGCAGAATAACTACTTACTCAAGAGTAAACACTATGTTCAATCAGAGAAAGGCATTCATAGAAATAAGCAGCTTGACAGAGTAGGACCTTTGGTATTATGTAAGAGAGCCAACTACAGCATCAAGAGAGAAGTAGGCCTGGAATTTGGAATTAAAGTTAAGAGGAGAAGCCAACCCAGGGATTTGAGTGACCCACCTAACATAGAAACTGTGCCCAGAGGAAAGCAGTATGATGACACTAGAGGGGGAAAAAAGGACATCAGAGCCTCACAGTATTAAAAGAATGAGTTGACTTAGCCATGTGTATCCCTTGTGTGTATACCGCACCACCAGAAAACTATGAATATGTTGCCATGTTCCTCAGAGATGCGTCATTTGCAGGAAAACACATTCCTAGTCTATAGGGAAGAACTGTTTGTAGCTTTTGGTATTACTATGCCATCATAGAAGATAGTTTTGCTTTCTATTGGTGTATCAGCAATGCCATATTCACAATGCTTATAGAGATTACAAATATGCTGATATAATTATCCATCACAAAATACATCAGGTTTGCCATTTGGGGAAATAAACTAGAAAATTTATTAAGATACCAAAAGACTGAGTCCCAAAACCAGAAAGTGAAAGCCATCAGAGTAGTTATGATATTGGCACAGGTAGATAAAGTAGAAAGCACCCACATTTTCAAGCCTTTAAAACAGAACAGGCTACCTCAGGCAAAGGTCCTCCTCTCCCCACTCACAGCAACCACCCAGCGTCCTGGAAGAGCACTCCCAGCAGCTCCGGCCCCTGGCAGTGCTCAGCAGGAGTCCCAACTCAAAAAAAAAAAAAAAGGCAACTGCCACCAACTGCCAACCACAGGACCGTTAGCTCGGCTTTTTTTTTTTTCTTGCTCTGCTATGTCAGCACGTCCATGGGGCATGGGAGATCTTTAAATCCCATAACCCTTACAATTGGCTACAGGTTAATGGATCAACAATGACAGCTCATAAACGATAGTTTTAGGAATTCAGACTTAGAGAGTGCCCTTTGACCCTTACATAGCAGCCACCCTCTGGAGGAACCAACTTCCAGTGCAACTTGAGAGTAGTTACCTCAGAGAGGATGCTGCATATACAAAACAAATATCAGTCATTTCTGGTGAGTATAAATAATGTAGGAGAAGCATAAATGAGGTTTTCAAGGAAACTAGGAATTCTAAGACATAGAGGTGAAGAGGAAATGCTTAGAAAGAGGGACACCTTAATGAAAAAGCATAGAGGTGAGATGGAATGGTATGTATGAGAAATAGGAAAACCATGTGGCTGCACTAAAAGTTGGGTGAAGTGGAATGATATATAATAAGGCTGGAAAGGCAAATTGCAGTCAGGTTGTGAAGAGTTTTTAACACTAAGCAGAAGTTTTTTATTTTTTTTCCTGGAGATAATAAGGAACCAATGGGGTATATTAAAATTATGGATTGACATCGTCAGACCTGTCTTTTGGAATACCACTTTGGCAACTGTGTAGATTGGAAAGAGAAGAGATTTGAGTCAAGGAGACCAATAAGGAAGTTATTGCAATGGTCCAGGCAAGATGTGATGAGGCCCTGAATTAATATGGTATTAATGTTGATATGTGGTTGGGGAAAAGGAGACAAATGCAAGAGATGTTGTAAAAGTAAAAATGGAAAAATTTGGTAACTGGACTCATAATTTGAGTATACGGAGAATAAAAAGTAAAAAATGACCCCAAAATTATGGACTTTGGGTGACTGCAAGGATAGTGGTATAGAAACACATATATAAAAATCAGGAAATTGACTATTATACTACATTACACCTGAACCCTCAAACTTAGGGAAGGTGAAATTTAATGTAATGATTTCACTTTTAGTAAATAGGTTCATAATGGTCTGTATTGGTTATACAAAATTTAGATTTAGAATATGAAATGAGGAGCATTGTGGCATAGTGAATAGAGGGTTGGCCATGGAGCTATGTATGCCTGAGTTCAAGTCCCACCTCTGACACATATGGGCTGTGTCATCTTGGGCAAGTTTAATTTTTGAGGTTCCTAGGCAACTCTGTAAGACTATGAATTTCTGAGAAGGGACTGAGCTACATCAATAGAGAGTTTCCTCATTTAAATGTTTCCTATCCCAGTGAAGTCATAGGCACATGCCCAGTTCCCATTCTTATTGAAGACACAGATATTTGCCTTTGCAGGGGGAGGGGATGGGAGGAAGGTGTTGCCTTTGCCTTTTTAGAGTTATAGATTTCTTTCTTGGGAGCAGCCACCTGGGAACACCATTTCCAACTCTTCCTTTTCAAAGGACATTTTGAAAGTCCTTTGAGACTCAGGGGTATTTGCATAATCATTTCTCTTCCACTGAGGAAGAATTTGGAAAGACCAGTGGAAAGAAATCATGAAGGCTGTTATAAATTCTAAGACTCAGTGGGAGTCATTGATAATGCCCTTGAGGAAGCATGGAGACCAATGTCATGGGTTCATCATTACTGGAATGGAAAAAAAAAAAAATTTTTGTTCAAGGGGTCAGAGAAAAAATCCTTTTGGAGAGTGAAGCTGGTGTAGGGGAATGCATGTGCCACACACAGGCACGCGTGCACACACCACACACACACACACACAGTCACACACATACACATACACACACACCAGATTTCAAAAGCTGATTATCAGCAAAGGAACCAGGGTAATTTCTCTAAAGGCCAGCTGCTTAAGAGCAGGTTCCTTGGAGAAGAGGTAAATAGCATCATCTGTTGGAGACTAGAAGAATTGCAGATACTGGCAAAAAGGAAGGGGAATGGAAAAGAAAGAGTTAACAAGTATTTTTATATATTGTCTATTATATGTCAGGCACTGTGCTAAGTGCTTTACAAAGATGACCTAAATGGAAGCAGTGAATTTTAACTCATAAAGGGAGTTTAGCTATAAGAAGTAGGGGTATGGAAGCAATAACTTGGCCCTGCATGGAAAAGCCATCTGTTCCTAAGACCTAAGCAAAAACTCTAGAAGGAAAAGAGTGGTGAGTGACAGTGAGGAACAAAACTAATCTCATCACTTACTAAAACATCAAAGAAGGCTTTATTGGAGGTCAAGGATTAAGCATGTTCTGGAAGGAAGGTCATTTTTTAGATTTCACACACACACATACAAACTCACATATATATAATATTTGTTTGCCCTACAAACAATATAGTAGAGCTTGAAAAATGCACCAGAAGGAAGAATTACATAGAAAACCAGAGAAATAGCTATAAGATTCTCCCTCAGATCAGGGCTACACAAGAAGACTACTGAGAAACTGCAATAGTTCCAAAAGGAGACAAACCAAAGTAGAGACAGACAGACAGACAGACAGACAGACAGATAGATAGATAGATAGATAGATAGATAGATAGATAGATAGATAGATAGATAGATAGATAGATGGTTAGATAGATATATGGATAGATAGAGCATTTATTAAGTGCCTACTATATGCCAGATGCTGTGTTAAGCATTTGGGATATAAAAACAAAAAATATATATAGTCCTTATTCTCAAGGAGCTTACATTTCAATTGTGCAAAAGTACCACATGGAGTTGGAAGTAGGGGTCAAGACAGTTAGTGCTGAAGTGAAAGAGACTCGAGGGTGAACCAGAAGGAAAATGAGCAGTGTGCTCTTCCTAATAATGGTAGTTTTATATCATATAGGCACAATGTTCATGAAACCTGGGACCACAGCAGGAAAAAAAAAGTCAGGTCAGCACCTTAGAAGCTTGTATCTGAGTCACATTAGGAAATAGGGACAGACCAGGGCCCTGAATACAGCTCCTAAGCCACAGCTGGAGACAAGGCTAAGACAGAGGAAGACCAGTGACAATTAGCACAGTGTTCAGGCAGCCTGCAGGTGAACTATATCAAAGAAAAAAAAAAAGAGCTAGACAACTATTTAGGTAGCTCTGTGTCCAAGTTGCCAATGCCTGAGCTACATTAAGAACCACTGCATGATAAAGGGCCAGGGTAGCACTTGTGAAGCAAAGCACCCTGGCATCTTAAAGAAGCCCTGTTATAAGTACAACATCAACATTTATTTGGAGCCTGTGGGGAGATCCAAAGCAAGGGAAGGAAGAAATTCTGGGTATATAACAGTGTAAGGAGAGGGAAGCAAAAAGAGGCCTCTTGCTAAGTCCAGCCAGTAAGGAACTGAGACAAAACCCTTCAGAGAGGGGAAAAAAAGACTTATTTTAGTTACTTCATCCAGGACCAAGCGTGGTTTGTCTCCACTCTTGGATAAAGAGTATGTGAAGGGACAGAATATGAATCAAGCACAAATCCAAAATCTAGAAGCTGAGGGTGATATAGAAATAAACAAGAAAATGAAAAAATCATATGGATTAAGATAAGTCCAAGAGGTAAACCAAGAGGAAGAGAGTAACTTCACAAGTCCCAAGTAGAATCTCAGATAAAACAATAACTCTGTCTCAAGGACTACAGGGGAACCTGGAAGATAAGAAACCAGTGATATAAACTAATGTTAGATGAATAAGATCTCAAGAGGAAAGAACAGGAAGGAGAAATAATAAAACAGAGGTTGGTAAAATTTACTTAACAATTAGACTTCCTCAGAATTAGAATGGATTAGACAGAAAGCAATTATTCCATGAGAAAACAAAAAGTGAAATCAATATATTGAAAAAATGGAAGAAAATATAAAGTACATACTATAAAAAAATAATTGAATTGTAAAGCAGGTCAAGGAGAGATAATCTAAGAATCATAAGACTACTTGAAAATCAATACCCCACCTAAAAAAAAGCAACACTGAAAAGCCTGCATAGCATATTTCAAAAAAAAATTATAAATTAAAATAGACCAAATCTGTTAAAATGAGAGGATAATGTAAAAATAGAAAGAAATCAATAATAAACTACTGAACAAAAATTCCCAAAATGGTAAATACTAGAAACACCATAACAAAAATTCAGAGGTTCCAGGTCAAAGAAAAAAAGTATCATAAACAGCCAGAAAGAATAGTCCATTTATAGCAATGGTGTTGAACTAACATATAAATAGGAATTTATCCTATCTGCATAAAACTGGAGAAAGAAATGACAAACTACTTCAGTATCTTTGCCAAGAAAACCCCCTGGACAGTTGGTACATAGGGTAATGAAGAATGAGAAGCAAATGAACAATAACAATAGCAATAAACCATACACAATAAGGATCCCTCTGGGCCTCATGTCAACCTAGCTCTAAAATGTAATATTATCTATGTCTTATTATATTTTTATTTATCTTCCCAATTACATTTTAATTTGGTTTTGGCTCAGAAGTCAGGAGAGTTGTGGGCTGCATGTGGTCAGTTTGGGAGATGGGGAGAAAATCATATAAAAATCTCTTGTAACAAATATGCATAATCAAGAAAATAAATATTTATATGTATGTATATGTATATATGCTACTTGGGGCCATCATCTCTCTTGTAGGTGGGTAGGATGCTTTACCAACAGTCTATTAGAATCATGATTGTCATTTTTCATTGAATTGATTGGACTGCATTAGCTTTTGAAAGTTTCTTTTTTTTTAACTTGACAAAACTGTTGATCTTCTACAAATTGTTCTCCCCTAAGAGGGAGGGGTGTAGATGAGTGGGACAGAGGAATCATCAATATCGTTGCAAAATAGTAATAATGATAGCTAACATTTATATAGCATTTATCATATGCCTGTAATGGCAAGCAAAGAAGTACTTAGCACCTTGTTTCAGTTCAAGTTTCTTTTAAGGTTTACCCATGATTAAATCAAGTATTTGTTAAGAAACAGAACTTGTGAACCCCACAGTGGGAGGAACTTGCTGATGCAGCAGGAAGAGGCAGAACAGAGAGGAGCTAATATATAACATAATATAATATAATATAATATAATATAATATAATATAATATAATATAATATAATATAATATAATATAATATAATGTAATGTAATGTAATATAGTGTAATATAATATAATATAATAATATAATATAATATAATATAATATAATATAATATAATATAATATAATATAATATAATATAATATAATAATATACAAGAAGAAGCCCAAGCTGGGAAAGAGAAGACTTTTCTGCTCTGTTTTTGTTGACTTTTGTTTGTGATACTTTGTACAGAAGCCCTGTAACCTTACTGGAAGCCCTAAAAGAGGATTTTCTTGTCTGTTTACAGAAGTCCTGAACTTCTGTAGGAGGGTTTCAGAGGTCCTGGGACTGTACTAATGATTTGTGTTGAATTCTCAGACCTTGTTGGTAGGTCTGTGTTGGTTTTACAGGTAGATAGTGAATTGATGATGGTGCTGGCAATGTGCATAAATGTTGTTTTGGCTCTGTTAAGCTTTATCTTCCCAGAAACACAAACTGTTTTGTTTGTGGACTTCAATATGGAACTGCACAAGTAGCTGGATGAGGAGCTGGTGAGAATCTGAGAGCTGCCTACCTTTGAATCCAGGTGACAGTTGGGTAGATTTAGGCAGGGGCTGGGACCGTGGAAGAGGAACCATGGAAGCTGAGAGCCTGCCTTGAGTCAAGATGAAAAGAGCTCTTCTTGGGTACTTAATGGTGACTGAGAAGATCATGATTTACTGTGAGCTAGGGGTAGAGAACTTTTACCTTTGTACTTTGTGTTCCTTAAGGAGGCTTTCTCCCTAAGTATGACTGAGTTAAGGACTTACTGAATGATATCTTTTGTTTAAAACTATGTGGCCACCTTGGTGAAAACTATGTGGATACTTTAGTGATAACTTGTTATGTTATAACATGCCATACTTTGGTTTCTGTGAATGTTTTGCTTTACTTTGCTGCTGAACAAATAGAGAGTTCACTACATTATGTAATCAGAACCTTAAAGCTGTTCATGGCAGCAGTTCTCTGGAAAGCTGTTTGTGCTTGGCTTTGCAATGCTGTGCACTAAGTGTTTTTTGTCTCATTTGAACCACACAACAACCTTGGAAAGTAGGTGCTATTATTAAACTCATCTTACACATAAGGAAATTGAAACAAAACGAGGTTAAGTAACTTGCCCAGGGTCACATAGCTAGTAACTATCTGAGGTCAGATTTTAAGTCAGATCTTCCTGACTCCAGTCCCATTGTGCTATCCACTTTCCCACCATTAAAGTTTTTGGGGGTTTTATTATTATTTTCTTTTGTATTTGTGCCAATGAGGGCAGAGGGAAGGCTAAAAGGGAATTGTAAGCCAGCAGGAAAGAGGAAAAGGACCCATATGTACAAAAAATTTATAACATCTCTTTGTAAAACATATGTTAAATTTATTACACACTTTAGACAGCTGGGAAGACCTGAGTTTAAATCTGGCTTCTGATACTTCTTAGTTGTGTGACCTTGAGAAAGTCACTTAACCTATATCTGCTTCAGATTTCTCAACTGTAAAATGGAGAGAATAAAAGTACTTCCCTCCCAAGGCTGTTGTGAGGATCAAAAGAGATAATATTTAAAACGCACTTAGTACAATTCTGGAATGTAGTATTTAACAAATGCTTCTTTCTATCTTTCCTTCCTTCCTTCCTACTTTAAAAGGAAAGCAATATGTACTGCAATAGAGGTTCGAACAGTTTCATGTACAATCCTTATTTTCTGTTTACATTATAAATGAAATAATTTGGTATTAAGTTCAGAATTTTTTAAGTAAAAAGAGAAGGAAATGGAATGAATTGGAAGTCAGTTCCAGTCTCAGTTCTGCCACTATCTAGCTGTGTGACCTTGGGGAAGATACTTCAATTTTGTGTCCTATAAAAATCTGATTTTCTCTATGTGGAAATTTCTGCCACCAATTATAAATGAAAGACCAATGATCTCCAAAGTATGGTGAGCATGCTATACTTCAGTAGGGGTATATAATATAATCTATTGGAAGGTGTGGTGGTATGTGTAACATCTTTTGTGACCATCAAATCAGATGAATCAAAATCAATCCTTATGATTATACCTGATTATCAACCCTACCACCTTCATTTTGGCAGAGGATATGATGAGTTTGAGTGTCAGTGCTAAAAAAAACTACAGCAGTCAATCCATGCCAAGTTCAGCAAGGCAAAGGCCAACAGGACCCCTGCCACTGGTGCAGCTGCTAAATTTGTCTTTGCCCTGACCCCACCACTGGTACCACCTGACTGGAAGGGCTTTGGACCTTCCTCTGTTAGCTAACACAAATGTCCCACTGCTGACACTCTTGTCCTTAGTACTGCTTCAGCTTGAACAGAGGTTCCACTGAGTTGCTTTCTCTCCTTTCTTAGCTGCTGCTGCCACTGCTACCACCTCCCCCATAATTTCTCTCTGGACCCAAATCTATTCCGTTTTCTTAGGTAACCATCAGGAACCTAGAAGAATAGCCTCAGGTTCCCAGAGCAACTTCAGCACCTATTCACATAATAAAGGGTTTGTTGGAATTGGATATGTGAACTCCTCTTTAAGTTAGTTATTTTGCCCCTGGAAGAATTTTTGTTTTACCACTGCCTTAACCAAATGAGAAGACACTAATTGGTTGTCAAAAGAGATCAGACTCACCACTACTCAAAGGTCCTGGATTAGGTTGTAAGGTGAAACTGACATTTGGAGATTCATAGCCTGTGACCTTCAGGCAGTCCAATGACTGCTAAGCTGTTTCAAGTATTACAGAGAGACTTCTTAGCAGTCTTGACACTATTTATGCATGTTATCAATGACAATAAAACTACAGAAATTAATTATATAGAATTTTTGAGACATGATTGTCATGTATTTTTGTTTATTCATATAAATAGTATATATTATGTGTTGATATAAATAATTCCTCTCTTTGGATTTGTTTTGTTTTTTTGAGATGCAACCTTACAACTCTATGTGAAATTTTGGAAAGAATTGGCCTACAAAGTGATCAAAGAGAGTAAGGAGTAATATTGGGGCAGGGTTATTACAAGGTGCCAATTGAGGTATATAAGGAAATGAGTATTGGAGACAGCATACATCCATGAATTTCTAGTGTAACACCAGTCAAAATTGATGTTGCCTTTGTCACAGATTCAGCAGACTAAATGGTAAAGAATAAGAAACTTAGGGAGTAACAAATGTAGAATAGGGGAAGATCTTTTGGGGGGATCTTCTTATATTTTTATCATTTAATAGTATTTTATTTTTTCTAATTACATGAAACAATAGCTTTTGACATTCAATTTCATAAGATATTGAGTTCCAAATATTTTTGTTTTCTTCCCTCCTCCTCCCCCTTTCCAAGACAGCAAGCAAGCTAATATAGGCTTTACATGTACAACCATATTAAACATATATCCACATTAGTTATGTTGTGAAAGAAGAATCAGGACATAAGGGGAAAACAATAAGAAAGAAAAAAACAAAGAGAGAGAATAGTATGCTTTGATCTGCATTTAGACTTCATAAATCTTTCTCTCATTGTGGATAGCATTTTCCAATATCAGTGCCTTGGAATTGTCTTAGATCATTGCATTGTGGAGAAGAGCTAAATCTATCAAAGCTGACCGTAGCAAAATGTTTCTGTTAGTGTGTACAATGTTCTGGTAATTTTCACTTTATTCAGCATCAATTCATGTAAGGCTTTCTAGGGTTTTTTTTTTTTTTAGATCTACCTGCTAATTTTTTTCTTATAGCATAATAGTATTCCATTACATTCATATACCACAACTTGCTCATTCATTCTCCAATTGATGGGCATCCCTTCAATTTACTATTCTTTGCCACCACAAAAAGAGCTATTATAAATATTTCTGTACATATGAGTTCTTTTCCTTTTTTTCATAATCTTTTTGTGATACAGACCTAGTAGTGCTATCAAAGGGTATGCTGAATTTGGTTGTTTTCTGGGTCTAGTTACAAATTGCTCTCTAGAATAGTTGGATTAGTTCACAAATCTACCAAAAATGAATTAGTGTTCCAATTTTCCCATATCTTCTCCAACATTTATCATTTTCCTGTTTTGTCATGTTAGCCAATCTAATAGGTATGAGGTAGTGTCTGAGGGCTGTTTTAATTTGCATTTGTCTAATCAATAACGATTTAGAACATTTTTATATGACTATAGATAGCTTTAACTTCTTCATCTAAAAACTGCCTGTTCATATCCTTTGAACATTTATCATTTGGGGAATGACATGTATTCTTATAAATTTGACTCAGTTCTCTTCATATTTTAGAAATGAGGTCATTATCAGAGACATTGGTTGTAAAAAATATTTCCCAGCTTTCTGCTTCCTTTCTAATCTTGGTTGCATTGGTTTTGTTTGTGCAAAACCTTTTTAATTGAATGTAATCAAAATTATTTGTTTTGTATTTCATGATGTTCTCTGTCTCTTATTTGGCCATAAATTCTTCCTTTCTCCATAGATCAGACTATTCTATATATAATATATAATGAACTATTAATATATATTATAATATATGTAATATATAATAAACTATTCCTTCTTCTACTAATTTGTTTGTGGTATCACCCTTTATGCCTAAATCATTTACCCATTTTGACCTTATCTTGGTAAACAGTGTAAGATGTTGGTCTATGCCTAGTTTCTGTCATAACTATTTTCCACTTTTCCCAGCAGTTTTTGTCAAATAGTGAGTTCTTATACCAGAAGCTGGAGTCCTTGGGTTTATCAAACAGTAGTCACTGACAACTATGTCTTGTGTGCCTAACCTATTCCAATGGTCCACCATTCTATTTTTTAGCCAAGACCAAATACTTTTGTTGATTGCTGCTTTACAATATACTTTTAGATATGGTACAGCTAGGGCATCTTCCCTTTCATTTCATTTTATTAATTCCTTTAATAGCCTTGACGTTTTGTTCTTCCAGATTAATTTTGTTTTTTTTTTTAGCTCTATCAAATATTTTTGGTAGTTTGATTAGAATGGCACTGAATAAGTAAACTATTTTAGGTATAATTGTCATTTTTATTATATTAGCTCAACCTACTCTTAAGGAACTGTTTTTTTTTAATGTGATTTTATTTATGTGAAATGTGTTCACGTGGTTCCTGGGGTTTGCCTTGGCAGGTAGATTGCAAAAATATTTTATAGTATCTACAGTTACTTAAAATGGAATTTCTCTATCTCTTGCTGTTGGGCTTTGTTGGTGATATGCAGAAATGCGGATCATTTATGTGGATTTATTTTATATCTTGCAACTTGCTAAAGTTGTTAATTATTTCAACTAGTTTTTTAATTGTTTCTCTAGGATTTTCTAAGTATACAATAATATCATCTGTGAAAAGCTTTGTTTCCTCTTTGCATATTCCAATTTCTTCATTTTTTCCTTCAATTGTTAAAGTTAATTTTTCTAGTACAATATTGAATAACAAGAGGTGATGATGAACATCCTTGTTTCACTCCTGATTTTATTGGGAAAATTTCTAGCTTATCTCCATTACATATCCTTGGTTAAGTATTCTTAGTAAAGGTTTTACATAGATATTACTTATAATTTCAAGGAAAACTCCATTTATTCCTATGTTCTCTACTGTGCTTTTTTTAAAAAATAGGAATGGGTGTCATATATTGTCAAAAGTCTTTTTTGCGTCTATTAAGATAATAATAAGATTTCAGTTTGTTTTGTTATTAATATGGTCAATTATGTTGATAGTTTTCCTAATATTGAACCAACCCTGCATTCCTGGTATAAATTCCACCTGGTCATAGTATATTATCTTCATGATAAGTTGCTATAATCTCTTTGCTAACATGTTATTTAAAATGTTTGCATCTATAGTCATTAGGGAAATTGTTCTATAATTTTCTTTCTCTATTTTGGGTCTTCCTGTTTTAGGTATCATCGCTATAATTGCATCTTAAAAAGAATTAAGTAGTACTCCTTCTTTGCCTATTTTCCCAAATAGTTTATATAGTATTGGAATTAATTGTACTTTAAATGTTTGATTGAATTCACTTGCAAATACTTTTGGTTTTCTTAGGGAGCTCATTGATAACTTGTTCAATTTCTTTTTCTGAAATGTGCTTATTATAGTATTTTATTTCCTCTTCTGTTAATCTGGGCAGTTTTTATTTTTGTAAATACTCATCTATTTCATTTACATTGTCAGATTTATTGGCATACAGTTGGACAAAATAGTTCCTACTTACTGTTCTTCATTTCCTCTTCATTGGTGGCAAATGTACCCTTTTCATTTCTGATACTGGTAATTTCAATCAAATTTACCAAAGATTTATTTATTTTATTGTTGTTGTTTCATAAAACCAGCTTTTAGTTTTATTCATTAGTTCAATAGTTTTCTTACTTTCAATTTTATTATTCTCTCCTTTGGTTTTCAGAATTTCTAATTTGGTATTTAACTGGGGATTTTTTAATTTGTTCTTTTTCTAGCCTGCCCAATTCACTGATTTCCTCTTCCTCTATTTTATTCATGGAAGCATTTAGAGATATAAAATTTCCCCCTAAGAACTGCTTTGGTTGCATCCTATACATTTTAGTATCTTGTCTCATTACTGTCATTCTCTTTGATGAAATTATTGATTGCTTCTATGAGTTGTTGTTAGACCCCCTCATTTTTTAGGATTAGATTATTTAGTTTCCAATTATTTTTAGTCTATCTTTCTATGGCCCTTTTTTATTTTACAATAATCTGAAAAGGATGAATTCCATGTTTCTGCCTTTTCTGCACAGGATTGTGACATTTTTATGCCTTAATACCTGGTCAATTTTTTTAAAAATACCATGTACTGCTGAGAAAAAGGTATGTTTCCCTCTAACCCCATTCAGTTTTTTCCAGAGGTCTACCATATCTAACTTTTCTGATATTCTATTTACCTCCTTAACTTATTTCTTGTTTATCTTGTGGTTAGATTTATCTAGTTTTGAGAGGGAGAGGTTGAGGTCCTCCCACTAGTATAGTTTTATTGTGTATTTCTTCCTATAACTCACTTAACTTCCCAAAGAATTTGGATTCTATACCAGTTGGTGCATTTATGTTTAGTACTGATATTACTTCATGGTCTATGATACTTTTTATAAAGATTCCGTTTCCTTCCTTATCTCTTTTAATTAGATCTATTTTTTATTTTCCTTTGTTTTAGATCAGGATGGTGATTGCTGCTTTTTTTTTTTTTACCTCAGCTGAAGCATAATATATTTTCTCCAGGCTTTTACCTTTACCCTGTGTGTATCTCTCAGCTTAAAATGTGTTTCTTGTAAACAACATATTATAAGTTTATGGTTTTTAATTGACTCTGCTGCCCACTTTAGTTTTATGGGAGAGTTCATCTTATCCACATTCACAGTTATGATTACTGTGTCTTTCCATCCTATTCCCCCTACTCCTATTTATTCTTTTCTCTCTCCTTTCACCCTTTCCCACCTCACCCATGTTTTGCTTCTGACCACTGCCTCCCTCTATCTGCCTTCCTTTCTATCAGCCCCACTCCCTTTTCTTTCCTTTTTCTCCTCTTACTTCCCTATGGTGTAAGGTAGATTTCTATACCTAACTGGATGTGTATGTTATTTCTTCTCTGAGCCTAATCCAATGACAGTAAGGTTCAAACAATGCTTACCCTATCTCTTCTTTTCCTTTACTGGAATAGGCCATTTGTGACTTTTCATGTGACGTAATTTGCCTATTCTGTCTCCCCTTTTTCTGTTCTGCTAGTACAATCCTTTTTTCACCTATTACTTTATTATATCATCACCTCAAAGTCAACTTATGTCCATACCCTCCATTTGTACTCCCTCTAACTGTCCTTATAGATATACAGTTCTCAAGAGTTACAAGTGTCATCTTCCTATGTAGGGATGTAAATAGTTTAACTTTATTGATAACATTTTTTACTTTTCTGTTTGCCTTTTTATGCTTCTCTTGAGTCTTGTATTTGAAGATTGATTTTCTGTTCACTGTGGTCTTTTCATCAAGAATGACTGAAAGTCCCCTATTTTATGAAAAATCCTTCTTTTAACCTGAAAGATCATACTCAATTTTGTGTGGTAGTTGATTCTTGGTTGTTATCCAAGCTCCTCTGCCTTCCAGAATATAATATTCCCAAGCCTCCTATCCTTTAATGTAGAAGCTTCTAAGTCCTGTGTGATCCTGACTATGGTTCCACAACATTTAAATTGTTTATTTCTGGCTGCTTGAAGTACTTTCTCCTTGACCTGATAATTCTGGAATTTGGCTATAATATTCCTTGGAGTTTTAATTGTGTATCTCTTTCAGAATATGATCAGTTAATTCTTTCAATGACTCTTTTATCTTCTGGTTAAAGGATATCAGGGCAGTTTTCCTTGATAATTTATTTAAAGATGCTGTCCAGACTCTTTCATCAATCAATGATTTCCCATAGTCCAATAATTCTTAAATTATCTCTACTGGATCTACTTTCCAGGTCAATTGTTTTCCCAGTGAGGTATTTAACATTTTTTTTCATTTTTTAAAAATTTTGTTTGACTAATTCTTGATGTCTTATAGTCACTCACTTCTACTTGGCCAATTCTAATTTTTAAGGAATCATGTTCTTCAGTTAGCTTTTTACCTCCTTTTCCATATAGACAATTCTACTTTTTATTTTTAAAGCAATTGGGGTTAAGTAACTTGCTCAAGGTTACATGGCCAGTTATTTTTGTGTGGGTGCCAAGTATCTGAGGCCAGAACCTATCCTGGGTATCCTGACAATAAGGCTGGCACTCTTAATCACCGTGCCACCTGGCAGCCCAGACAATTCTACTTTTTTAAATTTAAAAATTTTTTTTTCAAATGCTTTATTAACTTCTGATTTACATAATTCATTTCCACCACATTTTGAGTTAAAAATTTTCTCCCCATTTTTCCCCTACCCACTGCCCCAAAAGAGCAGTCCCACAGGATATCCCCTCCTCCAATCTGCTCTCTCCCATAAATTCTCCCATACCCCTTTTGACTTTTCCAGTAGATCTCTATGCCCTAGTGACTGTATATCTTATTTCCCAATTACATGTACAATAGTATTAATAATGGTATATATATTTGAGTATTTGAATTTAAAACTTTGAATTCAAGATTCATTCCCTTCCTCCCATGTCTCCCACCCATACTGGGAAGATATGCAATTCAGTATAGGTTGGACATGCTAATGCAAAACAATAACATAGTAGATATATTGTAAAAGACTGCCTATATTTCCCTCCCACCCCCCACTTGTTCTATTCTCTACTTTGATTCTTTCCCTTTTCAAAAGTGGGTGCTCCCAACTTCCCTCCCCCCGAGCCTGCCCTCTCTTCCATCATCCCCCCTCTTATGCCCTTCCCCCCTACTCTTCTGTAGGATGAGATACCCTATTTAGTGTGTATTTCATTCCCTCCCCAAGCCAAATTCAGTGAGAATAAGGTTGACCCATTCCCTTTTGCCTTCCTATTTTCCACTCCATTGTAACCATTTTCCCTTGTCTCTTCTGTATGAGATAATTTACCCCATTCTGTCTCTCCCCATCTCGTCTCATTATATTCCTCTCTCATCTCTTAATTTCACATTTTAAGTATCATCCCGTCCTATTAAATTGGTCCTGTGACCCTATCTATGTATACCTGTAAACATATATACACACATTCATATATGTTTTCATATGCCTATATATATATATATATATATATATATATATATATATGTATTTCTATTCCCTTCAACTACTGAGAAAAGTTTCATAAGTTACAATTATTGTTTTTCCACATAGGCATATTAATAGTTCAACTTTGATAAGTTCCTTATGATTTCTTATCCCTGTTTACCTTCTCATGCTTCTCTTGCTTCTTGTATCTGAATGTCAAATTTTCTATTCAACTCTGGTTTTTTCAGCAAAAATGCTTGAAAGTCCTCTATTCCACTGAATGAACATATTTTCCCCTGAAACATGATACTCAGTTTTTCTGGGTAGGTGACTCTTGGTTTTAATCCCAGCTCCTTTGACCTCTGGAATAACATATTCTAAGCCCTTCGATCCCTCAGTGTAGAAGCTTCCAAATCCTGGGTTATCCTGATTGTGTTTCCACAATATTCAAATTGTTTCTTCCTGGCTGCTTCTAATATTCTCTCCTTAATCTGGGAATTCCAGAACCTGGCTATAATATTCCTAGGAGTTTTCTTTTGGGAATCTTTTTCAGCAGGTGATCGGTGGATTCTTTCAACCTCTACTTTGCCCTCTGGTTCTAAAACATCAAGGCAGTTTTCTTTGAGAACTTCCTGGAGGATGATTTCTAGGTTCTTACTTTGATCATGGCTTGCAGGTAGTCCAATAATTTTTAAATTCTCTCTCCTGGATCTATTTCCAGATCAGTGTTTTTTTTTTTTTCCCAT
>NW_027185860.1:11042291-11044072 GCF_028583685.1 Petaurus breviceps papuanus | reverse complement strand
GATTCTCCTCATTGAGCTTTTGAGATTCTTTTCCATCTGGCAAATTCGGCTTTTTAAGGCATTCTTCTCCTCATTGCCTTTTTCAACGTCTTTTGCCATTTGAGTCAGTCTATTTTTTAAGGTATTATTTTCCTCAGTTAGGGTGTTGACTCTCATTTCATAATTTTCTTGCATTAGTCTCATTTCTCTTCCCAATTTTTCCTCCACTTCTCTTATCTGCTTCTTAAGGTCCTCTATGGTCTGTAACCAGCTCGTATTTTCCTTAGAAGCTTTTGGTGCAGGAATTCTGACTTCACTGTCTTCCTCCTGTTCCATGCTTTGCTCCTTTTTGTCCCCAAAATAGGAGTCTAATGTTGGAATCTTCTCTCTGCTTTGTTTCCTTTGCCTGGTCATGTCGCCCCTCAGTCACTTGACCCCTGGGCTTTTTGCCACAGTAGGACTCTGCCACCAGACAGGGGAGCTTTCGTCCCAAACACTGGGGTTTTCTCAGCTGCCGGAGGCATTAGATGGGTGCCCTCTCTGAGGTCTCCACATGCTCTGACAAGATGGACACACACCCCAGGACCTCCACCCTAGACTGCAATCCAGATCTAAGCAGGTTAAAGCAAGAGCGATCACCCCTCAGACAGGTGCTTGGTCCCCCTACACTCTGCAGGCCAGGAGCTGAAGCTGCCACATGGCACTGGCTGGCTGTGCAGGTGTCTCAGTGGCTTATTGCCCCGGGGGCAAAAGCCATGCACTCCCACTTACTCGGTCCCAAAATCTAGACTTTACTGACCTCTCACTTTGTCCTTTGCATCTATGTGTTGATAATTCTGGAAATGGCCACAGCTGCTGCTGATCTGGAGTCCCTCTGCCTGGAGGCTGGTCAGGCCCACCCTGGGGTGTGGGCCTGGGCTTGGCTCCCAGAGTGTTGCGCCGATTCCTGCCAGCCTGCTGGGCTGTCCTCAGTGGGAGGTTAGCTTCTCTGTGTCATTTTGTGGGTTCTGAAGGTGGAAGCCGGAGCCGTGGAGAGGTCCTGCTTCTATGCTGCCATCTTGACTCTGCCCCTGGCAATTGTTCTTTTTAAGGAGCTGTTTACTTCAGTGGATTTTTTTTCCATTTGTCCAGTTGTATTTCTTTTTTTGTTCTTTCTTTTGTTTTTTGGAGGGCAATTGGGGTTAAGTAACTTGCCTAAGGTCACACGGCTAGTTATGTGTGTGTATGCGTGTGTGTGTGTGTGTGTTAAGTGTCTGAGGCCATATCCGAACTCAGGTCCTTCTGACTTCAGGGCCGGCAATCTACTCACTGCACCACCTAGCTGCCCCCAGTTGTATTTCTTAATGGATTCTTCTCTTTTCTTTTTTAATGTTAATTTATTTTTAGTTATTCACTTCCACAAAGTTTTAATTTTCTCTCCCTTCCTCCAATCCCAAAATGGCATACAATCTGGTATAGGCTTTACATATACATTCTTATTAAACATATTTTCATATTGGTCATGTTGTATAGAAGAATTAGAAAGAATGGGAGGGACCATGAGAAAGAAAAAAAATGATACAAAACAAAAAAAGAAAATAGTCTGCTTCAGTCTGCACTCAGATTCCACAATTCTTTCTCTGCATGTGGATGGCACCTTCCACAATGAGTCTCCTGGAATAGTTTTAGGTCCGAGCATTGCTGAGAAGGGCCGAGTCCATCAAAGTCAGTCCTCTCACACTGTGGCTGTTATTTTGAATAATGTTCTCCTGGTTCTGCACACCTTATTCAGCATTAGTTCATGTAAGTCTTTCCAGGTTTTT
>NW_027185860.1:11027118-11041891 GCF_028583685.1 Petaurus breviceps papuanus | reverse complement strand
TCCCTGTTTACCTTCTCATGCTTCTCTTGCTTCTTGTATCTGAATGTCAAATTTTCTATTCAACTCTGGTTTTTTCAGCAAGAATGCTTGAAAGTCCTCTATTCCACTGAATGAACATATTTTCCCCTGAAACATGATACTCAGTTTTTCTGGGTAGGTGACTCTTGGTTTTAATCCCAGCTCCTTTGACCTCTGGAATAACATATTCTAAGCCCTTCGATCCCTCAGTGTAGAAGCTTCCAAATCCTGGGTTATCCTGATTGTGTTTCCACAATATTCAAATTGTTTCTTCCTGGCTGCTTCTAATATTCTCTCCTTAATCTGGGAATTCCAGAACCTGGCTATAATATTCCTAGGAGTTTTCTTTTGGGAATCTTTTTCAGCAGGTGATCGGTGGATTCTTTCAACCTCTACTTTGCCCTCTGGTTCTAAAACATCAAGGCAGTTTTCTTTGAGAACTTCCTGGAGGATGATTTCTAGGTTCTTACTTTGATCATGGCTTGCAGGTAGTCCAATAATTTTTAAATTCTCTCTCCTGGATCTATTTTCCAGATCAGTTTTTTTTTTTCCCATGAGATATTTCACATTGCTTCTATTCTTTCATTTGTTTGGATCTGTTTAATAGCATCTTTTTTTGTCATGAAGTCATTAGCTTCCATTCGCTCCAATCTAATTCTGAAGCAACGATTCTCCTCATTGAGCTTTTGAGATTCTTTTCCATCTGGCAAATTCGGCTTTTTAAGGCATTCTTCTCCTCATTGCCTTTTTCAACGTCTTTTGCCATTTGAGTCAGTCTATTTTTTAAGGTATTATTTTCCTCAGTTAGGGTGTTGACTCTCATTTCATAATTTTCTTGCATTAGTCTCATTTCTCTTCCCAATTTTTCCTCCACTTCTCTTATCTGCTTCTTAAGGTCCTCTATGGTCTGTAACCAGCTCGTATTTTCCTTAGAAGCTTTTGGTGCAGGAATTCTGACTTCACTGTCTTCCTCCTGTTCCATGCTTTGCTCCTTTTTGTCCCCAAAATAGGAGTCTAATGTTGGAATCTTCTCTCTGCTTTGTTTCCTTTGCCTGGTCATGTCGCCCCTCAGTCACTTGACCCCTGGGCTTTTTGCCACAGTAGGACTCTGCCACCAGACAGGGGAGCTTTCGTCCCAAACACTGGGGTTTTCTCAGCTGCCGGAGGCATTAGATGGGTGCCCTCTCTGAGGTCTCCACATGCTCTGACAAGATGGACACACACCCCAGGACCTCCACCCTAGACTGCAATCCAGATCTAAGCAGGTTAAAGCAAGAGCGATCACCCCTCAGACAGGTGCTTGGTCCCCCTACACTCTGCAGGCCAGGAGCTGAAGCTGCCACATGGCACTGGCTGGCTGTGCAGGTGTCTCAGTGGCTTATTGCCCTGGGGGCAAAAGCCATGCACTCCCACTTACTCGGTCCCAAAATCTAGACTTTACTGACCTCTCACTTTGTCCTTTGCATCTATGTGTTGATAATTCTGGAAATGGCCACAGCTGCTGCTGATCTGGAGTCCCTCTGCCTGGAGGCTGGTCAGGCCCACCCTGGGGTGTGGGCCTGGGCTTGGCTCCCAGAGTGTTGCGCTGATTCCTGCCAGCCTGCTGGGCTGTCCTCAATGGGAGGTTAGCTTCTCTGTGTCATTTTGTGGGTTCTGAAGGTAGAAGCCGGAGCTGTGGAGAGGTCCTGCTTCTATGCTGCCATCTTGACTCTGCCCCTGGCAATTGTTCTTTTTAAGGAGCTGTTTACTTCAGTGGATTTTTTTCCATTTGTCCAGTTGTATTTCTTTTTTTGTTCTTTCTTTTGTTTTTTGGAGGGCAATTGGGGTTAAGTAACTTGCCTAAGGTCACACGGCTAGTTATGTGTGTGTATGCGTGTGTGTGTGTGTGTGTTAAGTGTCTGAGGCCATATCCGAACTCAGGTCCTTCTGACTTCAGGGCCGGCAATCTACTCACTGCACCACCTAGCTGCCCCCAGTTGTATTTCTTAATGGATTCTTCTCTTTTCTTTTTTAATGTTAATTTATTTTTAGTTATTCACTTCCACAAAGTTTTAATTTTCTCTCCCTTCCTCCAATCCCAAAATGGCATACAATCTGGTATAGGCTTTACATATACATTCTTATTAAACATATTTTCATATTGGTCATGTTGTATAGAAGAATTAGAAAGAATGGGAGGGACCATGAGAAAGAAAAAAAATGATACAAAACAAAAAAAAGAAAATAGTCTGCTTCAGTCTGCACTCAGATTCCACAATTCTTTCTCTGCATGTGGATGGCACCTTCCACAATGAGTCTCCTGGAATAGTTTTAGGTCCGAGCATTGCTGAGAAGGGCCGAGTCCATCAAAGTCAGTCCTCTCACACTGTGGCTGTTATTTTGAATAATGTTCTCCTGGTTCTGCACACCTTATTCAGCATTAGTTCATGTAAGTCTTTCCAGGTTTTTCTGAAAAAAAAAAAAAAATCCAGCTCATTTCTTTTTTTGGGGGGGGGCACGATGGGGGTTGGAGTTGGCATTTTTAATTTTAAATTTATTTATTTATTTACTTTTAGTTTACAACACTCAGTTCCACAAGCTTTTGAGTTCCAAATTTTCTCCCCCTCCTTCTCCTCCTTCTTCCCCCCCATGGCAGCAGGCAATCCAATATAAGTTCTACAAATACCTTCACATTAAACATTAATCAAGGTGTAAAGAAGGATTATAACCAACGCAATTAATGAGAGAGAAGGAACAAAAGAAAACAAAAAAGAGAGAGAATAGTTTGCTCAATATGTATTCAGGCTCTGTAAATCTTTCTCTAAATGTGGCTAGCCCTTTCCATCATTAGTCCTTTGGAGTTGTCTTATAACGTTGCATTGCTCAGATGAGCCCAGTCTATCAAAGTCAGTCATCACAGATATAGTATATCTACAACTGTGTACAATGTTCTCCTGGTTCTGCTCCTCTCACTCAGCATCAGTTCATATAAGTCTTCCCAGGTTATTATGAAGTCTTTCTGCCCCCTCGTTTCTTATAGGACAACAGTATTCCATTATATTCATATACCACAACTTGTTCAGACATTCCCCAGTTGATCGTCATCCCCTCAATTTCCAGTTCTTGGCCACCGCAAAAAGAGCTGTTATGAATATTTTTGTACATGTGGGTCCTTTTCCCATTTTTATGATGTCTTTGAAACATAGGTCTAAAAATGGTATTGCTGGGTCAAAGGGTTTGCACATTTTCATAGCCCTTTGGGCATAGTTCCAAAATGCTCTCCAGTATGGTTGGATCAGTTTACAACTCCACTAACATTAACTCATATTTCAGCTTTCCTATATCTTCTCTGACTTTTATCATTTTCCCATTTTGTCATCCCATTTTGCCAATCTGCTAGGTGGTGATGTGGTACCATGAATTGTTTTCTTCAGTCCATTTTTGTCCTTCCTTTTCCAAGTTCTTGACTCTCTTTTGTATACCTCTCCTTTCTTTTTCCAATTTTTATTCTACCTTTCTTATTTTACTTTTAAAATCCTTTTTGAGCTCTTTCAAGAAGGCTTTTTGCACTTGAAACCAGTTACTATTTCCCTTTGAGGTTTCACATGTGGGCATTATGACATTGTTTTCTTCCAAATTTGTTTTGGTCTTCCCTGACACCACAGTAACTCTCTATGGTCAAAGTTCTCCTTTGCTTCTTGATCATTTTTTTGGTTTATTTTGTGGTTTTTGAAGCTTCCTGGGGCACAGGGGCCTCTGTCCTGTGCTTCTTGTACTGGGGACCAGGGATCTGGTTTGCATACTTTTGTGTGCTGGGGCCTCAGGTGCTGGCAGCTTGCTCACTGTGGTGGATGGCCTGGCCTCGTCACTCCTGTTGTTGCCTCATTTCCACAACTTGCCTGTTGTGCTATGGCTGAAGGACTCAAAGCTGAGCTATTATGCCACTGGTCTACTGAGCAAAGACTGAGGGGCCTCGGCTGCTGATCTGTCCTGTGGCTGAGAACTTCCTTCTGGCTTGCCTGGACACTGTCTGCTCTGGACTGTGCTCCCCTTTTACCCAAATGGCACAGACCTTTGATTAAGTCCTTTTAAGTTATCTTAAGCTGGAAAATTGTTTTGCTCTATATTTTTGTAGATCTGTTGCTTCAGAATCTGTTTAGATGCTTGATTTAACATTGTTTCTGAGGGAAACTGGGGAGAGCTCAGGCAACTTTCTGGCTTCTCTCTACCATCTTGGCTCTACCTCTGAAAAGGCTTAAGAATTCTGATCAGTATAATGACCAACCCCAGTTCCAGAAGACTAATATCAGTCATTGATACCTCTTGGTAGAGAAGTGATAGAATTAAGGTGCACAATTTTATGTATATATACATACATAGATACATACACACACATATACACAAATGTGTGTGTATACACACATATATATTTTAATGTGGTCAATACAGGATTTTTTTTAAAAATAGAGACTTCCAGATTTTATAGACAAATAGGATTATCAGGAGGCTACCAGTTTCAAATAACAGCATGGTCATGTATCTTGCAAGATCCACCACACATATGTATGGTGTGTATACATATTATATTTGATGAGCTATCCTGTTTCAACACTTCCTCATACAAATGTTCTCTGACAAACTTAAACCTGTCTTGTTCTCACAACTTCATCTTCTGAGATGTTCTTTGCCCTCCACTGGGGATCCTAAATTTGTGCTTTTTTTCTGTAATGTGTTTAAGGATCCTTGCCTCATTGGAAGACATCATTTTATTCTTCCGTGTTTTTCTTCAGAAGCAGAGATGAATCCAACAAACACGTCTCAGAAGACACAGCATCCACAGAGTTGCAGTATCTTATCATGTCTTACTACTAGAAAATTGGGGAAAACCCCCAAGGAATAAAATGGAAGGAAACTGTTGTCATGAAGATTTAAGCATGTGTGGTTTTTCATCCTAATTAGTGAAAAATAGCAGTCAGTAAACTTTAATGAAGCAGTGCTAAATGTAGGGCATATAAAGACAGACAAAAGAGTGCCTTTCCTCAAGAAGCTCACAATCTGACTAGGACACAACACGTAAGCAACCAGGAAAAACAAATGTTACATACGGGATAAATATGAAATAATGGAGAGAGACCCCACTAGAATTGAGTCATAATAGTCATTGTAGCTGTGACTTAATGGAATGGTAGCTAAGCCAGGACGTCCAGATAAGGAGGGAGAGCATTCCATTGCTGGGGGATAGCCAGGGAAAATGCCCCTAGCTGAGAGAGATGGACCATCTTCTTGGAGGTAGAGCAAGGTCAGTATCTCTCCAAGGAAAATTTCTGGGATTAAGGTGGGAGAAGACTAGAAAAGTAGGTTAGGAGGGATGCAGAACACAACAGAAAGGAAACCACTGGACTCTGAGAGGGACGCAGTCACACCTGTACCTTAGAAGAATGACTCTGAGGGCTAAGCAGGGAGACTGGGCTCAGGCAGATCAAGCAGTAGGAAAGGGCCATAGTCCAGGTAGCAGGATGGCCATAACATCCCAGAGAGAAGCCAGGTCCCACTGGCTCTTCTTAGATCCAGCCGTGGTCCCTGCCAGGCATAGCCCATCTGCTGCTACTCCAGGCCAGAACGCAGGCCAAGGTTCGGCAGAATGTGCCCCTTCCTTCCACCTTCTGGCTCTGGGGCTATGCTTCCACCTGGGCCCCTGGGTGCCCTGCACTAAGGTTTGCCCCCCTTGAACTGCTGCCCCCAATTTAAAAAAAATTTTACTATACATGTTTTTACAAGGGTTTTTTTTTCAAGTGTGTGTGTGTGTGTGTGTGTGTGCGTGTAAGTGGTGATGGAGTGAGAGATGAAAAAGAAAGAAGCTATTTTTTTTAAAATTTCAATTTTAGAAAAGAAAAGAAAAAAATAAGACAGTTAAGTGACAGATAAATGGGAAAGTAGGAACAGCATCCCAGAGTTCTAAGTTAAAAGCTGTATAACCTTTTAATTAGATTATGCTATAATAATCTGGAACTCTCAACATCCTTCCTTTCAGTTTCTTTTCTATTACTGGTAATTCTTTGGCTTCTGGAATTCTGGGGCCTACTCTCAACTTGGCCACTGGGAATGAATGAGTTTGTGGAAATCATTTGTCACTGCACTTTCCTTAGGGCCTGTTTAGTAGGAAATTGAAAAGAAAAATATTCAGTTTTTCATAGGTTCCTTGCAAAATCATCAAACCACTTGTTTAAAACTCCATTGCCCATCTTCTTTTAGGCAGATTCCATATATGGATCTCATTCTGATGAACTAACTGCCTGAGTCATGAAGAACAATAAAATCTCTAATATTGTGGAAATATAGACCTGTTTAAATCCTTTATAAACTTTTTCCCCCTTAAGGTTTCTTGATCTAGAATTGGCTGAAAGAGTACATAATCTGCTTGCCATATAATTCTTATTTTTTTCCTTTTCTTTTTAAGGCCAGAAGTATTTTTCAAGAGACTTCTGGAAGCTATTGTTTAGTGTTTCTGGTATTAAGTCATCTGTCAATCATAGACTTGGCTGTATCTTAGAGATGTGTTAGTGTCTGCTCAATGCTTTTAAAGAGGTGTACACAGCCAGGTGCTCTAATACTAACGAATCAGTACATAAGTAAAAGAATAATATATTCTGGGGATTGTCAGTGTAGTCTGTGATAAGAATGAATTTGATGACCTTTCCCTAGATGACCTTTGTTCCATTTGTCCAGTAGTATTTCTTTTTTGTTCTTTCTTTTGTTTTTTGGAGGGCAATTGGGGTTAAGTAACTTGCCTAAGGTCACACGGCTAGTTGTGTGTGTGTGTGTGTGTGTGTGTGTGTGTGTATTTGTGTTAAGTGTCTGAGGCCGTATTCGAACTCAGTTCCTTCTGACTTCAGGGCTGGCAATCTACTCACTGCACCACCTAGCTGCCCCCAGTTGTATTTCTTAATAAATTGTTTTCTTTTCTTTTTTTAATGTTAATTTATTTTTAGTTATTCACTTCCATAAAGTTTTAATTTTCTCTCCCTTCCTCCAATCCCTTCTGCTTGCTTCTGCTCTTTTTTTTTTTAAGTTTCTGGAACGATTTTATAATTACCACAGGTTTCCAGTTTTGTTGCCTTGCATCGTGAAGTGTTGCCTTCCCTCTGCTATTCTCACTTAGTGCAATCCAGTAGTGATTTCAAAGTTCTGCTAGTTACATTGATGGCTCAGAGTAGAGCTTCATTGGGAGTAACAGGACTCTTGTGCCAACAAACCCTGTCTGAAAAAAGAGGTCACATTTAGATGGGGTGTGGTGTCCACTGGTTAAATCTTTATAGAACAAGCACAGGGCTAGAACCATGGGGGGGAAAAGAGTAGGATTAATACGGTCATTACTTTTCCATAGTGTTATTAATATCATGCTTTATCATATTCTTCCTAGGCTAATACTGGACAAGGGCATTTGTTTATATGCATGTCTGTGCATAAATACATGAAATATATAATATCATATATTTATACACCTGTAAATCTGGTACTAACGTCAATTAAATGCACATGCCTTAAACAGTATGCAAAATGAGAAAAACAGTTGCTTATAGTTTTTGCATGAGCCAGACTGACATAGTACACTAATAAGAAAGCATCCTTATAACTATAGTCTATGAAAGATTCTTGTGATGATCAAGAATCTTCACCCATAGAATTTGCTTTGTCAAAGTTGGTGTCTTTAGCTGTGATTGGAAGAATATCTTTCTCTTTGTTCTTACAGGATCAAGTCACATAAAAGTCTAAAGCTGTGATTTCATAGATGGAATAAAGGGTTACCAAGCAATTCCTGTATATGAATCACAGAATTATTAAAATTTCTTGAGTTTGAAAGGACATCAGAAGCCACCAAATACAATCCACATCTGAAAAAGGAATATTCCCTAAAACACATGCAACAAATGGCTATTCAGTCTTTGCTATAAGATCCCCAATGAGAGGAAACCCACTCCTTCCTAATGCACCCCATTTCACTTTGAGAAAGCTCTAAATTTTATTAAATTTTTTCCTTATGTTAAGCCTAAATATGCCACATTGTAATTTCTACTGATGGTTCATAACTTCTTTATCTGGGGCCAAAGAGAATGAGTTGAATCTCACACCCACATATACTTGTCAATATTTATTAATTCAGGGGTGTGCTGGAGTCAGCTCATATTATTAAATTTTCGAAGTGATACCTATACTTCATAAACTATTCACAAGAAATGAGAAATAATACACTATCAGAATCCTTTGGTGAGACATAGTCCTAATACCTAAGCCTGGGAGGGATAAAGCACAGAAAACTATAAACTAATATCAGTAACAAACACTGGCTCAAAAATTTTAAACAAAATCCTGTCAAACAGACTATATCAATTTATTAAAGAAATCATTTCTTATGATCAAGTGAGATTTATACCAGGAATGCAAGGATGGTTCAACATTAGGAAAACAATCAACATGATTAATCATATTAAAAACCAAAACATCCAAAACCACATGGTCTCAATTGATGCAGAAAATGCCTCTGACAAAGTACAACATTCTTTTATGATAAAAACTCTATAAACTGTAGACACAGAGGGACGCTTTTTAAAAAATAATGAATCAATTTATTTTTAGTTTTCAACATTCATTTCCACAAGATTTCAAGTTCCAAATTTTCTCCCAATCTCTTCCCTGCCCCCACCCCAAGACTGCATGCATTCTGATTACTCCTCCCAGTCTGCTGTCCCTTCTATCACACACACACACACACACACACACACACACACACACACACACACACACACACCCTTTCTCTCATCCCCTTCCCTTCTATTTTCCTGTAGGGCAAGATAGATTTTTAAGCACCATTGCCTGTAAATCTTATTTCCCAGTTGCATGTAAAAGCAATTTTTAACATTCATTTGTAAAATGTTGAGTTCCACTTTATCTCCCTTCTCCCTTCCCTCCCACCTTCATTGAGAAGGCAAGCAATTCCATATAGGTTATACATGTGTAGTCATGCAAAACACTTCCATATCAGTCATGTTGTAAAAAGTTAACTATATTTCCCTCCATCCTATCCTGCCCCCCCATCAATTCTATTCTCTCCTTTGACCCTGTCCCTCCTCAAGTGTTTGCTTCTGATTACCCCCTCCTCCCATTTGGCCTGCCTTCTATTACCCCTCCCCCACTTTCCTATAGGGTAAGATAGATTTCCATACCCAATTGAGTGTAAATCCAAT
The DNA here is from genome assembly GCF_028583685.1 of Petaurus breviceps papuanus. NCBI lineage: Eukaryota > Metazoa > Chordata > Mammalia > Diprotodontia > Petauridae > Petaurus > Petaurus breviceps. Next base: position 11,032,652 of record NW_027185860.1, on the reverse strand, counting down.
GAGAGTAAGGTTCACTCTTCCCCTCCACTATAAAAACTTTCTCTTGCCTCTTTTATGTGAAATAATTTACCCCATTCTATTTTTCCCTTTCTCCTTCTCCCAGAACATTCCTTTCTTATATCTTAATTTTATTTTTTAAGTATCATCCCTTCATATTCAACTCAATCTGTGCCCTTTGTGTATGTGTGTGTGTGTGTATGTATGTATGTGTGTATTCCCTCCAACTACCCTAATACTGAGAAAGGTCTCATGAGTTGCAAATACCATCTTTCCATGTATGAATGTGAACAGTTCAACTTTAATAAGTCCCTTATGTTTTCTCTTTCCTGTTTATATTTTCATGCTTCTCTTGAGTCTTGTATTTGAAAGTCAAATTTTCTATTCAGTTCTGGACTTTTCATCAAGAATGCTTGAAAGTCCTCTTTTGCATTGAATATCCATTTTTTTTTTCTCCTGAAGGGTTATACTCAGTTTTGCTGAATAGGTGATTCTTGGTTTTAATCATACCTCCTTTGACCTCTGGAATATCATATTCCAAATCTTCCAATTCCCTAATGAAGAAGATACTAAATCTTGTGCTATCCTGATTATGTTTCGACAATATTTGAATTGTTTCTTTCTGGATGCTTACAATATTTTCTCCTTGACCTGGGAACTCTGGAATTTTGCTACAATATTCCTTTTCCTTTCAGGATCTCTTTCAGGAGGTGATTGGTGAATTCTTTCAGTATCTATTTTCCCCTGTGGTTCTAGATGATAAGGGCAGTTTTCCTTGACAGTTTCTTGAAAAATGATGTCTAGGCTCTTTTTTTTAATCATAACTTTCAGGGAGTTAAATAATTTGTGAATTATCTTTTCTGGATCAGTTTTCTAGATCAATTGTTTTTCCAATGAGATATTTCACATTGCTTTCTATATTTTCATTCTTTGGCTTTTGTTTTATAATTTCTTGATTTTTCATAAAGTAATTTGCTTCATTCTAATTTGTTTTAAAGCAATTGGGGTTAAGTAACTTGCTCAAGGTTACATGGCCAGTTATTTCTGGGTGTGGTGCTAAGTATCTGAGCTCCAATTGGATCCCGAGGTCATCCCAACACTGGGGCTGGTGCTCTTACTCACTGAGCCACCTGGCCACCCCTAAGCAATTGGGGTTAAGTAACTTGCTCAAGGTTACATGGCCAGTTATTTCTGGGTGTGGTGCTAAGTATCTGAGCTCCAATTGGATCCCCAGGTCATCCCAACACTGGGGCTCTTACTCGCTGTGCTACCTGGCTGCCCCTTCATTCTAATTTTTAAGTAATTATTTTCTTCAGTGAGTTTTTGGACCTCTTTTTCCATTTGGTCAATTCTACTTTTTAAGGCATTGTTCTCCTCATTGGCTTTTTTTTTTTGCTTTTTGGGGGAGGGCAATTGGGGTTAAGTGACTTGCCCAAGGTCACATGGCTAGTTTTTGTGTTATGCGTCTGAGGCTGGATTTGAACTCAGGTCCTCCTGATTCCAGGGCCGGTGCTCTATTCACTGTGTTACCTAGTCACCCTGTCATTGTTTTTTCAATCTCTTTTGACATTTGGGTTAGTCTTTTTCCCACTGTCTGCTCATTTTCCCAGTCAATTACTTGACTTTTTAACTCTTTGTTTACATAGTGCCAAGCTTCAGGGGTTTTGTGCAGCTGTTTTCAAAGATATTTCTAGGGGACCTGCAAATGTTCAGTTCTTCCAAGGTTGATGATGAAAGGAGAGGTGATTACTCCTCTCCTGGTCTGTGCTCTGGTCTGTGAGTGACCACACCACTCTTTTCTGCCTTGGAACTGTGAGGAGGACTCCCTATCCACTGCCAACACAAGCTCCACCTTGTAAGCACTCCTCCTCCCCCCTGGACCATCACTCAGGACTGTGATTCAGATTCAAGCACAGGAAAAGCAAGAGAATCCTGCCTCAGTGTGACCAAAGAGATTCCTGAGATTCATCTCTGATCAGTTGCTGGATCCCTCTACCATTTGTGGGCTGAGAATTCTGGAAGCAGTCACTGCTGCTGCTGCCACTGCCATGGCCACTGCCCTGGGGCTGAGGCTGGGGCCAGATCTTACTCCTCTCTCACCCAGGTCAGACAGGCCTTTCCTACTGACTTTCTAAGTTATCTTTGGTGTTTGTGGGTTGAAAAGTCTGGAAATGGCCACAGCTGCCAGTAATTCAGTCCCCTGAGGCCTGCTCCACCCCATCTGTGCTGGCATGGCCCATGCTAGACTGCACTCTTCTCTCAGAGTGGGGCAACAGACCTTTCCTGTTGACCTTCCAGGTTGTCTTGGACTGGAAATTTGTTTCACTTTGTCATTTTGTGGGTTCTGCTGCTCTAGAATTTGTTTAGAGTGATTTTTACAGGTATTTGGAGGGGTTTGGGTAAAGCTCAAGCAAGTCCCTGCTTTTACTCCACCATCCTGACTCCACAGGAACATTTTTCAATATCTTAAAAAGCATCTATCTAACCAAAAGTAAGTATCATATGCAATGGGAATACACTAGAACCTTTTCCAATAAATAAGGGGGTGAATCAAGGATACCCACTCTCTTTACTTTTATTTGATGTAATTCCAGAAATATTAATAATAAAAATAAGACAAAAGAAAATAACTTAAAGAATAAAGATCTGTAAAGGGAGATAAAATTATCTTTGCTGATCATATGATAGTTGACTTAGAAAATCCTAAAGAACCGAATCCTGGAGGAAAAAAAAAGATATTAATTGAGAAAATTATTAGTTGAAGCAAAGTTATGTGCTACAAAATAAAAAACATCAACAGCATTTCTATATAAAAAAAACAAAACTCAGGACGCAATAATGAGAGGGAAATCTCATTTTAAATAATGGCAAAATGCATATAATATCTGGGAACAACCTCTGAAAGTCAATAAAATACTTTATAGATTAGATTTCAAAGTGCTCCTTTGAGAAATACAGAACAACTTAAATAGTTGGATAAATATTCAGTGCTCATGGCTAGACCATGCCAATGTGATAATAATGACAATACTGTCAAAACTAATTTACACTTTCAATGTTATACCCATCAAATCGCCAAAGGTATTCTTTATAAAACTTGACAAAATAATAAGAAAATTCACCTCAAAAGAATTAGAATATCAAGAGAAATGATGAAAAGAAGTAAGGATGAAGGGAATAGCATTTCTAAATCTCAAACTATATTATAAAACAACAATCATAAAAGCCATCTGGTATTGGTTAAAGAATGAATATATCAATGGAACAGACGAGGGAGATTCAGAAACAATAGAATTCAATAGCCCAGAGTTTTATAAAATGGAAAACATAAATTATCTAAGGAAAACTCTGTATCTGATAAAAAAAAATAAAAATAACTGCTTGGAAACTGGAAAGAAGTCTGCCAGAAATTAGACTAACAGCTTACATTCAGTTACTTGAAAACTTTGATGAGGATGCCATCTATGCTGTTATCCAAATCACTGAAATACATATGTACAATGCATTCTAAGTAGATGTGTCCTTATTATTAAAAAAAATACTATAAAAACTAAAAGAGAAACAGAGCATGTATTGTTTTCATCTATGAGCAGGAGATGTATTCTTAAGCAAACAAAAAATAAAGGCAATCACCAAAGATAAAATAATTATTTTGATTACTTGAAAGTGAAAAGTTCCTACACAGACGATATTAATGCATTTAGAAAAGTGGCTGAATGGTAAAAAATATTTGTATCACATTTCTCTGATTAGAGTTTCATATCCAAGATACATGAACAATTAATATATGTGTGTATGTATACATATATTTAAAACTATAGCTACTTCACAAAAGAAAATTGGTCAAAAGGTATAAATAAACAGTTCTCAAAAGAATAAATGAATAGTATTCATAACCATATGAAAAAATACTCCAAATTACTAAATGTAAAAGAAATGCAAAATAAATCAATTGTAAATTTCACCTCATAACCTGCAAATTGGCAAAAATGACAAAAAATATGGCAGCAGTCAATATTGGAGAGGTTTTAAACGGATAGACACACAAATAGATTATTAGTGGAGCTGTGAAGTAATAGCACCATTTTGGAAAGCAATTTGGAATTGTGTGAATAAAGTAACTAAGTTATAAGTAAATAATATAACTAATATAATAATATAAATAATATAAAATAACATAACAAATAAGTAACTTTGAACCAGAGAATCCATTATTTGACTTATACCCCAAGGAAACCATCAATAAGGGAAGAAATCAAAGTAGATGCCCATCAATTTGGGTATGGCTAAACAAATTGTGGTACAGGAGTATAATGGAATATTACTGTGCTATAAGAAATGATGTGGGTGAATGAATACAGAGAAGCATGAAAGGATCTATATGAACTGATGTAAGGTAAGCAAATAGAACCAATGGAATGTGGTTAGTACAACAATGTAAATGGATCTACCAAAAAATGAAAAAAAAAATATAACAAAATCATAAAGATCAAGCAGGACTTAAATGAAAAGCAATGGGAAGGGGCGGAGCCAAGATGGCAGAGTAGAAGCACGACCTTCCCGCGGCTCTTCCACCCTCTCCAATCCATGTAAAAAGGGGACTCTAAACAAACTTTGGAGCTGCAGAACCCACAAAATGACACAGAGAAGCTAACCTCCCGCTGAGGACAGCCCGGCAGGCCGGCAGGAATCGGCCAGCGCAGCGCTCCGGGAGCCCAGCCCAGACCCATGCGGAGCCTTTAGCCCCAGGGCAGGCCTGACCAGCCGCCAGCCAGAGGGACTCCAGATCAGCAGCAGCTGTGGCCGTTTCCAGATTTATCAATACATAGATGCGAAGGACAAGGTGAGAGGCCAGTGCAGTCTGGACTTTGGGACCCAGGAAGTGGGAGTGCGTGGCTTTTACCCCTGGAGCGAGAAACTGCTGAGATGCCAGCACAGCCTGCCAGTGCCATGTGGCGGCTTCAGATCCTGGCCTGCAGAGTGTAGGGGGACCAAGCACCAGTCTGAGGGGTCATCGCTCTTGCTTTAACCTGCTTGGATCTGGATTGCAGTCTAGGGTGGAGGTCCTGGGGTGTGTGTCCAGCTTGCCAGAGCATGTGGAGACCTCAGAGAGGGCACCCATCTAATGCCTCCGGCAGCTGAGAAAACCCCAGCATTTGGGACGAAAACTCCCCTGTCTGGTGGCAGAGTCCTACTGTGGCAAAAAGCCCAAAAGTCAAATAATTGAGTGGCAAAATGAGCAGACAAAGGAAACAAAGCAGACAGAAGATTCCAACATTACACTCCTATTTTGGGGATAAGAAGGAGCAAGGCATGGAACAGGAGGAAAACAGTGAAGTCAGAACTCCTGCACCAAAAGCTTCAAAGGAAAATACAAGCTGGTTACAGGCCATAGAAGACCTTAAGAAGCAGATAAGAGAAGTGGAGGAAAAATTGGGAAGAGAAATGAGAACAATGCAAGAAAATTATGAATTGAGAGTCAACAGCCTGACTGAAGAAAATAATACCTTAAAAAACAGACTGACTCAAATGGCAAA
>NW_027185860.1:11003503-11022118 GCF_028583685.1 Petaurus breviceps papuanus | reverse complement strand
TTAAAAAAAATGTCAGTGTGAGCTTTTATACCTCAGCAATTGCCAACACTTAATTTATTTTGTTGATTGTCTAGACTTAAGAAAGTAATGGAGAAAATGTTAAAATGCAGAGTAAGTTTAAATGTGCTGTGCTTACATTTTGGGGGGGGGAGAGAGAATCAAGTATGGAATATTTATTAGCCCATTCTTAGTTATTGAATCCTGTCTTCAGGCTCAATATCCTTAGTTCCTTCAATTAATCCTGGGTCTTTTATATTTTCTCTTCTCTGGACTTTCCCCAGGTTATCAATGTCTTATCTAAAATGTGGCATCCATAACTGAACACAAGACTCCAAATGTAGTCTGCCCAGGACATAACAAAGCAGGATTATCAACTTCTTTTTTGTTGAAGTCATGCCTCTCTTAGTGTCACCCAAAAGTACATATTAGTTACTCTGGCTATAATATCTCACAACTGACTTACTGAGTTTTTGTTCCATTAAAACAGTCCAAAACTTTCAGACAACCTTCTGTTTAACCATGATTCACCCATTCTGGACTTGTGAAATTGATTTTTTTTTAATCTAAAAGTCTATCTTTACATTTGACCCTCCTCAATTTTATCTTATTAGATTCTGCCTCATGCTCTAGTCTTTCAAGATATGTTTGCATCCTGACTCTGTTATCAAGCATGCTAACTATTCTTTCACTTTGTGAGTTACTTGAAAAATTTGATGAGGATGCCATCTATGCTGTTATCCAAATCACTGATAAAAAAAAGATTAAGTGGGCTGAGCACAAATCCCTGGAGCCCTACAGAGGAGATCTCTTGCCAAGGGTCAATTCTTTTCAGTCCAATCATTCTACCAGTCACCAATATCATCTGTTCTGCATCTCTCCATCTTTTCTACAAGAATAGCATTAAATACTTTATCAAACATGTTGCTAAAATCTAGGTATCTTAAGTATTCAGAATTTCTTTGATCATCCAGTTTAGTAACCCTGTCAAAAAAGGAAACAGGGTTAGCTTAGCATGACCCATTCTTGAGGAAGACTCTGATCAATGATTTCTTTTTTCCAGTGGTTCATTAACCATCTCTTTAATTCTAGAATTTTCCCAGAAATTGGATTCAAACTCAATGACCTATAGAATTTATAGGTTCAGTTTTCTTTAAATTTTTGAAAAAGTGGGACAATATTGACCCTTTTACAGTTATGTGATACTTCTCATCTTCTTCATGTTCTTTCAATTATATAATTGTTATCTAACAGTTATTTAACTGAGGCACTAACTGTGCCTCAGCTACCAGTTCTTCAATATCCAAGGATATCGTTCATTTTGGCTAAGGGATTGAATTCAAGTATTCTCTATCTCCTTACTTACCTTGTGCATCAGTTTTCTTATCAGTCATTTTTTCTTGATCTCAAAAGTCTCAAAAGGTTCAAAAGTTGTCCTTTTTGGCAAAGAAAAGAAAGGCAAAATTAGAGTAAAGCAGCCATTTCCTTGATATTATCAATTTACATTGTCCCACCAACTGTGTGTAGTGATCCAATCTCTTCTTTGAACTTTCCTCTTTTCTCCAATATAGCTGCCCTCCCCTATTTTTTTCCTTGAAGAAGTATTATTATTCAAATCTCAGGATGCATATAGGATTAATGACTACTGCTAATTGTCAACATATAAGACAAGTTAACAGTTAAAACTTCCCTGGTGATAAGATTCAGAGCAGAGAGAATAATTATATTTTTATTCTCTAAGAACACAAAATTTGAGTCTATATCAGGCAAATTTTCAGAAACTATAGTATACTATCTTGTTTGATGCAAACAGAAGGGAAGGTGAGAACCTAATTCATTGAGAGGCAATTAGAAAAGTTTGCCTAGAAAACTTTCCTCAATGAAGCATGAATAATTTTATAATTAAAGCTGGAAACAAGCGGAAAGACAGAGTGAGGCCCATTTGCCTGTTAACATATAGCTGTTTCTGTCTATATTACAACAAAAATTCTAGGCTAAATTTTTTTTTTAAATCAATGAAGCATTGGAGTTTGGGTTCTATAGAGTGACAGACATTTGAATCCTTGAAAACACCAGTTCACAGTTTTGTTTTGTTTTTTAGCTTTTTCATGGATTTTTTTTTTCATGGAGATGTAACCTTGCTTGATCTTCCTTGCAACTTTCTAGAATTATGATTTTCAGAGTTAACTTTATATCAGTTATTGCTTTTATATTTGGATATTAAACTATATATATATAAAACTTTTTAAAAGTTTTTTTTAATTTAAAAAAGAAATTAAAAAATTTCTTCATCTACTCACTATGAAACCCATGTTAGACTAGAGAAGTGTACCATTTATAGAATGGAGAGTAATTTAAAAACCAAAACAAAAACACTGAATTTGCTAAATAAGATCAACTCCATGCGCTATGCTATTTTTCAAGCTGTAAAAGATTCATATTTTTGTCATATAAATTAAAGACAGAATAAGAAAACAGAATGAGTTTTAGAATTGTTCATCCTTTCCCCCCCCAACTTGTTTTCCTTTATGTATTAGGTTAAAATAGTTTCACAGATTTTTCTAGTTCATTTCAATTGTCTATTATTGTTAAATAGAAACACATTTCAATACTTGTGTTAGAATTTCATTTTTAAAATCTAAAATAAGCAACAAATAATATTTATTTAAATAATAAACTTAAATGATCTGGTATATGAAAGCTTAGTAGTATTTCTCTCTTCCCAAAGGTCAATTTTTTTTTTAAGTCTCAGCTTTTCTTTTGTAGGAAGCAAGAAACAAAAATAGGAAAACCTCTTGGAACATGTTAGCATATTTCAGGAAGAGAAGAGATGGGGTGGAATGTTTTCCTTCCATTCCTCCCCTCTCTGGCCTTTTCCAGTCTGGTCTGGCTTATTAGTCATTTAAGACAATCACCAAGCAGAGCCCCAGGTGCACATTGCCCCATATGGCATTAGGTGAACCGGGGAAGATAACCTCTGAAGTATTTCTCTAGCTAGATTCACTTGTTATACTGCATTCTCCAAATAAGGACAGATGTACATACACTTTAAAATTGCTTAAGAGACTTTAGTCTTTCGGTCTCTTCACAAAGTGGCCGTGATCATGGAGTGGGCATTGAATTGGCCAACTATGGCCTTCCCAGGGAGGGCGAGCCGGCCCACCTTGGGAAAGTTCTTCAGGTACAAAAATAATTCAGCATTTGGGCATATTTGGGGATGAGAAATGTCTGCTCCAAGTCACATGGTGAGCCAGAATTGAAAGTATTTGTGTCCTTTCTGGTGTGACATAGCAAACACTGGTTGGTTTTCTGCTCCTACCCCTGCACAAAGATAAATCATTCTGTTAATACATGGCATGGCTCTTTCACGGTCAGCATTTATTTGGTGTGCAGGAATAAAATCTCTCTCTCATACTTAATTTATATTGCACATTGAGTATCTTTTTACTCATTCCTTTGTGGAGATTAAAATATTTTTTCAATGAGAAAAAAACCCACATTTATTTGATTAAACAAAAATAAACTGCACAGGAACAATTTTAAGGTCCAAAGAGACACCAATTTTGTTTTAAGGCAGCTGATAGATGATGCAACATCTTTCTATCTTCTCCAGACTACCATTTATGGGCCACACTGATACATTCAGAAGCCTCTGTCTATACAAGAGCTTTTGAACACCTCTGCTTTTCCTCTGTCTACTGCCTGTCATCCTTGGAGCTATGAGACCTGGGATTCCATGATCAAAAATTTTGGAAAGTGAAGGGTGTGCCTTTCTTTTCTCTCTTTTAGGGGAGGCAAACTGAAACTGTCAAATTAAGTATTAATTAATTAATTAATGCCAATTAAGTATTGTGACAATAGAGTAGGAAGGTTTGCCTTAGAAAAAACACCAACATTCCAGCCCTGAAACAGGGGAATGGACAAAGAGAAAGATGTCTAGCTGTTGAGGAATAAGGAAATTCTACTCTGAGATTGGTGGTCTTCCCAGATTACCTTTGACCCCAATAAGTCAAAAAGGAAAAGCTTAGGTCTGTTATAAGGACACAAATTCTTTCTCCCCACCCTGCCTCTTGAACAGCCCCTCTCCCCAAAAAGACCAATGTCTATCAGTCATGCACAACAGCCAGTGGACAGAGTAAGCCCGGTTCTTATGAACCATGGTAATAGGCCCTTCCCATCCATCCTACTAAACCTTATAAACTAATTTATAATGATTCCACACACCACATCCCATCTTTACCTGTTCTTTTTAAAGTCTTTTTCTGCAGATTAAAAAGTGCGGGAAAAGTAAATAAAAATGTTTCTTTTGGTAAAGAAAAAATATATAAATCAACTATTAAAATATTAAGTTATTGCATTATTTTAGATGACCATTTTGATCCCTAGGGAAAAAAATTCAGTTTAATAAAAACTGCTAAAATATCTGTGAAGAAATGAAGCTTTTAGATAGGATCTGAACAGCCTTGAACCAAAAATGAACTGTAATATAAATATAAAGACTCATATCACTTTGTGAAGGTTGTAGGAGGATGCTTTATGTGTACATGAACAGTTAGATGGTATAAAAGGGTAGACAAGGAATTTTTGTTTATTTAAAAATATAAGTACGAAAAAACACATTCAATGACATAAAATAGGATTTAGGACCATACTGTGAACTTTAAAACTGCAGAACATTATGATCTGTTGGCTCATTGATGGGGTGGGGGGAGGGAAAGGGAAAGGGAGAAGGAGAGGGAGAGAGACAGAGACAGAGGAAGAGAGTGAGAGATCATATATATATATATATATATATATATATGGAGGCTGAGGGATGATTGAGAAAGGACTTTTAAGTCATAGAAGAAATATTCAGGAGTTTCTAATTTATGCTGCAGGAGATGTATAAGGTATAAGAGGCAGGAGACAAAAAATGAGGATAAAGACTAAAAACTGACAGTAGCACAGGAAATGGCAGGCATCGAAAAACACTTTGTTGAAGTTGTTTGAAGACACTATAACAAAAGCAGTCAGCTAACAAGAGTAGACTAGATTCCTGCGTAGATGAATGAAGAATGCTGTTTCATCTATTGTCCCTCATCACCACCTCAAGTTTTAGAGAAATGAAGCTTCTCAGAAGAGCGTATTACCTTTTTCTGGCCCTCTGGCTTGAGAAAGAAAAGCAGAAAAAGGAAAGACAAGTGTCTCTGTTTTGTTGTATAGGAATTGCTGAGACTAGTTTACCTTGCTCTGAGAGTCAACTCAACCTCAGATGTTGCTATCTTTGTGCTTCTCCAGATGAAAGGAAACTATGAGCTAATACGTTTAAATGCTCTTTTAAGGGGGATTATAATTCTAAAGGTATTAAACAACAGAACAGAAGAGAATTTATTCAGCTGCAGGAAGGCCAACAAACAAGGAAAAGATTTCTTGTAGTACATAGGTTCCTTAATGGACCAAAAACATCACAGGCTCCAGAGAAGTTATACTGAGCAAATGGGTTTTCCTCCCTCATGTGCTTCCTTAACAAGTTTCTGTATCAGGCTTCTTTTCTTGCATACTCTTTTCCACAGATTTTAATGTATTGGTGAGAGTTTATGTATAGAATGTTAATAAATTTAATAATTTCTGCACTTGATTTAAGATAAGGTCCTATGATATGGTTTTTCTAATCTTACCAATAAGTATATTCACTTAATTTTTTCATTAATTTAAATGTTGTTCAGTTGTTTTGCAGTTGTGTCTGATTCTTCATGACTCCATTTGGAGTTTCATTAGCAAAGATACTGGGGTGGTTTGCCATTTACTTCTTCAGCTCATTTTACAAACGAGGAAACTGAGACGAATAAGATCTGTCCACAGTCACCCTGCTAGTCAGTGTCTAATGCAGCATTTGCACTCAGTTCTTCCTGACTGCAGGTTCGGAGCTCTCTCCAATGTGCCATCTAGCTGCCCCTAATTTAATTATTAAATAATTAATTTAAATAGATAATCTTAAAATCTAAAAAATATCATTGTGAATGTTTGGTTGTATAAAGACAAGTCCATCAGAACAAGCTCAAGATCTAGAGTGGTGAGTACAGAGAATCTACAAGACTGTTCCAAAAACCTTGGTGTACTTTAAGCTAATTAAACTTATTAAAGCTTTTATTGCACTAAGACTTTTGAGACACTGTGTTTCCTCTCAGCAGCATTACCTAGAAGTTTTAAGAGAATTTCAATGAAATACTTGATATATGGATTGTCTATACCCATCATAGCCTGGTGAGGAGTGAGCCAGAGCCTGAGCACCATGCTGGTCACATAGTAAGTGCTACATAAGTGCTAATTATTATAACCTAAGCCGTAAGTAATCCCCTCCATCCCCCCTCACAAGACCTAGAGTAAGGGGACTTTGACAATAAAGGACTCTAACCCCAACTCTCTTTATAGACCAAGTTCCTCCAAAACTGAGCCCAATATTGCTCACATGTCTGGGTTCAGAGAAGAGTCGCCTTTAGGCAAGGTGTTCCAGCTCCATGGGCCTTATTAAGTAAGCAATAGTTTACTAATATAATTACCACGTGATGAGAAGGACATTATTAGCTTTAGGTGGGACCAAGATTGGTAAATTACAGAATGCAGGATCAGAATTAGGGTGGTGGAGGGGGGAAGGAGCCAGTATGGCCAAGTGGAAAGAACACTAAATGTGGCATTTGGATCAAAGCCATGACCCTTGAAATAACATTCCTTTCAGGCTGGAAAGCAAGAATTTTGGAAAGTATGATGAACACTTAGATAGAGCTATAACATATGCTGAGAAGGAACTGTAGAATGATTCCAGAGATAAGTACCCTGGAGATAATGTTGCTGAGAAGATGTAGGGGGGAGATGTCAGCACCCTTTATCAGGAACAATTAGAACTGAGAACTGATTACAGGGAAAAACTAGCCCATCCCAACTTTTGTTTTGTTTTGTTTTTGCTTTGGAAGACATTGGCAAAGCTCCTAAATAGAGTTCTGCTGCTGTCTTGGGAACCCTACTTATTTTTCTTTAGCTTTATCTGCAGTGAGTCCATCAGACCGTCAAGTTGATAACAATTATTTTCTCCTAAAGAAAAGCAATGTGACCTCAGAAGGGAAAAGAGAGGTGAAGATGCCTGTTGAGGGTGATGAAACTATGGAAGAAGAGGAGGAGTCAGCTGAAGAAAATGTGGTTATAGGTTTCTGAAAGAAGGCAAGAAAAGTTGCAGCCAAGAAATTAACTGCTCACCAGCATTTTTCTCTAAGTTTTTAAACCCATGGTCTTTATAGATGGAATCAAAGTTATATCAACTATATCTTCAGTTATTGCATTCTGATCAAGACAGGCAAAAAGCCTCCCTGGAGAGCATGATGACCTAAAAATACCCCCATATTTAGTCACACAAGGAGAATTTGTTACTCTTCCTAATTCTGAGCTACTCCATTACGCACATTAATGAATGAATAAATAAAGGATTGAGTGCTTCCAAAGCACTGTGCTAAATGCTGAGTATACACAAGCTGGTCCCTGCTCTCAAGGAGTTCACATTCTAATGGGAGAGACAACATGGAAGGTTTCAGTTGCAAGTCAGATGGAAAAGTCCCACGGTCCTTAAGGCAAAAAGGCAAAGCAGATATTAATGTCTCTTCTTTAATGTGTTTTCCACTAATAAAATATCAGTTTCTGACATTAAACCAATTGACATTTACACATACGAATAAGCTATTCACCCTGGCCCACACTGTCACTGGAATTCCTGGCCTACAATTTATCATTGTACCACGCTGCCTATTTATAGCCCTGTGTATGGATGATAATATTTTATTTTGAGAAAAACAGGACATAAATGTGCCTCTAGGATTACATAAAGATCCAAAATCATTAGTTGCCAGTGTGTGTACATTGTTTGGTCTAAAGCAAGGGTAGGGAAGCTGCAGCCTCAAGGCCATATGTGTTCTCCTAGGTCCTCAAGTAAGGCACTTTGATTGAATCCAAACTTCACTGAACAAATCCTTTGGAGGGATCTAACTACATTGCCCAAGTTCAGTTCAATTAATTTCAGCAGACATTTGCTAAGTATATATTATATGCCAGACAAAATGCTAGAATACTGTGAATATAAAGCCACAAAGAAAGAACTATCACTTCCCTCAAAAGGCTTACATTCATCAGATTAATGCTTCTATTTATTTTTGTCTATGTATCATTCACTGAATAGTTCAAGGATTTTGATTATTTGTTTTGTTTTATTCAATAAATATCACTAGAAAATAGTCTTTTTCAAAGTAAAACTTCTTAGATTTCTGTAATTTGTCAGTCTTTAACACTTGTAAAGCAGTAAGGCCTGGCTACTGAGACACCAGGAACCAAAGGAATGAAGATTTCAAAAGAAACTGGTTTCTCTAAGATAACATTCATTGTTTGTGTATGCCTCTGGGGGATTAAATGCAGATGAGAAGGAGGATATGCTTGGCCAGTTTCACACAGTGAAAGAGAGAAGTAGATTTTATACATATATCCATACATACATACATACATACATACATATATATATATATATATATATAACTTTGTTTATTTTTAGTTTTCAACATTTACTTCCATAAGTTTTAAATTTTCTCCCCCTCCTTTCCCTCCCCCCTCCCCAGGACAGTGTCCAATCCAATATAGGCTTTACATATGCGTTCTTATTAAACATATTTTCACATTAGTTATTTTGTACAGAAGAATTAGAAGGAATGGGAAGAAACCTGAGAAAGAAAAAACAAAACAAAAAAAGAGAGCACATAGTATCCTTTGATCTGCATTCAGACTCCATATTTTTTTTTCTCTGCATGTGGATGACATTTTCCATCATGAGTCTTCTGGAGTTGTTTTATTTTTTTAGGTCCTTGCATTATTGAGAAGAGTTAAATCTCTCAAAGTCAGTTATCACACAATGTGGATGTTTCTGTATACAATGTTTTTCTGGTTCTGCTTACTTCACTCAGCCTCAGTTCATATAAGTCTTTCCAGGTTTTTCTGAAGTCCACCTGCTCATCATCTCCTAACAGTACAGTAGTATTCCATTACATACATATACCACAACTTGTTCAGCCATTCCCCAATTGATGGACATCCCCTCAATTTCGAGTTCATGGCCACCACAAAAAGAGTTGCTATAAATATTTTTGTACGTCTGGATTCATTTCCCATTTTTATGATCTCTTTGGGATGTAGACCTAGAAGTGGTATTGCTGAGTCAAGGGGTATGCCAATTTTTATAGCTTTTTGGGCATAGTTCTAAATTGCTCTCCAGAATGGTTGGATCAGTTCACAGCTTCACCAAAAATGAATTTTAGTGTTCCAATTTTCCCTCATCTTCTCCAGCATTTATAATTTTCCTATTTTGTCATGTGAGTCAATCTGATAGGTGACGTGGTACCTCAGAGTTGTTTTGATTTGCATTTCTCTAATCAACAGTGATTTAGAACATCTTTTCATATGGCTATAGGTAGCTTTAATTTTTTCCTCTGAAAACTGCCTGTTCATATCCTTTGACCAATTATTCACTGGAGAATGACTTATATTCTTATATGGACTTAGTTCTCTACATATTTTAAAAATCAGGGCTTTATAAGAGACACCAGTTGTAAAAATTCTTTCCCAATTTTTTGCTTCCCTCCTAATCTTGATTGTATTGGCAAAAACTTTTTAATCTAATGTAATCAAAATTATACATTTTGCATCTGATAATGTTTTCTATCTTGTTTAGTCATAAATTCTTCCGTTCTCCATAAATCTGACAGGTAAACCATTCCTTGCTCTCTTAATTTGCTTATAGTATCAGCCTAAATCATATACCCATTTAGACTTTATTTTGGTATATAGTGTAAGATTCTGGTCTATGCCCAATTTCTGCCATGCTATTTTCCAGTTTTCCCAGCAGTTTTTATCAAATAGTGAGTTCTTATACCAGAAGCTAGAGTCTTTGGGTTTATCAAACAGTAGAATTGGCATTGACTACTCTGTCTTGTGTACCTAACCTATTCCAATGATTTACCACTCTATTTCTTAGCCAGTGCCAAGTAGTTTTGATGATTGCTACTTTATAATACAATTTTAAATCTGTTATGGCTAGGCCACCTTCCCTTGCATTTCTTTTCATTAATTCCCTTGATATTCTGTAACTTTTGTTCTTCAAGATGAATTTTGTTATCATTTTTTTCTAGCTCGTTATAGTACAGAATAAGTAAATTAATTTAGGTAGAATTGTCATTTTTATTATATTAGCTTGACCTACCCATGAACACTAATGTTTTTCAACTATTTAGATCTGACTTTATTTGGTGAAAAGTGTTTTGTAGTTGTGATCATATAGTTCCTGTGTTTGTTTTGGTAGGGAGACTCCCAAATATTTCATGATGTCTAGAGAAGTAGATTCTTTATTTAATCAGATGACACATATAGAGAGTGAACAGACTTAAAATAATGAAGATCACTATATGGGTTCTCTGCAAGAGGCATACTGAAATAAGGGGTGGAGAAATGGGAATATCATCAATTTTGCCCTTGGCATTAGGAATGGCTATAGCCATTTGACCTCTGCTCTTTGTAGTTTCCTCATGCTCCCAGTTGGGCAGCATCTATGGTGACAGTGGTGTTGAGTGGCCTCCCAGGGTGGTTAATCTCTTACACTCTCCCGTCTCTGGGATGTGCTGTGGAGGATCTTGAATCCTTCCTTCAGCATGAGTGCTCCCTTCTTCCTTCTCTCTTCTCAGAAGACTTCAGCTCTCTGCCTCCTATAAGATGTAAGGAGATTGTCTTTTTAGATTCAGTCCCAGCCCTTATAGACCTTCAACCTGAGTGCACTGAGGATTTCTGTCCTGTTCTCCAGGCATCCATCTTTGCTGCTCTAAATCCTTGGGTAAAGGAGTGCTTCAGTAGGATTAGATATGCTTCTCACACAGGTGATCTGTGTCATATCAAGGTATTTGTCTCAGTTTATGTGAAGAAAGTTATTTTAATGAAAACTTGAAAACCCTGTGTGATTTCACTGGGCTTTAGAACCTGGAGAATTTTTCTGTCTATGGTGTTAGAATCCATTTATGAGAGGAAGAAGAATCACAGAATATAGTTCTAATCATCAATATTATTTTGAAATAGCTAGATGCCCCAGGAGATATAGGGTGGGCTTGGAGTCAAGAAGACCTGAGTTCAAACCCAGCTTCTGATACTCACTAGCTGTGTGACCCTCGGTAAGTCATTTAAAAACTCTATTTGCCTAATCCACCAGAGAAGAAAACTGCAAACGACTCCAGTATCTTTGCCAAGAAAACACCATATATAGTCACGAAGAGTCAGACATGACTAAATGACACAACAGCAACTTTATATCATATAGTTTGTTTTTTGCAACCAAACTAATTAGATTTTTATTAGCATAGAGTGAGGAAACTTCCTCTACCGGTACAAATTAGCACCTTTTCTGAAATTTATAATCTTGGAGAAAAGCCTGGGACACCAAGAGCTGCTTTGCCCAGGGTCATATGGCAATTATATGTCATAGATGGGATTTAACCCTTTTTCTCTCTGTGATTATTGTGTGCAAGTGGCCATAGTCTGAGCATGTGGTCCTGGGTGAGAAGTAGATTCTGTGTGATCCTCCTGATCTGTGCTTTTGCTGCACAAGGGTTCAGCTCTATTGGAATAAGAGAGCAAGAAACTAGAGCCGGTCAACTGAAAACTTGTATTTATCTTGAAATCAATCAACCAGCATGTTGTTAAGTACTTAGCATTTGGCAGGAGTCCATGAAACTGCTTCCACACTTTCTTCCACTGAGTGAGGCTTAAAGAGTATAGGTAAGGGCGGCCAGGTGGCTCAGCGAGTAAGAGCACCAGCTCCAGTGTTGGGATGACCTGGATCAAATCCGGGCTCAGATACTCAGCACCACACCCAGAAATAACTGGCTGTGTAACCTTGAGCAAGTTACTTAACCCCAATTGCTTAAAAAAAAAAATTATATAATCACTTGAAATTGAAAGTATGCAAAAGAGTAATAAAAAGCAATTTTCTTAAATTGGTATTTATATACATGATATTTATACAGTTGCAGGAGAGAGTTCAGGGTTATATATTCATGTCTGAAAGTTACCACTGAAGCAGAGTGGTGAGTATAGAACAAATCATTACCAGTCCTTGAGGAACACTTGATCTTAGACATAGGATCGGCACCTGGGGAAATATCCATTACATTCTAAGCAACTAGCTTCTTGGACTTTGTTCCAAGTCTTATGAAGTTCAGAAAACAGTTAACATATGAAACAATATACCCAGAATGGTATATTTCCCATATAAAGACACAAAAGCACCTTCGCATAAGGCAGTAATCTGTCCAGGGACTAAAAAGCCTAGAGTCCTACAGTACAGTGTTCTCTAGAGTCTGGGCACTGGCATAACCCGAAGGTATTTGTGATTAATCAATTATGTGGTCATGGCTCATCCACCCTATTTATTGCCACTTCTGGGATGATTCCAATTTAACCACACCTACCCTCATCTGTTATTGACTCACTCCTCCCTGCCCATTTCCCATTAAATTAGTAAACATTTTTTAAGTGCAAAGCACAGTGATAAATTGTGGATATTAAAAGAGGTTAAAAAAAATAGTCCCTGTCTGCAAGGAGTTCACAATCTATTGGATTAGATAACATGCAAATAAGTATATAAAAACAAGCTATATACATGATAAATAGGAAATAATTAACAGAGAGGAAGACACTATAATTAAGAGGAATTGGGAAAGGCTTTTCCTAAGAGATGGAATTTTAGGCCCAGATTCAATCTAGCTGAGATTCAATCTGGCTGGCTTGTACAAATCACAAATGCTTAGTCTCCTTAAGAGTGTACCCAATATGGCCAATCTTTAATAAACTTTGCTTTTCTTCTTTTGAAAGAAGACTTGGGTCGAATTTATTTGGGTAGGACCTGGCATGTCGGTATTTGGGGGTCCAAGCACTCCTGAACCCTAACATTTTAAGTCCCAACATTTTGGTTCCCTGACACTAGGAAAACTACTAATCTCAAATTCTTCTCCAGCCAAGACTGGAGGGTATGTAATCCTCCCCCGTGACTATCCCCTTCTCACAATCCAAGAGCCTTTGAGGTGCTTTTTGGGCCTGACCTCTCTGGTCCCATTAGGTCAGACAGCTAAGAGTCTGTTTCACACTCAGCCTGACATTCTCAGGTTCTAGTTCCAGTGGTTATTTTTGAGGCCATGGACCTGGGTACAGAGTCAAGGACAGGGACAAGGACAAGGACAGATGCCTCATTCCGAAGTGTATGCCCAATTCTTTCAATTCTCTTGGCGCTAGGGAATTGGGAAAACTTCAGGCACTTTTTTGTATGTGTGTTTTTTGTTGTTGTTGACTTGTTTTTTTTGTTTGTTTCTTCAGGCTTATGCCTAGATTCTCCTTTCAGGAGGAAGGGATGTCAGTTTCCACTCCTATACCAGATTGATCCTTTTCAATTCCCAAAAGTTTCCTTTGGGCTATCTTTTACAAAATTGGGAAAAAATTAATTTCTCTAAAGAACTAAAAAAAGAAAAAGCTGGTGTTCTTTTGCAACACTGTTTGGCCTCAGTATCACCTAGAGAACCACAAAACATGGCCCATTTTGGGGACTTTATAACACAATTCTAAATATCCCCCTGGAAAAACTGCAGTTCCCACTAGTGACCTGGGATAGGACTATCAAAAGAGGGAAGATATGGAAAAGAGAGATCACATGGCAATATTCCTGTTAGAAGGCCTAAGAACCGCATTTTGAAAGCAAATACATTTTTTAAAAGTAGGGAAATTACTTAGTGAGAAAAAGAAAACCCTGCCCCTTTCCAAGACCGACTGGTAGAAGGTATTAAGAAATATATGAATTTAGATCCCGACTCTATAAAAGAGGCAGCAATCCTTAGCATGTATTTTATTCATCAGTCTGCCCCAGATATTAGGAAGAAACTGCAGAAATTGGCAATAGGACCCCAAACACCTCAGACCCAATTACTAGAGACAGCCTTTGGAGACTTTAACAACAGAGACCTAGTTGCAGCAAAGAAAAGAGAACACAGGTAGAGAGCTAGAAACAGAGAACATGCTCAATTCTTGCCTACTGCCAAGCCAGGAAAAGACCCAAGGTGTGCCCCTCCAGGGCACCCCCTCAGAGGGGGCCCCAGGAACCAATGCCTCTGGGACCATGTCCATGTGACCAGGAGGGCCACTGGATGAAGGATTGTCCCCAAGGTTGGAAAAGTGGTCAAGATTGGGAATGACAGGGGAACCTGGGGATTTGCAGTGCTCCCACTTTCTCCACATCTCACTCCAAGTCCTGGACAAAAATCGAGGCTGAAGGTAAGGTTGCCCACTTTATCATGGCTACTTTCTCTGTTTTAAGCAATTACTCTGGCTCTACCCACCCCTCAATCCATCAGGTCATGGGCATTGAAAGGGAAATTAAGGGATGTCTCAAGACATACCCCCTTCCCTGACTACTTGAGGATGTGTTGTTTGAACACTCTTTCCTTATGCTCTCCTTTTGCCCTGCCCCTTTGTTGGGAAGGGACCTGATGATGGAATTGGAGAGCCAATTTCCTCTAGTTAAGCCTCCCATCTCCCTTTTCCCTCTATTCAGCATACCTCTCAATGTTCCCATGGAACTGTAGGAGACAACTGAGCCAGTTTGGGATCAGGGAATTCCTGGGCAAGTTACTTCTGCCACCCCAGACATTTTTTGCCTCCAAGATCCTGATGTGTTCCCCCAATCACCATCTATATCCAATTAAGCTCAAGACCTCAGAGGGACTGCAATTAATTTCTACTATTAATTGCTACTCAAGGCCCTGACTCGTCCCTCTAGAGTGGGGCCCTGACCAGGCTAAAGTTTTTGGGACTCTGAAAGCTAAATGAGCCACCACTCTATGATTAGTTCTACCCAATCTAGAAAAACCTTTCATTCTGTATGTTGATGAAATTTTGTACCTGTTTGGTCCTTGTCTGCTTAACTTCTTTGCCAGGTTTATCTCCTCCAGGGTCTGAGCTATCAATTTCCAGATGACTAATCAAAAACTATGTGCCAATCTCCAACTGAATCCAAGGTCTCCAGACCATTAGATGTTTCATCAGCCAGGTTCTGAAATCTGACCCCATGAGTCTGAGCCCTTGAACACAGGATCCAGAGAGGCAGGGCAGCTCCACCCCCTTTGCCAGAAGAAAGCAGTTTCAGAAACTGAGACCTTCTCCCCTAAGCCCAAAAGAATTTGGGTCACATTTGTCCATAGACCCTGGGAAACCCCCACTTTGAATTTTCCTTGAATTTTTCCACTTACTCTAGCTTTTTCATGCACAAATCTGTTACTCTTAACCTAGTCTAGCCCTCCACTGTCTGTTACCTCTGGATTGCCTCTGGATGCTTTCCACCCTCGATCCCATCAAAATGCCATTCTCTTGGTTCCTGGAATCTGACCTCTAGTCACCCCAGTACCATCAAGATCCTCCTTAGACTCCTCCTCAAGATCCTCCCTGGACCCCTCCTCTATTCACCCTAGAATACTAGACCACCTCCAGTTCCCTCCTAGCTTCCATTAAGGTACTCAGATTCAATTTGGCTGAGATTCTATCTGGTCCTCTTGTCCATACAAGTGTCACAAATGCTTAGGCTCCTTAAGAGTCTATCCAATATGGAAAATCTTTAGTAAACTTTGCTTTGGTTGAAAAAAATGTTTTTTTAAAAGATGAGATTGTAGTCGAACTTTAAAAGAAGCCAGGGAAGTCTGAAAGCAGATTTGAGGAGGGAGAGCGCTCCAGGCACGGGGGAAAGCCCAAGAAAAATCCCCAGTGTGAAGAGATGGAGGACTTGTTCAGGGGACATCCAGGAGACCAATGTCAATGTATCAAAGAATATGAGTCAGGGAATAGGGTATAAAAAGAGTGAAAATGTAAAAGGGGGTTAGGTTATGAAGAGATTTGAAAGCCAAACAGCATTTTGTGCTTGATCCTAGAAGTGACAGAGAGCCATTTGAGTTTATTGAGTAATGGGGTGAAGGTGTGTGACATGGTTGGATTTTTGCTTTAGAAAAATCACTTTGGTGACCAAATGAAGGAATGGTCAGAGGAGGTAGAGACTTGAGGCAGGCAAAACCACTAGCAAGCTGCTGCAATAGTACAAGTGTGAGATGATGAGGGCCTACACCAGGATGGTGGCAGAGGAGAGAAGGGGTCATATTCAAGAGATGTTCTAAAGGTGAAATCCACAGCCTTAACAACAGCTTGGATATGGAGGGGTGAGAGTGAGGAGTAGACAGTAGTAAGGTGTGGGGGAAGGAGGGGAAGGATAATGAGCTTCATTTTGTACATGTTTAGTTTAAGATATCTACTGAATATTCAATTTGAGATATCTGAGAAACACTTGGAAATATGAGCTTGGCAACTAGCAGAGAGGTTGAGGTAAGAGAGATCTGAGAATCAGCATCTGAGATGGTAATGAATCCACAGGAGCTGATGAGAAGATCATCAAGAGAACTAATATGTAGAAAGAAGAGAAGAGGGTCTAGGAGCAGGGGTGGAGTCAAGATGTC
Source organism: Petaurus breviceps papuanus (assembly GCF_028583685.1). Lineage (NCBI taxonomy): Eukaryota > Metazoa > Chordata > Mammalia > Diprotodontia > Petauridae > Petaurus > Petaurus breviceps. The sequence goes on along the minus strand of NW_027185860.1, from coordinate 11,005,535 downwards.
GGAGTAGAAGCACGACCTCCCCAACCTTATTCTCATTGAATTTGGCTTGGGGAGGTGGGATAGGAGGGAGGGAAGTATAGTCAGTCTTCTACAATATATCTACCATGTTATTGTTTTGCATTAGCCACACATGTACAACCTATACCGAACTGCTTATCTTCCCAGTAAGGGTGGGTTACAAGGGAGGAAGTGAATGAATCTGGAATTCAAAGTTTTAAATCAAATGTTTAAATATATATATACTATTATTAATACTATTTTACATGTAATTGAGAAAAAGATATATAGACACTGGGGCATAGAGATCCACCATGCCCTACTGGAAAAGTCAAAAGGGGTATGGGAGAAGATATGAGAGAGAGCAGATTGGAGGAGGGGATTACCTGTGGGACTGCTATTTTGGGGTGGTGGGTAGGGGAAAACAGGGGGAAAATTTGTAACTCAAAATCTGGCGGAAATGAATGATGTAAATCAGAAATTAATAAAGCATTTGAAAAATGGGAAAAAAAAAAAAAGAGAAGAGTGTCTAGGACAGAGCCCTAAGGGACATCTACACTTAGAGGGTGTGATCTGGATAAGGAACCACCTCCCAACCTCCTCTCTTCTGTACTTGTCTTTAGCCCACATGGCCATTATAATCTAAGCATAACTAGGCACATACAATCACCATTCTTAAGTGCCCTCTTCCTCCCTCCAAGGTACCTATACCCTGATCCTTCCCAATTTCACTTTGTAGTAAAATAATAAATTCTCCTTGAAGAGTGGATTTCTGCATTCTTGGACACTGACCAATGTGTTAGGCCTCTCCCCTTTTGTCTTGAGTGATACATAGTTAATTATACAAGATGAACAGTCATGAATGGGTTGTGACCTTCACCAAAGATGATATTACACTCTTACACTAATTTTCTCTTCCACATCACCTCATCTTCCCTATTTTTTTTAGGGCATCACTATCCTTCCCATCACCTGGTTCCACTCCTTTGGTAAGATACTTTACTACCCCAACATGTTTAAGAAGTTATTAAATCTTGTTTTTTCTCTCTCCACAGCATCTCTCACATCTGACCCCTTCTTTTCATTATATGGTGGCCGTTGGGCACATCACTGAACTTCTTGGTGCCCCAGCCAGAGAAAAAGTGGATTTATATTTCAGAAGGAATTTCCCCATGGATAATTCCCTGTCAATGAAATCACACAACTGGTTCTGATTAAACAAAATTTTATATGGAGAAGTGGATAGGTGGTGCTGTGAACAGAGCACTGGCCCTGGAGTCAGGAGGACCTGAGCTCAAATCCGGCCTCAGACACTTAACACAAAAACTACCTGTGTGACCTTGGGCAAGTCACTTAATCCCAAATTGCCCTCCAAAAAGCAAAAAAAATAAAAATAAAAAATATTATATGACACAAAATATAATATGTTGATAAAATTTTTAACATTTTTCCTGATTCTTCCCCCATAAGAAGGGGGAGAATTAGTTGTCCCAAATTCCTGGAATACTTTTAGTTTATTCAGAGGAATGATAATTATAGAATGTTGGAACTGCACGTTTCCTTAGCAACCATCCAGTATAACCCCATCATTTTACAGATGAGGAAATTGAGGGTTGCCTAAGGTCATGCAAGTAGTAAATGGTAGGCCTAGTTCAGTATCTTATCACCTCTCACCTGGATTTTTGCAACAGCCTCTTATTAGTATCCCTGGCTTATCTCTCACTACTCTTATCCAACAAAACTGCCAGCTAAGTGGCACAGTGAATATAGCACTAAGCCTGGAGTCAGGAAGATCTAAGTTCAAATCCAGTTACAGAAACAAGCTATGTGAGTGGTGGCCAGGTGGCACAGTAAGAGCACCGGCCCCGGAGTTGGGAAGACCCGGGATTGGTTCTGGCCTCAGATACTTGGCACCCACACAAAATAACTGGCCATGTAACCTTGAGCAAGTTACTTAACCCCAATTGCTAAGAAAGAAAGAAAGAGAGAGAAAGAAAGAAAGAAAGAAAGAAAGAAAGAAAGAAAGAAAGAAAGA
>NW_027185860.1:10989928-11003493 GCF_028583685.1 Petaurus breviceps papuanus | reverse complement strand
AGAAAGAAAGAAAGAAAGAAAGAAAGAAAGAAAGAAAGAAAGAAAGAAAGAAAGAAAGAAAGAAAGAAGGAAAGAAGGAAAGAAAGAAAGAAAAGAAACAAGTTACAAGTAATTTGCTTCAGTTTCCTTATCCATAAAATGAGCATAACAATGGCACCTACCTCACAGGATTGTTGTGAGGATTTATCAAATGAGAGAATAATTACAAAGACTTGGCATGGTGCCTGGCACATAGTAAGCTCTATAAGCTAGGTTTGAGCATGTCACTCAGCGAAATCTAGTGGCTCCTTATTGATTCTCCAATGAAATACAAATTCCTCTGGCATTTAAAACCCTATAAAACCTGCCTTACACTACCTTCCTGCCCTTGTTATACATATCCTATACTCTACAATCCAGGAAAAAATACTTCTGGTTTTCTTCATAGTCTTACAAAAAACATGACTAAAATAAATACATGTCCACAGGAAATGATACCATCGATTAAGTATAACTACATAAAGAAAGAGGAGTGCATGTATATTGAAAGATTTCTGCTGAATTGAAATCACAGAAAATTCACTTGCTTTTTTATTATTATTTTTTGCATCATGTCTGAATATCTACACACAGAAGAACATAACTCGTAGCTGAAAACCTATTATGATCACTGACTGATAGAAACTATTACCTGCTTGTTTCATTGTGTATCTTTCAATAAGAATCTATCTTTTAAAAAGAAGTAATTTACCTTCTTGCTACCTACATTAATTAAATCAACTAAATATATATTACTAACAAACAATTATTACTTACAAGTATACTCTAGCCAATAAACATACATAGGAATTTAAAAAAGAATAACGATGCATATTCAATCACTTTTGTTCTTCTATGAGATCAAAAAAGCTTTTGGTATGGTAAATAATATATATATATATATTTATGGTATTGTTCATTTCATTATATCATCCCTTTTAACTTCAATTTTTGTATATGTTTTTAAATGTACATAATATATTATTACTATAGTGGTACATATATACAATTTCAAAATCATCATATATGCACAATTATAAAAGTATATATACACACATATGTATAAATGTGCATTGTGTGTGTGTGTGTGTATATATATATATATACATATATATGGAAAGAGAGAATGCTAAAAATTTTCACTGAAAGTGCTATATGATAAAAAAAATTGGTAGACACTGTTATAGAAACTGTCACAGGTCTATATATTCTTTTTACAATTCATTACTAGGTTTTACATTTGAAACTCTAGATTACTTTTGCAGCAAGGCACATGATGCCAAAAAACTGTTGGCAAAACAGTCAAATACTAAATATACTCAAAGCTTAGATGATTTCAGAGAAGGTTGACAACAAATTATAGAATGAACTTGGGTATGATTTAAAGAAAAACTTGGCTTTGGGAGCAACATATGAGAGAAAAATTCAAACTGGCCCTCTCTTCTGTGCAGACCCTTCTGCTTCTGAAGTGACAGTGGTAGAGTGAAAAACAAGGGAACTAAGAGTGCCATACTGCTGAAGAACTGAATTATATCTTACTATGAATGAAATTGTTAGGCAAAAGAAAGTTGTGGGAGGCCAGGTGGCACAGTGAGTAAAGCACTGGCCCCGGAGTCAGGAGGACCTGAGTTTGGTTCCAGCCTCAGACACTTCACACTCACACAAAATAAATTAGCCGTGTAACCTTGGGCAAGTTACTTAACCCCAATTGCCCTCCAAAAGGCAAAAAAAAAAAAAAGTTGCTACTTAATAGAAAGATGACTCCAGATTCTCCTTGGAAGAGCAAAAAATATATACTTCATTTAACACTCAATGAAATCCAGTGGCTCCTTATAGACTCCAAGATAAAATGCAAACTCCTTTGACATTCAAAGATACTCACAACCTGCCTGTCCTCAACTCTACTTCTAGATCTAGGGATGGACATATTCTTGATATTGTCATGACCCAGAAAATCTGAAATTCCTTTATTCATCATGCCTTACTTTTCCAAAATCTATTTTTCATTCTCCTCATAACCTCTACCCTCAATGCTTTCTTAGAAACCATGCTCTGGTTTCTTTGCTTCTTTCCCAGTTTTATCCCTTTTGTGAAGTAATTCAACTCTATTCTTCCCTCTACTTTTAAATCCCTTGCCCCATTATCCTATGACTTTATGCTTTGCCAAACCTCAAACTTGGATTGCTTCCACAAGCTGCTTCCTCCCCTCCTAATCACATGCTGCAGAATGAAGATGGAGGAGGGGAGCAAGATGGTAGAGAAAAGGTGAGCTCACCCAAATTCTTCTCTGAACAACTTTAAATAAGAATTCAAAAGAAATTCTGGAGTGTCAAAACCACAAAAGGAAGGGGTGAAACAATTTTCTAGCCCAAGACAACTTAGGGTAGAAAAAAAGATATATTGCATGGGGTGAAACCAGTGCGGATTATATTCTAACAATCCAGCAGCAGGCCTTGGGGGCAATGAATCAGCAGAGGCAGGAGTGACTTCCAGAGCTTTCAGCCCACAGACAGTAAGGGGGAAATCAACTGGTCAGGAGACTACAGTAGTCTCTTTGCTGGCACAGGGTGCAGGATTCTTGCATTGCCCATATGCAGATCTGGGTGAAAGTCCTTGGTCAAATTCCCAGGACAACAGAGTTTGTGGCCACAGGGGAGTGGGGACTCTGGTAATAGTTCGAGGGTAGAAAAGAGTACTTGAGGTCCCTTACAGATCAGAGTAAAGGCCAGGACAATAATAAACACATCTCTGTTTAGATCATACCACCTTGGAAGAACTGAAAACTTACAGACCCCCAGAACAGCTTTGAAAATAGTTGCACAAAAAACCTGAATCTTGGGACAGTGCCTCCTTCACCATGGGAGCAGAGCTCAACCTTAACATGTAAAGTTAAAAGTCAACAAATAAACTGGAAAACAAGCAAAAAAAAAATCTTACAATAGAAAGTTACCACAGTCACAGGGAAGTTCAAAACACAAACTCAGTTAAAAACAACAAAGTCAAAACTGCTACATCCAAAACCTAAAAGAAAAATGTGAATTGGTGTCAATCCCAAAAAAGAAACCTAGAAGAGTTCAAAAAAGATTTTAAAAATCAAATAAGAGAGGCAGAAGGAAAACTGTGAAAAGAAATGTCAGTAATGCAAGAAAATTTTTATTTTTTTTTCTTTTTGGAGTGAGGAAGGCAGGGCAATTGGGGTTAAGTGACTTGCCCAAAGTCAGTGTCTGAGGCTGGATTTGAACCTAGGCCCTCCTGCCTCCAGGGCCTGTGCTTTATTCACTGCACTACATAGCCACCTCAGAAAATCCTTTTTAAAAAGTCAATACTTTGATAAAGAAGGCAAAAAAAAAATTGAAGAAAATACCACCTTAAAAAACAGAATAGGCCAAACAATAAAAGAGGCACAAAAAACCAATAAAGAAAAGTAGGATTGAATAAATAGAAATACACACACACACACACACATATTCATTGAAGAAAACTCCTTAAAAAAGGAAAATTGACCAAACAAAAAAAATGTAATTTTTTTTTTACTTTAGAAAAGAACTCCTTAAAAAGTAGAAGTAGAAAAAAAAGAAGTACAAAACCTCTATGTAGAAAATAATTCTTTAGGGATTAGAATTGGGCTAATGAAAGCTAATGACTCCATGAGACAGCAAAAAAAAAATTTTTTTTTTAAATCAAAAGAATGAAAAAGAGAAGAAAATGTGAAATATTTTGTTGGAAAAACAACTGACTTGGAAAATAAATTGGGGAGAGACCATTTAAGAATTATTGTACTACCTGAAAGTCATGATAAAAACAGAACCTAGACATCATATGTCAAGAAATTATCAGGGAAAACTGCCTTGATATCCTGGATCCAGAGGGTAAAACAGAAATGGAAAGAATCTACTAATCCTGAAAGTGATTCCAAAATGAAAACTCCCAGTAATGTTATAGTCAAATCCTAGAGCTCCTAGGTCAAAAAGAAAATATTGCAAGTAGTCAGAAAGAAACAATTAAACATTGTGGAACCACAGTCAAGATCACACAAAATTTATCAGCTTCCACATTAAAGAATCAGAGGTTTGGGAGTATGATATTCCAAAGGGTAGGGAAGCTAGGGTTACAATCAAGAATCACCTATGCAGCAAAACTACTTGAACTTCCTTCAAGGGGAAAAGTGGATGTTCAGGGAAATAGATGATTTTTGAGCATTCCTGATAAAAAGACTAGAGATAAGTAGAAAATTTGACTTTCAAATTCAAGACTCAAAAGAAGGATAAAAAAGTAAATAGGAAAGAGAAATCATAAGAAATTCAATAAGGTTAAACTGTTTATATTCCTACATGAGAAAATAATACTTATAACTCCTAAGAATTTCCTTACTATTAGGACAGTTAGACGGAGTATACATAGACAGAGGGTACTCATGTGAGTTGAATATGAGGGGATGATTATCTAAAAAGATAAAATTAAGGGATGAGAAAGAGGGAAGAAGGGGAAAGGAGGAGGTAGAATGGGTAAATTATCTGACATCAAAGAGGCATGAAAGAGCTTTCACAGTGGAGGATAAGATGGGGGAAATAGAGGAGAGGGGCATGTAAACCTTGCTCTCATTGAAATTGGATCAAAGTCTAATACACACTCAGCTGGGTATGGAAATCTATCTTACCCTATAAGAAAGTAGGTGGGGAAGGGATAAAAGAAACATGGGGCCTTTTAGAAGGGAGGACAGATTGAGGGAAGCAGTAATCAGAAGCAAAACTCTATTGAGGACTGAAGGGGGGGGGAATAAACAGGGGGAAAATAGGAAGGAGAAAAAAAATTGCACCAAGTTTCTCTGATACAGGCTTTATTATAGAGAACCATGTCAAATTTATAAAAATTAGAGTCCATTTCCAATTGATATATAGTCAAAGGCAATTTTTTAGATGAAGTAATCAAATCTATAGTCATTTGAAAAAATCTCTAAAAATCTTTCTTGATTAGAAAAATGAAAATTGAAATACCTTTTACAACTCCTCACCTATAAAACTGGCTGAAAAGGAAAATGACAAATATTGGAGGGGATGTGGGAAAATTGAGACACTAATGCATTGCTGATGGAGTTGTGAACTGATTCAACCATTATGAAGACCAATTTGTAACTATACCCAAAGGTCTATAAAACCATGCATAACTTTTGACCCAGCAATACCACTATTAGGTCTCTATCCCAAAGAGATAAAAACAATTTCTTTGTTTATATGTTTATGTTTATACATTTATGAAAATATTCATAACAGCTCTTTTGGTGGGAGCAAATAATTGAAAACTGAGGGGATGCCTAGCAATTGGGGAATGGCTGAACAAGTGGTAGTATATGATTGTGATGGAATACTATTGTGCTATAAGAAATGATGACTGGGATGCTTTCAGAAAAGTCTTGACTTAAATTAACTGATGCAAAGTGAAATGAGCAGAACCAGAACATTGTACACCATAACAATTTTGTTATAGGATAATCAACTGTGAATAACTTAGCTATTTTCAGCAATACAACGATTCAAGACAATTCTGAAGGATTTATGATGAAAGCCTTCCATCTCTGGAGAAAGAATTGATGGAATCTAAATAGAGATCAAAGCATACATTTTTAAAATGTCATTTTATTTTCTTAGTCTGTTTTCTTTCACAACATGACTAATATGAAAATATGTTTTGCATGTCTGCACATGCTGTTCTTTGATATTGGAGTCAAGGTACGGTGTGTCCGACTATGGCTGATCAATCTTGTGAGGCTCTACCACAGGCTGGGCATAAATAATCCACATGAACATTTAGAGTAGAGATGTCTCAATTTGCCTATCTGACATTTTCTTTTTTAAGTAGTTTTATTTTGCTTCATTCATAGAGCACAGCACCTTCTTTGAGATGGGTGTGCCGAGCTGGGCAGTCCTCTGCCAGTATCTCCAATGTCATGCAATTGATTCCACAGTTCTTTAGAGAGACCTTGAGAGCATCCTTGTATCACTTCTTCTGACCTCCAAGTAAGTGCTTGCCTTGTGTGAGTTTTCTGTAAAAAGTCTTTTAAGCAAATGTATTTTTGGCTTTGAACAACATGATCAGCCTATCAGAGTTGGCTCTCTGCAGTAGAAATTGAATACTTAGCACTTTAGCTGGAGAAAAGAACTCAGTGTCCAGTACCTTTTCTTGCCAGGTGATCTTCAGAATCTTCCTAAGACAATACAAATGAAAGAAATTCAGTTTCCTGGCATGACAATGGCATGCTGCCCAGGTTTCACAGGCATACAATACACAACTCTGTAGATCTTGAGTTTGGCAGATGGTCTAGTCTAATACCTGTTCTCTCTTGCACTTTCCTTTGGAGCCTCCCAAACACTGAGCTAGCTTTGGCAATGATGTACCTCATCAACCTCATCATCCATTAGGTACATCCCTGGAAAGTATACTGCCAAGGTAAGTGAACTCATCCACAGCATTCAAAACTTCTCCACTTGCTGTAACCAATGGCCCCATGTATGGAAGATGTAGTGCTGTTTAGTGGATAACCTGTGTTTTCTTAGTGTTAATTGTTAGGCCAAAATTAGCACAAGCAGCAGAGAATCATTTCATGCTCTCATATCTCAGCCTCAGAGGTTGTACTGAGTGCACAATCATCTGCAAACAAAATGTCAGGCAATAACTCTCCCTTGTACTTTAGTTTTGGCTTATAGCCTTTTCAAGTTAAATAATTTACTAGCAGTATGGTAGCTGATCTTGATGCCATTTTCATCCTCCTTGAAGACATCTAACAACATTGCTGGAAACATCATGTTTAAAAGCGTGAAAACACACATACAGTCTTGGTGACTGGGCAAAGTGTGAGAGCATGATCTGTTATTCAGAAACTGTGTAAGCATGCCACCATAAAACTTTTGTATAATACTGATGAACTTTTCTGGGCAACCAAATTTTGCCATAATTTTCCACAAACCCTCATGACTGACAGTATCAAAGGCCTTGGTCAGTGAATGTTTTATACAGCCCTTCTTTATGCTACTGGCATTTGTCCTGAAATTGTCAGGTAGAAAAGACTATATCAACTGTTCCTTGGCCCATCCTGAAGTCACACTGACTCTCAGGGAGATGACCATCTTCCAGGTGAAGGATTACCTTATTAAGGAGGACTCTGGCAAGAACCTTGCCAGCAATGAGAGAGGGGGGGGGGGGGGAGGAGGAGGGAAGGGAGAAGGGAAGGAGGGGGGAGGGAGGGAGGAAGGAAGAGAGAGACAGAGACAGAGAGACAGAGAGAGATAGAGAGAGACCCTCTTGTGACTGTCACAAGACAATCTATTTTCTTTCCCTTTATAGAGAGGAACAGTGAAGGCATCCTTAAACTCCTGGGGGATAACATTCTCTTGTCATATAACCCAGAAAATTTCAGTCAGCTTTTGTATGAGCCCCCCTGCCTTGTAAATCTCAGCTGGAATAGAATCAGCACCAGGTGCTTTGCCACATGAGTGAAGCTTAATGTCATTCAAAACCTCTTCTTCAGCTGGAATTTCATCTAAGGGACTGACTTCGTCCTGAGGTATATGGTCAATGGCTTCAGCGCTGATCGATGATGGTCTGTTGAGAACATTATGAAAGTGATCAGCCAGGATCACATCTTTATCACTAATCAATGTGGCTCCATCAGTATTGAGTAGTTAAGATGCACCATAAGTCTTTAGCCCATAAATAGTTTTTAGGGCATCATAATAGCTCTTTGGATTTTTACTATCAGTGTAAAACTTAATTTCATCTGCCTTCTTACTGTGCCAAGAATCCTGCATCCTCTAAGATTCACTTGTACTTTATTTAATAGATTTTTTTTCCAATTACATGAATAGACAATTTTAATATTCATTTTTAAATAAAATTTCCAAATTTTCTTACTGCCTCCCTCCTAAGATGGTAACCAATTTGATACAGATTATATATGTACCGTCATGTGGACATATTTCCATGTCATGTTGTATAAGAAGAAACAAAACCAAAGGGGGGGAAAAAACTATGAGAAAATTTAAAAGTGAAAATAGTATGCTTTGATCTTCATTCAAATTTCATGAATTTGTTCTCTGGATGTGGATAGTACTTTCCATTATGACTCTTTTGGAACTGTCTTGGATCATTGTATTGTTGAGAAGAGCTAAGCCAATTATAGCTGATCATCATATTCTGCTGTCACTGTGTATACTGTTCTCCTGGTTCTGCTCACTTCATTTTATATCAGTTCATACAAGTCTTCCCAGGTTTTTCTGAAACCATCTTGCTTGTCATTTCTTACAGCACAATAGTATTTCATCACAATCATATATTGTTCAGTCATTTCACAATTAATGGGTAATCCCCTCAATTTCTAATTTTTTGCCAGCACAAAAAGAATTTATAAAAATATTTTTGTGCATTACAGGTCCTTTCCCTTTCTTTTATCTCTTTGGGATACAGACCTGGTAGTGGTATTTCTGGGGGCAAAGTTATGCACAGTTTTGTTGTCCTTTGGACATACTTCCAAATTGATCTCCAGAATGGTTGGATCAGTTCACGACTCCAGCAAAATACACTTTATTTTTGATGGACTTAAATACTGCCTTCTTAGAGACAGATGAACTATCTTTCTGGTAAAGCCTGTGGAGATCTTATTTTTTGTTTAGCAGCTTCTGAATTTCCTCATCATTTTTTCAAACTAATGTTGATATTTGCAAGTGTTCTGGCCCAGATGAGTAAATTCAGTGCTGTACATCAAATCTCTGAAAGCTTCCCACTCCTTTTCTGTTCCGTTACTGTCAACCATGTGTTGACTCAGTATTCCCTCCAAGTTAGCAATGAATTATTCCCATCAAGCCCTTTAATCTGGTAACATTAAATCTTCTAGTAGTTGCTGCCTTGAGGCAGCTTGCATATAAATTTTTAGGTTGGAGAAGATAAGCCCATTATCAGTCAGCACTCTGCACCACACACCACCTTCATCACTGTCTATTCTCTTTTATCTACTGAGTTCTCTCTCAACAGGAACTATTCATCTTTTAAATATGCTGGATTTCATGTTGTCCATAAGTGTGTGCACATTTCATGTACTGATGGTGAATGAAAACATCTTTGCAAAGTTTTTGTACATTTTCTTGTTTCAACCGTAGGGTGGAATCCCCATTTGCCAAAACAAGCCATCCAGGGTTGGGTGCAGCAGATGTTTCTTGGGCACTTTTTCTAGCCCCTTCCTCAGACAGGAGGTGAGCAGTGCAGTTCAAAGGCTGCTGAAGCTCTCTGCTGCTTCAGCCCAGTAAGATGACAACCCTTTAATTTGGGCTGCCTGTGTGCAGGGTTGTGACTACAACTCCTTGCTGCTTCATCCCTTGCCTGTCATCCCAGGACTTGGAGGGAGGTAAAATTGTAACATGGTATGGGCAATGTCTTTTGGTAACTTTATATAAGTTATATTTAATGAGGCAGAGTTGCATGAAGTTATCAACATTGCTCTCTCTTCCAGAGTCACTGCAGACCAGTGGCAAGACAACCTAAAGCCAACTAGTGATGACTCAGGATGAACTAGATGATATTAGCATCTCTGAGGTCTAAAAAAGATCTAAGAATTCCACAGTGTTTGCTACAGCTACCTGCATAGCCATTGGAACAAACTGTTCTCATCCGCCCAGCTTGCTGCAGGAAGTCTTCACATGCTTGGTGTAGACACTCCCCTAACTCATTGAAGAGTCTGAGACCAACTAGTTACCCTCAACCTAGTTCAACCCATCTGCTGAAATGGTTTGCTGGGGTGGGACCACTATGCATGCTACAGCTTCTTGGAACCACAAGTGCGAGTTGGGTGAATCAGGTGGATGCCGATGGTGGAAAACAGCCCTAAAAAGGGCTTGGCTACACGAGAAAGAACAGAAACTGAAGAAAACATTGTTGAGAACAGTATGTACAGAAGAAGTCTATGCTGGAGGCAAAACAATATTGAGGTAATTGATGGACAAATTCTCAAAATACAGATGGAAAGGTAGCAAACATTTTGAAAGAATACAGACTGTATAACTAACACAAAAAGATGACTGATATTTTTTACTAATACTCACCTATAGCCTAATTCTGTATCACTTCAAAGTATTTATGAGACTAATTTACAAATAGATTTAAGGTCATCTTTAATGAAGGAATGAGAAGGGAGTACAACCTAATACAATATAATAATACTTATTATAATTAATCATAATAGTTACTTATAATAGAGTATTATATTAATTTAATAATATTATATAATTGTTATAATTGATAGTAATAATTAATAATACAATCTAAAAGAGTCCCTGCAAAAAGATATCGCATATGAAGAAAGATAAAAAACTCTCTCAAAATTCTGTGGAAAATGTAACAAAGATATCACTGTTTCAGTCAAATATCAAGTCAGGCATAAAACAAAGAACCGCGTACTCACCGAAGGACTTCCCTACTGTCACATTGAACGTCTAAGGTAAGTCTAATGGTCCTCTGGATGCTTCTCCTTATGGTTTACATTGTGCTGTAAACTTACATTGTACTCAAGCCCGAACACTTAAGTTTCCAAAATTAGATCCATAATCCACAAAACTATTACAGGCTAACAGCAAAAAATAAATGGATGTATTCAATATAGTTAAAATACGTATATGAAAGTACAAATGATTTAATATTGAGGTAGATATTTCAAATATAATATATATAATATACACATGTATATTTCATTGAATTGGAGCTCCTATCAATGTAGATTCTCATTCCAACAGTATAGATCAAAAACCATCAACTCCTTCTTATCCTGTGTGGCAATTGCCCATGTTTTCCTACAAGTTGTTCCTTATAAATCGTTTTCCTATAGGAGTTCAGTTGTTTTCAGTCGTGTCTGACTCTTCATGAGCCCACTTGGGGTTTTCTTGGCAAGATACTAGAGTGGTCTGATGTTCCTTCTCTAAGTCATTTTACAGAGGAGGAAACTGAGGCAAACACTATTAAGTGACTTGCCCAGGGTCATATACCTAGTAAGTTTCTGAGGCCAGATTTGAACTCAGGAGGATGAATCTTCCTGACTGGAGTCCTGGTACTTTATCCACTGCACCATCTAGCTGACCCTGTTAGAGTATAAGTTATAAGTATAAGTATAGGTTAGAGTATAAGTTGCTGCTAGATAGAGAACAAACACTACAGAAAGACAATAACATGGGTCTAGAATTGAAGAATTGGAAGAGAACAGATTGGATGGTCCTTGGGAAACTACAAAATACTTTAACGATCCCAAAATTTTCCATAAAACAAACTTCCATTTTTAATACCAATATTAGTTTAGTGGTACTCTAAGATGATGGAATAGTATAGTCTCTAAGTAAATAGATTTGGAGGTGATAAAAAGGTCAATTAAGAGGCAAATGCTTTAAGTAGATTGCAGAATATAACAAATTGAAAACTATATGCTATAAGGAATGTAAAGGATATCATCAGAGACCTAAGACTAAGAAAGGGGATAGGTAGACCAGTCATGTACACAGTGCAAGGTATGTGGATGGTTAGTTAGGTTGCTCCTTGGCTAAGAAATGCCAACAGTTGTTTCAGGGAAAGAGCCATGGCTGTGGAGACAAAGGCCTTTGATTTAAATCCTGCCTTTGATGCTCGTGGCCTTTGTGACTCTGGACAAGTCATTAAACCTTCCTGATCATTAGTTCCTTCATCTATAAAACTGAGGTGAAGGGCTGGTCTAGGTATCTTTCAGATCTAGAAATATGATCCCATGAAAGACGTCTAGAAGAAATGTCTAATATATTACATGATCATCCTGTCAACAACTTACAGTAAAATATGGTTAATGGCTGCACATGAGTCTTGACTGATACCATTGGAATGGATATGTAAATTGATGGGATCGCATATTCCCTGGAGAAGAGACATAATATTTGAAATACTTATCTAAACATTCAATCATTGGTTGTTGTATATATGTAAACTATAAGCGTCCCCAAGTAAAATACAAAGGACAGGAATTCTTTTTTGTGTTATTTTTATATCCATTGGATTTAGCGTAGGGCCCTGCTTGCATATAGCAAGTGCTAAAAAGTTTATTGGATTGAATTGGACTGGACTGGAAAGTCATTTGTGTCACATAATAGCCTTTAAAATACACAACTAAAAAGGACATAATAGCAGCAGCTAGGTGGCTCAGTAAATAGGGCACAGGCCTTGGAGTCAGGAGGACCTGAGTTTAAATCCGACCTCAGATACTTGACACACTTTCTAGCTGTGTGACCTTGGGCAAGTCACTTAATCCCAATTGCCTTGCCTTCCCCCCCTCTCAAAAAAAGGACATACTAAGAAAAATATGTTTGTATACTTGTAGTTCTTCATAGGTACTTCCAGAACTACAGATGTCTCCTCTTGCAAATATTCCAGCAATATGAAACTTGGCCAAAAAAATCATTTTTTAAAGACGTTAAAGACTTGGTATGTTTATCACTGCTTTTATGGCTATGGATTTGAGAAGAAAAATTGGTCTCAGTTAATGATTGTAAAACATTCTGGTAAGAATCATAGTTATCTCCTAAGAAATGCTGTATGATCTTAAGAGAGAGTGCTACATTTTAATGAGTGTAATATTTTAATTTGGTAGATGCATTGTGCGGTTTTCTAGCAGTTCATAAATTATATGAACATATGCAAATTGAACACACATGCATTATGCAGGGATAGATTATTGTCTAGAGAGATAACAGTGTAGAAAAAAAAAAAGAATGATGGAAAACCTGGAGCTTAACACCAAAAAAGGAAGCTCCGGGGAACACATGGCAACCATGTAGAAATATGTAAAGTGTTGTCAGGACAGGATAGGGATCAATTATTCTTGAGTACAACTGGAATAAATAGTAATACATTCTTGTGGTAACAGAAAAATGAAGTTTCAGTCTTTTTCTACACCGAATTGCTTGGCCAACACAGAGAACTGAACAATTCAGGTAAAAAACTTGTTTGGCTTTTAAAAAATGATTTCACCAGGTGTTTGCTGGAATGGATCAAACCTATTGCATTCTTTGCCTTCATTTAAGACACAACTTGTATTTAAAAACAGAATAATTTGAACACAGAGTCTTAAGTTCTATGGAAAAAAGCAGTGTATCTGTGCAGAAGTCTAGGATGACTAAAAGCCTGTTCGTGAGTAAAGCAAGCATCATAGTGTTCATAGTTTTATTTTCCAAACTCCCTGATAGCAGCCTTTGACAGCAGCATATAATATTAAGCCAGAGATTAAATTTGCTAAATTCCATGTATCTACCCATTCATCATACTAAAGTATTTGCTAACTATATTCCTTTATCTCTCTTCTGTTCCTCAGATAAACTTCTTGATGAATCTTTTTATACTCATGGTCTCCAACTTCTCTCCTCCCACTTTACCCTGAACCCTCTACAATCTAGAGTTCAACTTCATCATACTGAATTACAGATACTACTCCCTCCCTCCCTCTCCCCCTCTTTCCCTCCCTCCCTCTCTCTCTCCCTCTCCCCCCTCTCTCTCTTCTC
>NW_027185860.1:10972939-10984928 GCF_028583685.1 Petaurus breviceps papuanus | reverse complement strand
TCTCTCTCTCTGTCTCTCTCTCTCTCTGTCTCTCTCTCTGTCTCTCTCTCTCTCTCTTTCTCTCTCCTTGACATCTCTTTAATTCTCCTCCGACCTATCCAAATATTACTTTTTCGTCTCATGCCATAGTGGGTATACCATCTAGCCTTTGCTGTGCCTCCTCTTCTCTCTTTTTCTTTTCATTCGATGACCTTTTCAGCTCCCATAGATTTGATTATGATTTCTATGCTGATGACTCTCAGGTCTGTATATACTCCCCTCACCCCAGCTCACTGTTGAGCTCTCATGCCACCAAATGCTTATTGAACATTTCAAACTAGATTCTCATCAGGGTCACAAATTCAGCATTCCATAATAGTGCTCATTATCTGTACTTATTCTACCCCTCAGAAACCTATCTCTTCTCTTAACTTCCTTCTTTCTGTTAAAGACCACTATCTTTTCAGTTGCCCCAATTTAAAATCTTATCATCCTTGAGTCTTTTTTTTTCCACATACATCACATAATCAGTTGTGAAATTTGATCACTGTTATCTCCAGAATTTCTCACAAAAACAACTTCTCTCCACTCACACTGCTACCACCCTAGTTCAGGGCCTTATTACCACTCACATAGCCTTCTGCAGTAGCCTCCTAACTAGCTCCCCTGACTTGTCTCCTTCTCCATTCTATCCCCCACATAACCACTGACATGATTTGCCTAAAATGTAAGCAGTTACCATATAATACTATTCCATTACATTAAATCTGTAGTCTTCTAAACCCATTCGTTATGCCTTTCTCCACATATTCAATAAACTCCAGTTCCTCTTTATTACCTTATTTCCCAAAGATTAAATATAAGCTACTCTGTTTGGCATTTAGATCTCAACATCGTCCCAAACTACCTTTCCAACTTGCTTATATATTACTCCTAATCTCCTAACCCTATGATTTCATGATTTCATTGATTCCTCTGCCCATGCCACCATCCCCTCCCATGCCCCATGCCTAGTCTGGCCTTCCTCCTTATTTCTGATTCTTGGAATTCCTAGTTTCTTTTTAGACTTAGCTTCAGCACAACCTTACACATGATGCTTTGCCTAGTCTCCCAAATACTAGTATCTCTCCCTTCAAGGTCATCATGTATCTGCTTTGTAAGTTTTTGTATTTTACCCTCTTGAATTCTCATTTCCTTTGTCTTTGTAATCCCATTACCCAATTGAGTGCCTGGCATGTAGGAGGCAAGTAATAAAAACTTGTTAATTCAGGGACTACCACTCATTAACCATAGTGTATGGATCACTCCTCTTAACTTATTCTTTGCTATAATGGTGTAGTTTAGTAAGGAGAGAGACAACTCTTGCCATATAACACTGTTATATCCACCTCTGATCACCATTCTTCCACAAGTACTTTACTTTCCTTTGTCTTTTTTCTCTTTCATAGTCCAAGTGATGGGTTCTTACCGAATTTCTACCCCAACATTTCAGAAAGTCAAGAAGTTTTCTAGACAGAGATAAGCCAAAATCCAAGGTCCTCTTTGTTATATTGGGCATAGAAATCTAACCCTTGTGACATTTCCAGTGGAAGAGAACTTACCGCCTCTTTTGAAAAACTGTCAGTACCATGAAGACAGCTATAATATTATCCCTACATCTAATTATCTTCAGATAGTCAACAAACCTTCATCAAGCATGTACCATGTGTTAGGAACCACGCTAAGTGGTAGAGATATAAGGAAAGGCAATACAAACAAACAAACAAACAAAAAGCACACATTTCTTTGACCTTAAGGAGCTCATATTCTAATGGGACAGGACAATTTATAAATATGCATTATAACTTTGTTGTTATTGTTTAGTCATTTTTCAGTAGTGCCCAATTCTTTGTGATCCCATTTGGAGTTTTCTCAGCAAAAATACTAGAACATTTGCCATTTCCTTCTCCAATTCATTTTACAAGTGAGGAGCTGCAGCAAGCAGGGTCACACAACTGAGGCTGGATTTGAACTCTGGAAGAGGAGTCTTTCTCACTCCAGGCCCAGACCTCTATCCGCTGAGTCACCTAGATGTCCTGAACTATGGACGTACCAAGGGATATACAGAAAAAATAAGAAGTGTTCTTAAAGGGAAGGCAGTAGGAAGGCAGGAAGAATAGAGGGTGTCTCCTAAATAAAGCAGGATTTGGACTGAGTCTTGAAGGAAACCAGAGAAATCTGGAGGCAGAAGTTAGAAAGGAGAGAATTCCAGGTATGAGAGATAGTCACTGAAGAGGTATGGAGTTGGGATATGGAGTATTATACAAAGAATACTAAGTAGGCAAAAGGACCACAGAATTTGTGACGGGGAATAAAGTATAAGAATATCAGAAATAAGAAAAGAGGTAAAAAGGAGACATTGGGTCTCATTGAACAGGGGCAGGTAATACAATCGGACATACTTTTTAAAACCTTGGTATATGAATGAAGGATAGACTGGACTGGAGAGAAACTTGAGGTAGGGAATACAACTAAAAGTCTAGATAAGAGGATAATATGGGACATGTGCCAGGATGGCAACTGTGTGAGTGAAGAAAAAAGGATTTATATGATAGTGTATAGGTAGAAAGAATATGATTTGACAACAGAATGGATATATATGGTGAAGCTGAGTTAGGGTACTGGGGTTGTGAGCCCACATGACAATAATATTTAAGTTTGAATGAGGGGAAGGTGTAAGTGGAAAGATAATGAGCTTGTTTAGGGGCATGTTGAGTTAGAGATGCCTATAAAATATCCTAGTCTAGATGTCCAAAAGACAATTGGCCATGCCAGCCTGGAGCTCAGGAGAGTTAGTTAGCCTTTTAGATTTGAGAAAAATATGTGTAGAGATATTAACTGAACCAAAGGAAGCGTATTACAGCACAAAGTAAAATAGTATAGAGGGGAAAGAGAACAGAGCACATTACAGAATCTTAGGAGGTACCCATGATGAGTGGGTATGATCTGTATAAAGATCTACTTTAAAAGACTGGGAAAGGTGGGTAGAATACGTAGGAGGCAAACCAAAAAGGACCATTGTCATAAAAACTTTGAGAGGAGAGATTCCAAGAGAAAGCAACCAATAGAGCCAAAGACTACATAGAAGTCAAGAAGGATGAAGACTGAGGATAGATTATTAGATTGGGCAGTTAAGAGATGATTTATATCTTTGGAGAGAGCAGTTGGATGAGTTCATAAAGCAGATTGTAGAGGGTTTAAACTCAATATGAGGAGAGGAAATGGAGGCACCTAATATATAGCTTTCCTAAGAAGTTTAACAAGGAAACAGAGGGGATGATAGCTAGTGAGGATAGTTGTATTAAATGGGGGATTTTTTTTAAGGATAAGGGAAATGTAGATAGATTTGTAGTCAGCGAGGTTGGAACCTGTAGAAGAAGAGATACGTATACATACATACACATACACACACACATTTTAAGAGACTGGTTAAGGGAGGAAAAGGGAATCTCATAATGAATGACCTTAATTTTCTCACTCAAGTAAGGGGCAAAGTTATTTGCTGAGAGGGAGGTTAACTTGGGAGGTTGAGGAAAGACTAGAACTTTTAGAAAAACTACAGAGTTCATAAGGGAAAAACAAAGGAATTACTAAGCAGCAGTAAAGAATCATTTAACACGAAATGACAAGAATTTGTGTTGAACCCAGTCAGTACCAACCAATTCAATTCAAAAGGCATTTATTAAGTGCCTTCTATGTCTCGGGAGGGAAGACAGGTGGTACAGTGGATAGAACATTGGCCCTAGACTCAAGAGGACCTGAGTTCAAATCTGACCTCAAAAACTTACTAGTTATGTGACCCTGGGCAAATCACTTACCCTGTGTTTGCCTCATCTGTAAAATGAGCTGGAAAAGGTAGTGGCAAGGCACTCCAGCATCTTTACTAAGAAAATCCCAAATGGCTTCACAAAATAAACACAAAGTTTTTTTGTGTGTGTGTTTAAGGGAGGGAGAATGAGTTGGTAGAGGATTAGTTTGTACAACGTCATTCAAAGTGTTCAGCATCTCTGGAAGAAACGTGCAGCGTGTATATGATAGATAGCCTGGAACCGAAGGTTGGAATATTTGGTACATATTTGAATTAACTATCAGTCAAGTCCACAGAATCACAGACTTTTAGAGAACATCTATCTCAGCAGCTCAAGATCTGAAAAAAAGTTTTTTTTTTTTTAATAACATATTCAATTGCCTGAAACTATCCCAAGACCTCCAAGGAGGGAAAACCCTCTATATTCTGAGACAGCCTGTTTGACTTATGGCTACATGTAATTGTTAGATTTTCCTTAGATAAAGCCCAAGTTTGACTCTTTGTAACCTCTGCTGATTGCTCCTGGTTCTTCCCTTTGTGGCCGAGTAGTATAGGTCTAATGTCTTCCACATGATAGACTTTCACATGAGTGTAGTTATCATTACCTCTCTGAGTCTTCTCCAGGTCAAACATACTCAGTTTCTTCAACTAGTTCTTACACAGTACTATTCTCTAGCTAATTAGATTTTTTATTGAGATGTAACAAGAATTTATTAAGCACCATCTATGGGCCAGGCACATGCTAAGTGCTTTACAAATAATACGTCATTTGATCTTTACAACCACCTAACAGAAGGTGCTATTATTACCCCCAATTTACAGAAGAGGGAACTGACAAAAAGGGAGACTAATTGACTTGCCCAGGTCCACAGATTGCTAGTTCTTATCCACTGTGCCACCTGATAGCCTCAATGTCCTTCCTAAACTGTACTGAACATGTAATGTCAGTTCTTTTATCACTCGTGTTTCAAAAATTCTAATTTATTCCAAAATAATTGGTATATTAAGGAACATTTTAAGCATAACTCAAATTTTCAAGTTTTCTTGTGCTCATTTCCTTCCTTAAGAAACAGGAAAGAAGGCAGAAAACCTCATGGTTTCACGATAATTCCTAAGCTGCAACCCTTCAGATGCCCCCTTTCACAAACAAACTTTAGGTCTTTGCCAAGGTAAAACACCATCTTTATTTCAATCTTCTGTTGCAGTAAGAGCTGTAAGTGGAGAAGGGCTGATCTGTTCATGCACAATATTAATTGAAGCATTTACGTAAAGATATGCTGCCTTTTTCGTTAGGTTCCCTGTCTTTGTCATTATGTGTCACTGGTTAAGAGTGTTGTGCCCCCAACCCTATTTTCCTATAAGCTCAGGGATTTTTATTGTATGATTTTGCATACTACATTAAGAACAGGTTTGTCAGGTATAGCAGACCTAACCACATTCCAGACATAGTGAGTAATTAGAACATCAACTCCTTATTCCTGGAAGCCATGAAACTCTTAAGTCTACACCAAGGCTACATTAGGTTACTGCCACACCATACTATTTTTTTTATTTTTTAAAATTTCTTTTATTTTAATTTATTGTATAAAACAACCATTTCCATAACACAGTAAAACAAAACAAAAGATGATTGCTACTTTCATTGACTTTGCAGTTCATTAAGACCCGCCACCTTTTTCAGAGAGAGTCTTGACTAATCCATTTCCTCTTTGTGAATGATTGGATGAACAAACAGCAACAAACACTTATTAAACACTAGATGCTGAGCTCTATACTAAGTGATAGACTTACAAAAAACAAAACATAGCCACTTTGAAGCTGTCACCTCAGTCCTCAAAGAGATTCCATTCTAATGGGAAAGATAATGGATGCAGGGCATGGGTGACCTTGGAGAGATATTTTAGCATGAAATGTGACAGGAGGAATCCCAGAATAGTAGCTGACACACCTTTTCTAGTCACAATGACAGCGTGGGGATAATTATGTTTCTAGACCTGGAAAGTGGTAGGGTGGCTAGAGGGATGAGCAAAGCGGTAAGACCGGTGGAGAGAAGATAGCAAGAGAGAAAAATGAAGGACATATGGAGCAGCTAGCTTGGGATCCCCAACGCAGGAGCTCCAGAGCTAAAAGGGTTAATGTCTCCACAGCATGGTCTCTGATCCAGGAGGCAAGATGTCGGAAGACAAACATTCTGCAGCTCCTTTCTAACTGGTTCAGAATCTATCCTTCATTCATCCCCTTTCTGTTCATGTCTGTAGTATTTTCCAGTGATAGAACTTCCTGTTTCTCCCTCCACTGACCTTCACCTAAATGCTGTGCATCATGTCAGTTGGTTCCTGAACTCCCTTATATAAGAGTACCTTCAGAATATGAGATCACGTCCCCTTTTACCAATCCAGTTTAATTTGAATAAGGTTCAGCCATCCAGAGTGATGTTCCAGTCATGGATTTAATCTGAATAAGTGTGATGCCTAGGCAGCTAAATTTGTTTCCTTGCCTTGCCATCAAGCTCCTCTTGTTTGGTGCCTAAATGTTGTTTATAGACATTCCAGGTCAAACTGCTTCACCACTCACTCATTTCTTATTTGTTTCTTCTCCTGTTTACTACCAGATGTCTCAATGACTAGCTTTCTTTCTATAGTGTAGTTATTCTCTGTGGTATCTAGCTTGGGATGCACACACACAAACACGTTTGTATGTATGCATAGGTGTATTGTAATGTGTATATGTGTGTATACATACAAATGCACTAGGCAGATACAGTGTTTATGACCTTTATGAAATATACTCCATTTGTAGCCAGAAACCTGTCATTTTTATGTTTGAAGTTACAATCCAGAAATCTAAATCTCACTCTTAAGCATTTGGCAGTTGTTCACTTTCCAATTTTTTTCTTTCTCCTCTATATTCTATAACTTGGATACACACACACACACACACACACACACACACACACACCAAGGAGACAAAAGACTGCTGTATTATCATACTGACAAATAGCTGTCTCTGTGTCATTCTCCTTGGAAGATCATGTTTTCTCTTTGTCATTTTGTATTCTTCTTTGCCTCACTGAAGCCACACTTTCATTCTTTTCTCCTTTTTTAAAAATTTATTTTATTTTTAATTTATGGAATAAAATAAGAATTTCCATAACATAACATAATAAAAAATATTATTGCACACGAAACTATAATTCTAGCACGTATAACTTGCTATTCCTTTCAAATATAAAGCAAAGTTATCATGTAAATTTATTTTTTTCTTTTTTTCTTCCCTTCCTTTAGACCTATTCTACTTGTCCAAAAAGAGAATAAATAAAAAAATAGTTTATTCCAAAATACATAAAACACACTATCGTTATTATTTTTAAAGAATATCAATCCATCCCCAACAACCTGGAATATCAAGAGGTGTCTCCCTGTGGTCCTTGCTTCTAGGGAGGCTAAGAGAGAGAAAATATGTATCCAAGCACACACACACACACACACACACACACACACACATATGGAATAAATACATTCTAAACACAAGGTATTAAATCCAAAATGATTTGGGAGAAGGGCACTAGCAGCTAGGGGTGATAAGGAAAGGAGTTTCATGTAAAAGGTGGTGCTCGAGTAGGGTCTTGAAGGAAACAGTGGATTCTATGAGGCTAAAATGAAGACAAAGGGAATTTTAAGCACAGGGGACAGCAAATGAAAAGGCATAGGAACAGAAGATGAGGTGCTATGTGTATACAGCAGAAGGCCAGTTTGGATAGCTTAGAGATTAAACTCTAATGGGACTAGAACATTAAGACAGGGTCAGTCTTTGAAAGACTTTGAAAGACAGAAGAGTTTATATCCAAACCCAGAAAGAGTAGAAAGCCAATAGAGTTTAATTTACGGAGTAGGGAATTACACGATCAGACAAATAATTTAGGGAAATAATTTTGGTGACTATCTGAATGATGGATTGGAATAACGAGAGATGTGAGACAAAAAGACCCATTAATACTTTTTGTGAGAGTTGATGAGGGCTTGACCTAAGGAGATTGCTGAGTAAGAAAGTGATAGATAAGGAAAATGTTGGGGAGGTTAAAATGGTAAGATTTAGCAATTGAGTGGATATATATGTGTCACAGATAACACATAGGAAGCACTGGAGGTTTGGGACTCCAGCCTCTAACAGGTTCACTCTTGATCTGGTCAGATGGGCAGATGCCTTCTTAATAATCAGTTTTATTCTAGTCTAATCTTCTCAGGAAGGTTGCTGATAATGGAAGTACCAGCTCCCACAGCGTTCCCTAATCACTCTTCCTGCAGGGGCTGGAAAGAAGACAGGACAACTACCATGGCTCAATGGGTTCAATCAAGACAGGCACAGCTTGTGCTCTATCCTAAAGCCCCTCAAGCCTCAATGGGGGCCGGGTGAGGCAGGTACATGCATTCCTCTATGCATTACCCATCCTTTCCTGCCTCGCTGACCAGTGTCCACTTGCTTTATAGGGCAACAGACAAAAAAAGTATATTGCCAACATTAAGCTCAGAGGTTAACTTTAGCAATATCATCATTCTGTGCAAGTGTAGTAAATATCAATTATGTCACCCCTGTATCTCACAGCACAGTCTCAGTAGGACTATCTGTCACTGTGATTCCAGGAATTACCTGGATTATCTAGAATTATCTAAATTATCTAGAATCCTTGTAGCTATTCTGGGAGTTATTATCTAATACCTGGAAACTAGACATTGCCATGGCCATGGATCCTGACAAACTTAAGTCCAAAAAAGATAACAAAATCTTCCTTACTTACAATATGGAATAAAGGATAATCAGGAGTTCAGATTAACACCCAGCACCAAAACCAGGGGAATTGAAATGATGGTAGTACTTTCCATAACGCATGTAAAGTTATTTTTGGTCATAACATTTTATGTAATCTCATGCTAATATGGTCAAGACTTTGGGAGATGCTCTAGTATGTGTCTATCTACCTCTGTACTAGGTTAGGTAATTGTGTGTGTAAAATATGGCAATAAAACCAAGTAAAAGAAGACTTGAGAGAGAGGAAGATTCTTCAATCCTGTGCATGAAGGGGAGGCTATAAGCTATAAGCTGCAGTATTCAAGTCACAAGCTGTCTTTAGTTGCAGTCATTCTCACACCCAGGGACAGCTACATAGCTTAGAAATGACTTCTCCCTGTTTTAGTCATGAGGTAGTTTTTCCATTTTAAGTTTATTCCAAAGTCTGTAAAACAAACCAATTCCTAGGGTTCTATTTGTTTCTAATGTTCTGCCAATGAACATCCTGCTAAGAACAATCAGTATGAAATGAATTCTCATTCTTTTCAGAGAGAATTAGTCTCTTACCAGGCCTGGTCAAGGCAGGGGAAATGAAACCTAGACAGCCAACATTTGATTACACACAATGTAGTACAGATTATCCATTTAGAATACCTAGCAGAGCACAGATACATGAAATCATTGGATAATCTAAAAGCTCACTGTAGTCCCTGATTTTGACCTTTTTTGGTAGTGTCTTAGCTGCAGCAGCACAGTGCCCCTGAGGCATCAGGCTTACTGTTGATTTCAGCCTGGTAGACAGCATCAGACATAGTCTGATCTTACAGCTCAGTCAATAGTATATTATCAAAGTTAGAAGAAGGACAAAGAAAAAGGATGCAATTTGTTTCAGCTTTTTAGAAGAACATGTGAATGCGTATGTCCTGGGAAGGCTCAGATTGAAATAGCTGATGTTGCATAATGGAACCTCAGACACTACAAGTTGGGGTTGCTGTTCAGTCGTTTCAATAATGTCTGACCCTTCATGACCCCTCTTGGTGTTTTCTTGGCAAAGATACTAGAGTGGTTTTGATTTCCTTCTCTAGCTCACTCTACAGATGAAGAAACGGAGGCAAACAGTTAAGTGACTTTCCCAGGGTCACATAGTAAGTGTCTGAGGCTACATTTGAACTCAGAAAGATGAGTCTTCATGACTCTAGGTCTGGCACTCTATTGCCACCTACTTGTCCCATAAGAATTGGGAAACTTAAAGGGATTTCAGTTCACTCTCCTTTCGCATATAGGAATCACTTCTACAACACCTTTGCCAGCAAGCCTTCCAGTTTCTGTTTGGACATTTTCAGTAATGAGTAACTCATTACTTGATGATGTAGACTATTCCATTGTTGGACAAGTCTAATTTTAAGGATGTCCATCTTAATACAGAACCAAAATCTTCCCTCTGACTTCTCCCTATCAGTCCAAAGTCTACTCTCTGAAGCATCCCAGAATAAGTCTACTCCTTCCATATGCCAGCCCTATAAATAGCTGATATGATGTCTCTTCTTCACCAAGATAAACAATCCTGCTTCTTTTGATTCTTGTAACCCTCTAGCTCGTCATTGTTCCTACTTAAAAGTGTAGAGCCAGAACTGAACCAATTACTCCAGATGTGGTCTGCCCAGCAAAGAGTACAGTGGGACTATTAGACTTCCTTGTTATGTATATTATACTCCTACTGAGGCAACCAAATAGCTCCGGATAGAAATATCAGATGGTGTTTTCTGGAAAATTGCTACGATTTGGAAATCTGGCTGCTGCTGCTGATGTGATTATTTAGACCTGCAGAGATTCCCAAAATTATGTGGCTTACCACCCTCTTAAAAAAAAATTTCTCAGAACCCCCCAACCTTGGAAATCTACTTTAACTCTCTAATGGTTTGGGGTTTGTTTGTTTTTGAAATTTGTAATTTGAAATCAAAATGAACCCTCTACCATAGGCTCCCCCAGGAATGGTATTGCCCACTTTGGGAACATTTTGATTTCTGTCTATAGTTACAATGTGCTCTTTTTATATTACTGAAGCATGCATTGTTTATGGTCATTCAATTTCTGTACCTTTTCTGAGCACAAAGTCATCATTAGTACCCAATCCCATGTTGCTTAAAGTTATGCTCCTATAATTCTGTACCCATTCTCATTATTTCATTAAAGTCCCTCATGATACTAATTTTATTTGAATTTTTAACTCAGGGGTAACACATTTAATGATTAACACACAACTCTATTATCTCCTGTGTGAGGACACTTAGTCATGGCACATCAAATCTTGAGAGGATAAGTTAAGCTGATTTGTATTTATTTGGATATACTGGGGGTCAAAAAGATGAAAGAAACAGATACCAACAGAGATCGTTTCCTAAGAAATTTTAATTGATGTTAACTCAAACATGACATGAAGTTGTCAAAAGTAAAAGGGCCTAGTAGAAACATATGGCTGCCCAGGACAATATCTATTTATAATTCAAACTCATTTGTAAAATCTTATGGAGGATTATGTTGAAAGATGATGAGCTTTTCACCTCATAAAAAATAAGAAGTAATGGTGAAATAAAGAAAGCTTAAAAAAAAAATTGGTTAGAGTTTAAGACCATTTGGAAAACAAGACAACCTTACCTTCAAGCCCTGTTATAGTCTTCTGCTTGTGTGCCTTGTATATTCTTGTTTCCCCTTAAACCTGGAGTGATATGTAAGGGGATGTGAGCTATGATTGGCTAAGAGAAAGTTGCATATTTTGAAAAAAAAAAAAAAGGACTTACTGCATGCAGTCTTTTGGAGAAAAAGTACATGTAAGGGGATAAAGAGGCAGGGGTATACTTTTGAATGGCTGTTGGGAACCCCCAGATCTACAGAACCATGGGGCCAGTGCTTATCATGGCCCTTAAATTCCACATCTTGAGACTCTAGAATTTGCTGAATACAGACTGTGCCTCGGAGAGATTATTCCTTCTCTCCATAGTTGAGTTGAGGTGTTTTCATCCCCTTCTCAACTACTACTAAAGTGTTTCCTTTGGTCTATTTTAATCTGCATGACTTATCTGAATTCTGTTAGCTGCTTTCTGTGATATAATGGTCTTTTGTGAAACCAGGTTCTGTGTGTGTGTTGTTTTTCTTTTGTCTTTGTGTTTTTTGGAAAGAGCTATGCTGGAGAGTGTGATCTAAGGGCTATCGTCCCTTTTTGGAGTGATCAAGAAAGTGGCTTTCATTCTGAACCCAGAATGGGACCATTAGAGATACCTGAGGGATAGCAAATGATTATAATTCTAGTCTAATGCCCTTCTTCAAGACTGGAAGAGAAATCACCTCCTTTGGCAGTCCTGGACCTTTCCTGAACTTCCC
>NW_027185860.1:10962696-10972839 GCF_028583685.1 Petaurus breviceps papuanus | reverse complement strand
CCTCTAATATTAAACTTCTTTTTTCCACATTCTATATTATTTGATATGGCAAATAAATTATGTGACCATTAACAATCATTTTTGTATATGTTTGTAGTCATTCACAATTTGAGATTAAGAGAAAAGCTAAACTAAAGGAAGAAGAGATTTCCCCAGTTTAACTTCAGGATATGGGCAAGTCAAATGCAGAAAGAGTTTGAAAAATGTTGGTAATTTCCTGAGAACATCACTATGCATAACCCCTGCTAAATGGCTCAGTGAATAGAGATGGGCCTAGAGTCAGGAAGACCTGAATTACAATCCTGCCTCAAGAGCTTTCCTGCTATGTGACCCTGGGCAAGTCAATTAACCCAGTAAAATAAACTGGAGAAGGAAAGCGCAAAGTACTCCAGTATCTTTGCCAAGAAAACACAATGAACAGTATTGTCCATGAGTCACAAAGAGTCAGACATGACTGAACAGCAACCATAATATTCCTTGAGCACATCTGAGAACCACTGCTCCCATCTCACATCAGAGAAAAAGCATGTGTTAAGGGCCTACTGCTTACTAGACTTAAGTACTCTACTAAGTAATGAGGATACAAAAAAAGGGGGGGGGACAGTCCTTGCTCTCAAGAAGCTCACAGTCTAATGGGAAAGAAAATAATCAAACTAATACAGACAAAAAGTTAAATTAATAAATATTAAAATAACAACAGTATTCATATGGTGCCTTAATGTTAATGACTTAACACTTTACAAATATTATCTCACTTTGTTTTAGAAACAACCTGGGACAGGAGGTGTTATTATTATCCCCATTTTTCAAATGAGAAAACTGAGGCAGACAGAAGTCAAATGGCTTGCTTAGGGTTATGGAGCCAGTAAGCATCTATAATGGTAATAGGAATTTGAAGATCTTTCCTACCCCTTAATAGGCTGAATGTAATCTCATGGAGCCTGTGGTGGGAGGAGTTTGCTGAACTGGTGGAATAAGAAGGGTGGAGCAAAGCCCAGAGGAAGCTGGGAGTCAGAGTAGTTAAAGGAGAGAGGACACCGGCAAGGAGACAAAAACGAGGTTTGTGAGTGTTTGTTTGTGAGACAGCTAAAGGATGGTGTGGCTCCCTGCTGTGTTATTGTGTATTAGCTTCTTTGCTGCTATGAAGGATTTGACTTTCTGATGTTGGGATTTGGCTTTCTAGTGTCTGAATAAATGTTTTGCTTCTGTCTTCTATATGGAGAGTCTGTTATATTTTGCAATTCAGAACTATGCCGGCATATTCAAAGTCACTGTCAGTACTGTGAATATTGTGTTGGCAGTACATTTGGCAATGAGGATGGCATCACAAAATATTGGACTTCTATTTGAAGGCAGAAGGACTTTACAAGAAGAAATGGATATCCCAGGATGAGAGGGTTTGCTTATTCCTCCTTAGCAAGGGAATGGGCTAAAAGTACAGGGCTCTGTGAAAACTGGAACTGAGGCTATAGAAGGTAGAACCTAGAGATTTAAAAACATGTTTGCTAGTAATATCAATAAAACCAGGGAGAGAACTGGAAGGAGGATGTAGAAGAGGCTGGGTTTTACTAACAGGTTACTGTACTATATGTAAAAGCAGAGACAAATTGCTGGAAGAGAAAGCTCAGATTGAAAGGAAGTTACCCGATTTGCATGGGAATCTTTCTGTCTCACAGTGTTTGGGCTGTCCTTCAGAAGAACAAGCTGGGGGGGGGGGAGGGTCTCAGGTGGTAGAAGAAAAGGCTTCTACTTTCTACCTTCTATCTTCACAGGTTTAGCTTTCAAAAAGAAGTAAAACACTAGTAAAAGGAATGTGAACTTAGCTCAGGCTGAGCCTAGTTGCCGCAGCAATGACTACCAGAAGAATGTGTTGGAGGAAAATGAAACGATGCTAGATGAGGCTTCTCAGGCAGAAGTTCGCCCCATCCTAAGAAGAAAGCAGGAGAACACGGGGCCAAACAGAGTTCAGGGAAATAATTGAGGTTGCACTCAGCAAGAGGTTAGTGATATAGTAAGTTGATTCACCCAAAGGATGGGAGAATCTTTAGTGTCTTGGATGGTGAGAATCAGTGATGAAGGGGCCAGAGGACTATGGGTAAATAGCATGGATTGCTTGACATTTATAGGTATTTATAGGAATCCTTTTGTACAGAATGTTAGGAGGTAGCAATATGACCAATCTGTTAGCTTTAACAGCCTATAGATGCAATAAAATGTTTCCCATTGATTCTATGTGGCCTAGAGGAGAGAGACCCTGGTATTCACTTAGGGCCTGTATGAAAAAGATAAAGGAAGAGGTCATGGAAACTGCTATCATGGTCAGAGACGCAAATGCCTCTCACAATATCCCCTTAGCAGTTTCTCAGAACTATCCTATTGAAAGTGGCTCCTCCTGCTTATAATTCTGACTCTACTAATTGGTGAAATAGGGCACCCTCTTTTGGAGGTGTTGGATGAGATTTCACAGTGGAGTGATTTAGGGGAATAGGAAAAAGATAAATCTTCTTGAGAGAGAAGAGCAAATACCTAGCAGATTCAAAGTCAGAATAAATTGACAAGAAAATAATCGTTTACCGCTCTATTGAGAGCAGGGGTAGATTTTGGAAGAATTGATGGTATTCCAACTAATAAACTATAAAATATACTGAGATAAGGAGCTTAATATTAAACAGAATAAAGAAGTAAGAACTGCCCCTGTAGATCCTTGTGAATCCTTGTATCCAAATTCATCACACCTTTAGGGAGAATAGGAAATTGGCCAAGCCCCAGCTCAGATTAAAGACATACACAGACAAGATTACAGACCCCATATCAATTTGACCATGTATTGGAAAAACAGATCAAATATTGTAACTAGGGCATTAATAGATACTGGAACAGAGGTCTCCCTTATATATGGGAACCCTGATAAATTCAAACATGGAACTCCTATTACCATCACAGGACTTCGAGGGACTGAAATATCAACCAGACAAGTCAAACTAATGATGAAAATTGGATAATTACCTAAGAAAGAATATATCATGGTAATTGTACCAATTCTTGAATACATCATTTTAATAGATATATTGAGAGGTATGACTTTAAATTTACCTGATGGGAAATACAAATTTGCAATAAGGAATATAGGAATTAATACAATTTTAGTGGAAAAAATAAAAATGGACCTAATCACTTTACTTGGGACACTGTGCATTGACTGATGAGATTGTAATGTACTGTGACCTAGGGGGTGGATGGTATTTGTATTTTCTGTTACCCATTAAGGACATGTTATGCTAGGAAAACCCTAGCCTGGGACCCCCTGACTTTGGGGATGTGATAATTAATATATGCTGTGTAGGGATTCTAAGGAATGATAAGATATCCTGTATGATATGTTTTGTTTAAGACTATTTGGCCACCTTAGTAATAAATTGTTATGTTGTGAATGTTATACTTTATTTTATTAAACAATGTTTAGCTCTGAATAGAGAGCTCATTATACTACACACATTGGACCCTTAAACTTACTCACAGAAGTAGTCCTCAGGAGAGCTGCCATGATTGGGGTAGGGGATTAGAACCCAGGTTTTCTTCTTGATTCCAGGACCAGAACTTTATCCAGTGTGGATAAACTGGAGATAAACAAGAGAGGGAAGACTCTAATATTAAAGGGAATTATGAAAGCCTCCCTATAGAAGGTGAAATTTTACCTGGGACTTGAAACAAACCAGAGA
The DNA here is from genome assembly GCF_028583685.1 of Petaurus breviceps papuanus. Lineage (NCBI taxonomy): Eukaryota > Metazoa > Chordata > Mammalia > Diprotodontia > Petauridae > Petaurus > Petaurus breviceps. The sequence goes on along the minus strand of NW_027185860.1, from coordinate 10,969,120 downwards.
AGGCAAGAGATAGTGATTAAGGGGGAGAAAATTCTAGTTATACAGGACATGAGTCATGAGAAGTGTCTTGGATGAGGAACATTAAGGAGACCAGTGTCACTGGATCACAGAGTATGTGGGGAGTGAGAGGGAATAGAGTGTAAGAAGACTGGAAAGGTACAATGGAGACAGCTTATTAAAGACTTTGAATGTCAAACAGAGGATTTTATATTTAATCTTGGAGGTGAAAGGGAGCCACTGGAGTTTACTGAATACAGGCTGAAGTGATAAAACTGATTCTTTAGGATAATCAATCTGACAGCTGAGTACAGGATGGGAGTTGGGTGAAACTTGAGTCAGGGAGACAAAGCAGCATGTTATTGTAATAGGCCAGTTGTAAGATGATAAAGACTTGGACAAAGGTGGTTCCAGTATCAAAGAAGAGAAGGGGGTATAGAGTAGAGATGTTTCAAAGGAAAAATTAATAGGACTTACCAACATATTGGATATTGGGAAATGAGAGTGAAGAGTTGAGGATAACACCTAGTTTGTAAGTCTTACTGCCTGGAGAATGGTGGTACCCTTGACAGTAATAGGAAAATGAGGAAGAAGGGGAAGCTTGGGAGGAAAGATAATGTGCAGTTTAGGACATGTTGAGTTTAAGATATCTGTCAGACATCCAATACAAGCTGTCTAATAGGCAGTTGACAATGGAAAATGAATCATCAACATTGAGAACATAATTGGATCCATGGGAGCTGATGAGATCACTGAGTGACATAATACAGAAGTAGAAAAGAAGAGGGCCTAGAATAGAAACTTAGGTGATAGATACAGCAAGTTAATTACTTCTAGTAACTAGTTAATCAGTTTGACCTAGACAAAGATCCAGTTTAGGAGCTTAAAGAGACAAATAAAGCCAAAGATGTCAGACAGGTAGGAGAAGAACTGTGAAAGAATGTTGCCATGAAAACCTAGAAAGAAGCAAGTTTCAAGGAAAGGAGGGTGTGATACCAACAGACTCAAAGTCTTCAAAGAGTTCCAGAAGGATGAGGTTTAAGAAAAGTCCACTAGATCTGGCAATTAAGGGCTCATTGGAAAGTTTGGAGAGAACAATTTCCTCTGGATGGTGAGGTTGGATACCAGGCTGCATAATGTTAAGAACAGAGTGAGAAGAGAGGAGGGGAAGTAGAGTCACCTGTTATAGATGGCCTTCTTCAGGAAGAATAATAGAGGGAGATAAATATGGAATGATAGCTACTGGGAATGAATGAATGAACTAAGTGGGTTTTTTGTTTTTGATTTGTTTTGTTTTAAAGGATGGGGGAGATGTTTGTGTATTATAGTACTGTGTAGGCAAGCAGGGAAGCGGCCCAGAAACAGGAAGTAATTAAAAATTAGAGTGTAGGGATGGAAGTGGGTGGCAAATTGCTTGAGAAGACAGAATATAATAGGATTACTGGTACATGTAGAGGGAGTAGCCTTCACAATAAGGACCATTTCTTCTTGTAAGACAGAGGTGAAGCAGAAAATAGTGGAATAAAGCATCAGAGAGATGTGAGATGAAGAAGAAAGAAACAAGAACTTTTGTCAAATCACCTCATTTTTAAATGAAATATGTTAAGATTACCATCTGAGAGGGCTGAGGAAAAGAGCCATGAGAAGTTTAAAGAGAGATGAAAATGTTTGGGAAAAGCTGTTAGGGTGAGTAGGATAGTGAATCAATTCGGGAGGTATAAATTGATAGCCTTGCTTCAATAAGGGCCCAATCGAGATTATGTAACATGAATTTGTAGTGAGTATAGTTTCATGATTTTCTTCAGATTTCTTTAACATAACATGAGTAGAAGGCAATAGATGGTGAGAGCAATCCAGTTACATAATTTGGTAGGTCAAGATTAGCAATAAAGATTAAGGGTCGTGGGGAGGCCAGGTGGCTCAGTGAGTAAGAGCACCGGCCCCAGAGTTGGAATGACCTGGGATCGAACCCGGGCTCAGATACTTAGCACCACACCCAGAAATAACTGGCTGTGTAACCTTAAGCAAGTTAATTAACCCCAATTGCTTAAAAAAAAAAAGATCAAGGGTCTCTTCTCTTTCAAGAGAAGAGGGAACTATAGAGTTGAACTGATTCACCAAGTGGTCAAGATGAGGAAAGGAAAAGAGGGGTACCCAATGCAGAGGTGATTGCCTGGAAAAGAACTGTGGGGTGGAGAGACTGGAGAGAGGACAAAGAACAGGCTATCACACATCCACAGCCCATGTGGTTATACATACCACAGAGATAATTTTGTTCAACAACTCTCTGATTATTAATATCACTCATTACATAACACAGGGAGAAGTAACTTCATAGGACAGTTCTTTTAATCAACAGTGATAGAGAATGACTAGTGTAGAAAACAGAAGCAGGAATTTCATATAGATGGCAAGTTATTTTAGGTACTGATGCTTGTGAATGGCATTGTGCTAATTTTATAAATACTACAGAGTATATATTCATTCAAAAGAGATCAACTATATACACACACATACTCATGTGAATGAATTCTTCTTGCCACACTATGGACAAGCCATAGAGTTGGCCCACCAGCATCAATATTTCGGGCAGACATTTTGAATGGAGAATAAACTGGACCCAGAACTAAGTAACAGAAAGTGGGCTGGATTATATTTGATAAATTCTATAGTGTTTTTAATGAGCCTAAGGTTTGCTCTGCAATGAAAGCTCACATTTTTATCATCAATAAAAATGTATTGTCATTTATGGAATTGCATGGCTATGATGAAATAAAGTTGGGAGTTCACAGAAATGTCAAAAAAAAAGCCATGTTATGCAAAAATAAACTGTGATTAGGAACTTCTTAGGAAGAACAACATAAAGGGTATTCTTAGAGATTTGGAAACAGAAGTAGGGCAGAATATAGCGAGAACAAGTAATAACCAGTAAACAGCTAGTGGGCTTTACAGGCACCACCACATGAGTTAGGCCCAATCATCTTCCTTTCTTCCTGTGATGTGGATTAGTTTTCTCTAAAAGATGACAAAATGGTCCTGCAATCTGATTAGCCATTTCCCTAATGTAGGTTCCTTGTCACTTAGGGGCATAAGGGTCCCACTATGTACAATTGGGACCCCCTCTGACTAGGTGGCTTTCTGAAGACCATTCAAGTCACCATGTTCTTCACTATAGAATCTGCCCTTATAACCAGACTCTATTTCCATATAGAGACAAGGGGAGTTGGAGAGGTGGTAGCTGCTTCCAGAAAGCTAAATGCCACTGTATCTACATTGCTCATCCTTGTTGGGTTAAGGCAAAGTAAACCTTTTGTAAAGTATTCAATGACTTTCAAGGAAGTAAGATTTCATCCCAATGATGAAACTGAACTAAGAGAAGCACTGGCATTAAACTTTCCTCCAACACCACTCAAAGGCAAGAGATCTAGAAAAGGACCTTAGCATATTTCTTGGTCCTTCATGGAATATTTATAGAAAGGAAGGGAGAAGTGATTTCAGAAGATGAGAAGTCATGGATGGGTTAGGAAATACACATTTATAGAGAGTAGCCATGTGGATAAAATTACAATTCTATAAAAGCATTAAAGTAATTAATGAGCTACCTTATCTAGCCCCAATTGGCCAGAAAGCCCAGGATTTTAGAATCCTGTGAGACATGTACCTAGTTCAGGTGCAGAACATATTAGAGGAGGATGGGTGCATTGGAGAGTAAGCGTTCATGGGAGGAGTCATTACAGGATGAGTTTGGGGTGAGCAAAGATCCAGAGTTTGCTTCTTACCAGCTGAGAAAACAACCAAAAAGCAAATAAACAAACAAAAAGAGGAGCTTAGAGACAGAGGCAACTTGCTATAATTGGTGATAAATTTTGACTACAGTAAGTAGAAGGAAGAGGGAATGTGTTTGTAACACTCTCACAGTATCCCTGAAACCAGAAGATTTGTCACAAACCTTCACAAATTCTGAAAGTGGAGCTGATAATGTGATATCATATTGTTTGCCTTCTCAATAAGTGGCAGAAGGGGGATTTTAAGAATTTGGAACTCAAATTTTTTTTAAAAGAATGTCTTTTATCTATTAAAAATAAAAAATATATCAAAATAAAACATGCAGTCTCATAAAATCTCTCTTTTCAAACTTCATTACCACCTTCTACCTGAAGCCTTTTCTGATCTTTACAAATGTTAGTACCCTCCCTCCATGTCTTCCTAACTACCTTCTATTTAACTACCTTGTATTTATTTGTATATTCTTGTATGTAACATGTTGTCTTCTTATCAGAATATAAACTCCTCAAGAGTAGGGATTATTTTATTCTTTGTCCCCTGACATGCTTAATAAATGCTTGTTGACTTGATCAATTGATTGCTGGTTAAGAAAGACTGAAAGCAGAACACAAAGGTATGATTTGGTCTGAACTTTTTGGAACCATTTAGAAACCACTGAGATAAGAAATGTAAGTGATATACAAGGACTTGATTAACTGATCCACACATTTACCAGTCTGGGCTTTTTACACTTAAGCAAGACCCTTGTGTTGTACACGAATACTAGGCTGGAGGGCTTCAGAGCATTTTTTATTATACCAGGAAAGGCATGTGTACCAAAAACCTGTGTCACAGGCCGCGGGAGGACTCCTAACAAATAAGATTTATTATCTTATTCTATCCTACCCATAAATTAAAGTGATTGGTTTTGAAATGGGTGTCACCAATAAGCTCTGAAATAATATATGGAGCTCTCTTCCCAGTATGTATGGACAATGATTCATTATCTTCTATTCTGACAAGCATTAAGTTGAATGTTGACAATCAAAGATGGATAGAGGCACTTGCCAACGATGAGTTCAGCATTCATTACCAGAGAATACCAATATGGATGCATATGTCTTTCCATAGGCCCCATGCATTGGAAACAATGGTAATTCCCATGGTGAAGGGCCTGGCTATGTAAACATTTCGTAATAACTTTAGTAGTTTGGTCCAAGGAAGAACTCTAGAGCTGGAATGAAATAGATTCTATTGTTGATAGATATATGTAGGAACTGTGAGATATCTGAATTTGCTTATCTAGAGAACACAAGCAACAATGAACTTTTAGCATATGTGTGCATACATTTCTTATTAATAGAAGTTGGGGAAAAGAACATAAAGCAACATCCTAAGCTGTTCAAGAAAGTGGTGGCATGGTAAGGAATAAAGGAATCTACAATTATACTCTATCATTACAAGAAGAATAATAAGATTTTGGATTTATATAGCGCCTTAAGGTTTGCAAAATGCTTTACAAAAGTCATTGCATTTAATACTCACAACAACCCTATTGCATGGTGCTATTATTATCCCCATTTTACAGATGAGGAAAATTAAAACTGAGTGTCTTGTTTAGGTTGACATAGCTCATTATAAGTATCTGGACTGTGGATTATAAAGGAATGTTTACTACAAAGACAGAGCAAGAACAAACATGAAAATACTTCACCCCAAAAGTCTGGGAAGATATTTGCTTCCTAACCAATTCATTCTGTGAATGAGGCTCACAGCTTAGCTCAGTTTCTATTTAGCATTAGTCCCACCATTTACAAGTCCAAAACCTAGGTTCTTGGATTGCCAAATCCTTGTGACTCCTGTCCCTAATCAGAAACTCCACTCCTTGCATCTACAACTGAAGATAATAAAGGAAAAGAACAAAGATCCAAGACTCTAGGTCTCAAGGCCTGGAGGTGGGAATAGGGGGAAGGAGATGGCCTACAGGCTACTCCCATTTTACCACAGCCTTCTTAGGTAGAGTAGCATTGCAAATTCATATCGAATTAGTATTTCCCTCAGCATACTTGGTTTTTAACAAAATAATTTTTAACCTTCATTTAAAAAAATTTGAATTCCAAATTCTCTCCTTCCTTCCTACTCTTCCCTCATTGGCAAGGGAGGCAATACGATATCAGTTATACGTGGGAAATCATGCAAAACTATTAACGTACAAGCCGTGTTGCAAAAGAAAATACATAAACAGATGTACACACACATGCAAAGAAAACAAAGAAAGTTTGCTTCAATCTTCACTCAGAGTTCATCAGCTTTCTCTCTGGAGGTGGATAGTATTTTCCATCAAGGGTCCATTGGAATTATCTTGAATCATTGTCTTGATCAGAGTAACTAAGTCTTCCACAGTTGATCATCCTTATAAGATTGCTGTTACTGTGTACAATATTCTCCTGGTTCTGTTCACTGCACTTTGTATTAATTCATATATCATACATTTCCCAGGTTTTTCTGAAACCAATCATCCTGCTCTTTCTTTCTTTCTTTCTTTCTTTCTTTCTTTCTTTCTTTCTTTCTTTCTTTCTTTCTTTCTTTCTTTCTTTCTTTCTTCCTTCCTTCCTTCCTTCCTTCCTTCCTTCCTTCCTTCCTTCCTTCCTTCCTTTCTTCT
>NW_027185860.1:10939568-10962596 GCF_028583685.1 Petaurus breviceps papuanus | reverse complement strand
TCTCTCTCTCTCTCTCTCTCTCTCTCTCTCTCTCTCTCCCTCTCTCTTTCTTTCTTTTTTGCCTTTTGGGGGGCAACTGGGGTTAAGTAAATTGCCCAAGGTTACATGGCTAGTTTTTTGGTGTGGGTGTTAAGTGTCTGAGGCCACAACAGAACTCGGGTCCTCCTGACTCCCGGGCCTGCGCTTTACTCACTGTGCCACCTAGCATCCCCCTGCTCATTATTTCTTAAAGTACAATAGTATTCCATCACAATTATATACCATGTCTTGTTCAGGCATTCCCCAACTGATGGACATCACCTCAATTTCCAATTCTTTGCTACCACAAAAAGAGCCGCTATAAATAGTTTTGTACAAGTAGGTCATTTTCCCTTTTCTTTTTCCCTAGTAGTGATAATGCTGGGTGGAGGGGTATGCATAGTTGGATTTCCTTTTGGATACAGTTCCAAACTGTGGTCCAGAATGGCTGGAGCAGTTCTGAACTCCACCAACAATTCATTCCTGTTCTCTTAGCATTCTTTAGCATTCTCTTTACCATTCTTTACCACAGCTCATTTTAAGCTTTTAACCCTTTAAACACAATTCTTTTATATGCATTCTCAATTACCAGGCCTTGCTTCTACTAATCATGTATAAGGAAGTTTAAAGCCACATTCACTTATCAAAGTCAGGAATTTAGAAAAAAGGGCAAAGGAGTTTGTCAATCAGAGGTTCCACCCAGTACTTTTGGTTTTTGTCTCTCCACCCATTAATTTGTATGATAAGATCCAAAACTTCTTGGGATGTGCTAGGGGGAAGGGGCAGAGAAAAATGAGGAAAACTTTGGTGTTTCAGACCCATACAACTCTTGGGGGTAGGGGACATAACATTCTTAACTTGTTTGAAAAGTCCCTTAAAATACTTTGAAGGGGTATGTAATCTCTCAATTGGGAATTAATGGGAGTCCTAAGAACTTTCTTTAAAAAAATTATTAATTTTCAGTTTGCAACTTTTGCTTTTATAAGATTTTGAGTTCTAAATCCCTCAACCCCCCCCCCTCAGTCACTCCCCCTTCCCTAAGACAGCATGCAATTTGATATGTTATACACACACACACACACACACACACACTACACAAAGAACTTTCTAATCACAAATCAAGAGGCTTGGTTCAGAGACCTTTAAGGCTAGCTAGAGGAAATGAGCACACATAATAAATTTAATCTTAGCTGGGAGGTACGGTACTCTACCTGAATTTGGAACCACTCAGTCCTAGATCATTGTCTCTTAACTAAGAATCTGCAGCCTGCTTTTAACCAAGAATGTATTTTAGGAGAGGCAGCACAGAATAAAGGCAGCTAAATAACACAATGGATAGTACCCCACGCCTCTGATCAGGAAGACTTGAGTTCAAATATGACCCATATCCATTCTAGCTGTGTGACCCTGGGTAAGTATCTTAACCCTATTTGCCTCCTCCATCCATTAATTTGTATGATAAATATAAAATGAGCTGGAGAAGGAAGTGGCAAACCTCCAATATCTTTTCCAGGAAAACCCCAAATGGGGTCATGAAGAGTCATATACAACTGAAAAATGACTGAACAACATCATTGCATACATTAGGGTAGTTAAGTGGTGTAGTAGTGTTGAATATGGGGTCAGGAAGACTCATCTTCCTGAGTTCAAATCTAGCCTCAGTAACTACTGTACGAACCTGAGTAAGTCACTTGACCTTGTCTGCCTCAGTTCCTTATCTGTTAAATGTACTGGAGAAGGAAATGGCAAATCATTCCTGCATTTTCACCAAGAAAACCCCTAATGGAGTCATGAAGAGTTGGATGGAACTGAAAAGTGACTGAACAACAGCAACCAAAGAAAAAGCAAGATATAAAGGGGAGTCCTGGGTCTATCTGTGCTATCTTAGACTAAGACAACTTTCCTGAGCCTCAGTTTCCTCATAAATGAAATGAGAAGGGCTAGATGATTTCTGGGATTGCTTCCCACTTTAAATCTTAGATTCTATGATACTTCTAGTAATTGTGTTTTGTTCAGTTGTCTTCAGTTACAGATCTGAGTGGAAGCCAACTCACAGAGAACCTTGAACTTGTAAAGCATTTCTTCAAGGCCCAGAGAGAAGAGGTTGTAACTCAAGTACTACTAATGTCTTTTAAAAATCTAAGATGATTTGTAACTCATGAGACTTTTCTCAGTATTACGGTAGTTAAAGATATATATATATATATATATATATATATATATATATATATATATATATATATATATATATATATATATATATCTAGATAGATAGATAGATAGATGATAGATAGATAGATAGATAGATAGATAGATAGATAGATAGATAGATAGATAGATATAGACAGAGGATACTGGGTGAGTTGAATATGAAGGGATGATATCTAAAGAATAAAATTAGGGGGTGAGAGGGGAATATATTGGGAGAAGGAGAAAGGGAGAGATAGAACAGGGTAAATTATCTCATATAAAAGAGGCAAGAAAAAGCTGTTAAAATGGAGGGGAAAAGTGGAGAGGTAAAAGGGAATGAGTCAACCTTACTCTCATTGGATTTGGCTTAAGGAGGGAGTAATATACATACTCAATTGGGAATCTTATCCCTCTACAGGAAAGTAGGGGGGAAGGGGATAAGAGGGGGGATGATAGAAGGGAGGGCAGATTGGGGGAGGTGATAGTCAGAAGAAACCCTTTTGAAAAGAAACAAGATCAAAGGAGAAAATAGAATAAATTGGGGATAGGATAGGATGGAGGGAAATATAGTCTTTCACAATATGACTACTATGGAAATGTTTTGCATAACTACACATGTATAACCCATATTGAATTGTTTGTCTTCTCAATGGGGATGGGTGAGGAGGGAAGAAGGGAGAGAACCTGGAACTCAAAGTTTTAAAAATAAATGTTAAAAATTGTTTTTACATGCAACTAGGAAATAACATAAAAGGCAATGGGGTATAGACATCTTATCTCTCTCCTACAAGAAAGTAAGGGAGAAGGAGGTAAGCAGAGAGGTAATGGAAGGAATGGAAGCCTGGGGGAAGGGGTAATCGGTATGTTTGCCATCTTGGGATGGAGTGTAGGGTACAGATGGGGTGAAAATTTGGAACTCAAAATCATGTGGAAATGAATGGTGAAAACTTAAAATAAATAAATTCTGGAGATAAAAAAATTAAGATGGTCAGTCAGTTAATTCCTTGTGCACTTAGGTCTTTTTCTTTCTTCACCTTTTCCTTGACTCACTGGAATGCTTTGTTTTTTATGTCTCAGACATGCCTATTTTGATGAACTAAAATACTCAGAAAAAAAAACACTTATCAAAATATTTCTTAATCTTGTTAGTTGTTTTTAAAAATGATTCGGATACAAAGCTTCCATGTTAGTATATTACTGCTTACCAGAGACATATGTCTCAACTAAAGAATCTGCATCTACTCCAATGCTTAATAACAATAATAGCTAACATATATGTATACATATACATACATATACACATATACATATACACACATACATATGTGTGTATAGCTTACTATGTGGCACCATACTAATTATTATCTCATTCAGTCCTCACAACAACCCTGGAAGGTAGGTGTTATTTCTATCCCCATTTAAGGAATTCCCCAGATGAAGAAACTAAAGCAATCAGCAGTCATGCATCCAGTAAGTATCTGGGGCTGAATTTGAACTCAGATCTTTCTGATTCCAGGCCCAGGGCTCTAACCACCGTGACAAGTAGTTTCTTCACCATAGTGTGGAAAAGGCTCAGGATTCCTAAAAACTGTATCACTAAAGTATAAGATAGTGAATGTCCTAATAAGTTGAAAAGAATTGCAATATGGCAGTGGCAATGGAATCTGTCATCCAAACACTAGTCCAGTTTCTTGAGGAGTAGTTCATTTCTCAGGTATTGGATATCACAGAATGAATTTGTTAGGCTCAACTCATTAAAAGCAAACAAACATAAAACCTGTTTACTAAGATGGAAGGGGGAAGAGGAAACATTGGTCATTGGATATAATATTTTTACCAAAGAAGTTATGGTCTTTTGGAAATACTGAAGTTTTCATTCTTATTTGAAGTCAACATGTCCAGAATGTTCCTAGACAAACCCTCCATTTTTCTGAACGTCATTTGGAAAATTATCACCAACCTTTGAGCAAGCTTGAGGTTCACAATCATTATGCTCAACTCTTCACTCTCCCTCATTTCATAAATCAGCTGCCAAATCCTATTTGTTTTTATCTCCATGACATCTCTCACATCACCCCTATTTTCTCACCTCCAGAAACTGGGGACTCTGCTCCTAATCCCCTTAACTTTCATAGGTGAGCTTTCACTTCATTTTACCTAGGACCAAGCATTCACACCACTTTCAGGTCTTCTCCAGCCCTTGCTGTAGTTTATAATCTTGCCCTTCACATTTTTCACCCTCTTACCATTGTGATGCCTCCTCCCATTAGAATATGAGCCCCAGGAGGGAAGCATGGCTTTCTAACTCATATTTGGCATATAGCAAGCACTTACTAAAGGTTTTACTATCTATCCATCCATTCATCATCCATTTCTGTCTATATTCATTCTTCTATCATCTTTTTCTATCTCTATGTATCTTCTTTTCTCTATTCGTTCAGCCACCACATTATTTGTGATCTCATTATCTTTCAACTAATCTATTTTGATAGCCTCCTAATTGACTTTCCTGCCTTAACTGTTTTCTCTAACTTATCTTCCATACAGCTACCACAGTAGAATTTCCTGAAGCACTGATTTGACTATTTCATTTCCCTACTCAAAAAAACAAAACAAAGCAAAACAAAACCCAAAAAACCTCCAGTGGCTTCCTATTACATCAGGGATTAAACATAAACTTCTCTCTTTTGGCATTTAAAGGCAAATATAATGTGGCCATATTATGTCCATCACCACCATTACTACTCACTGCTCCTACTCCTACATATAAAAACAACATCCGGAACAGAATTCAGATTTATATAATCCCTTAAAGGTTTACAAATTTATTTTGTACATTATCTCAATAATCTCAAAGTTCATCCTTGGATGAATTTCTTAGTACTCCCACTAGAAATATGATATATGAATTAAGTAATAAAGAGTGAGATTATAAGCAAGTTAGGAAAACAAGAATAGTTTACCTGTCAGATCATTGGAGAAAGGAAGAATTTATGACCAAGCAAGAGATAGAGAACATTATGAAATGCAAAATGGATGATTTTTATTACATTAGATTTAAAAGCTTTTGCACAAAGCCAATGCAACCAAAATTAGAAGGGAAGCAGAAAACTGGGAAACAATTTTTACAGTCAGTGTCTCTGATAAAGACCTCATTTATAAAATATATAGAGAACTATATAAGACAAGTTTATTTTCAGAGGAAGAAATTAAAGCTATCTACAGTCATCTAAAAAAATGCTCTAAATCACTACTGATTAGAGAAATGCAAATTAAAACAACTCTGAGGTCCCACATCACACCTATCAGATTGGCTAACATGACAAAATGGGAAAATGAGAAATACTGAGGAAGATGTGGGAAAATTGGAACATTAATGCATTGTTGGTGGAGTTGTCAACTGATCAGACCATTCTAAGAGAGCAATTTGGAACTATGCCCAAAGCGCTATAAAACTGTGCATATCCTTTGATTCAGCAATAGCACTACTAGATCTGTATCTGTAATGGTAATGGTAATTTGAAGATCTTCCCTGACCCTTAATAAGCCTAGGAGAATTTGAAGCCCTTCCCTGCTTTGAAAATAAACTCTGCTCCCTAATAGGCTGAATGTAGTCATAATGGAGCCTGTGGTGTGAGGAATTTGCTGAAGGGTTGAGCAGAGCCCACTAAAAGCTGGGATTCAGAGCCAGACAGAGGGTGGGAGAGAGAGAGGACACTCAGGCAAGGAGTTAGGTTTGTGAGTAAAAGAATGATCTTATATTGGTTTGTGGGAAGGCTAAAGGATGCTGTGGCTCTCTATACTGTTATAGCTAATTAACTTCTTTGCTACTATGATGGAATCAGCTTACTGGTTTTGGGATTTGGTCTTCTAATGTCTGAATATGTTTTGCTTCTGCCTTCTATATGGATAGTCTATTATATTTTGCAACTGAGCACCATGTGGGAATATTTATAGTCACGGTCAGTATATTTATAGTGACCATGGGCACAGTAAATATTGCATTGGTACTACAGTATCCCAACAAGATAATAAATAACTGAAAAGGACCCACATATACAAAAATATTTATAGCAGCTCTTTTTTGTGGTGGTAAAGAACTGGAAATTGAGGGGATGCCCATCAACTGGGGAATGGCTGAACAAGTTGTAGTATATGAATGTAATGGAATACTGTTGTTCCATAAGAAATGATGAGCAAGCAGATTTCAGAAAAACCTGGAAAGACCTTCATGAACTGATGCTAAGTGAAGTGAGCAGAACCAGGAGAAATTCTACATAGTAATAACAACATTGTGCAATGACTTTAATAGACTTAGCTCTTCTCAGCAATGCAATGATCTAAGACAATTCCAAAAGATTCAGTATGGAAAATGCTACCCACATGCAGAAAAATAATTATGGAGTCTGAATGCAGATAGAAGCATACTATTTTCTCTTTTTGTTTGATTTTTCTTTCTCATGGTTTTTTTCCCTTTTGTTCTGATTCTTCTTTCACAACATTACTAATGTGGAAATATGTTTAATATGAATATAAATGTAGAGCCTATATCAGATTGCATGCTATCTTGGGGAGGAGGGAAGGGGGAGAAGGTGAGAAAAACAATTTATAGCTCCAAATCTTATAAAAATGAATGTTGCAAACTAAAAACAAATTAATAAAAAAAGAAAGGAATTTGACATCCACAGTGCCTCTGGATATCATGTTCTTTTTTTCTAACAGCTTATTTTGACCCCAGCATCTGAAGAGGTGGCCCCTTGGCTGGCATTTTTACTCGCTTTTATTGTATTGTTTGCATGGTTCCTTAGTTGGATCCCACAGTGCCTTTCACAAAGCAAAACATTGCAGGACTGTTCCTGTGTAGACTCACAGGCTGCAGCTCAAGCTGTTGACAATTACCACTGAGGTTCTTTATTTAAAAAAAAAAAATGATGAGTAAGATTTTAAATACCTCTGGTTGACCCAGAAGAGACAGAAACACTTAAAAAATGACGAGGGAGCCTGACTCAGACAAGCTCTTCACTCATGTGGAGCTGAGTGGGTCCTTTCCTCTCTTCTCCACCATGATGCCAACACTGCATCTTAGAATCCCCCACCTCTAACCAAAGCAATGCCCTGAAAGAACATTCCCCCCCTCTCTGCTGATAGTTTCTTTCCTTTTTTCTCCTCTATTTAGGGTAGATTCTCAGTAAGTTTACAAACTGAAGAATTTCACAGAATCTCTAGTTTGGTATACTGCATGGTTATTTAAATGGTGGAGGGAAAAAGTATATACAAATAAATGATCCTTTAACTAGAATAAGAACTACCAGAGACTATATTGACATACTTTTGCCAATATACACATATATAAACACATGCAAACAAAAAGCTACATATAACAACTTAGGTAAGTATTTTTTTTTCTATTGAGAGTCATCATGATCTAGAGGACAAGATGCTGAATTTAGATAATCTACCTCTGACTTTTATTAGCTGTGTGATCATGAGTAGGTAGCTTAACTTCTTTGATCATCAGTTTCCTCATTTGTAAAATGGGCAAAATAACACTTACATTACGTACTTGGAGGATTATGATGGGACTCAAATGAGGTAATGCATAAGAAGTATATTGGAAACTTTTAAATCCTGTGGTGTTGTGCAAATTAACTGAGCCAAAGCAAAGTAATTAAAGTCTGACAGAACAGACTTTATGACTTTTACATTGTTGAATTTTTCAGTCTGCATTTTATTTTCCTTTTGTCACTTTTTTTACACAATTTTGTACTGATTCCACAAGATGTTGACATAGATTCTTTAATTCATCATCATGAAACCACACTATAATTACATTGGAGTCTTTTTTTTTCCAATCCTAGATTTGATTAAAGCCTGTAATTTTTCAATGGGCTTTAAATCAGGTGAGTTTTAGGCCACTGAGGAATATTTATCACCATCTATTGCACACATTTCTTAACCTATTATGACAGATGACATGGTGTAAGGTTTTGTTGTTATATTTCAATTTCAGAATTTCTGTAATTCCAAAATAATTTTACTTTTCAGTATATCAATATATTTATCACATAGGTCATCATTCTCTCAATGGGCACAAAACTTCCACACCAAATGGAAATTTAAAGAAAAAAACACACTTCCCCAAATATATATTTTTGAAGTAGATTGCTTCTGATCTAATTAAAGATACTCCAAATCATACATGCAATTCTTCTTACAATTGTTTTGGTATTATGCTAAAAAGTGAGTTTCCTCAATAAACATGATCTATTCCCAATCATTAGCAGTCTATCTTTGTATTGTCTTGTCAACGACACGCATTTTTTTCTTCCTGACAATAGTTAGCATCTATTAAAAAAAATTGTCTCATTGTTTTTTCAACTTTATTAAGGCAATGCTATATTGGAGAGAAATCAATAATGACACCTACAGCTTTCAAATTCCTTGAAGTTCTTTGCTTGCTTTATGATATTTAATCTGGCTGTTTTGTAGCAATACTTTTTCGGTTCTTGCCATTAATTTTTTTTATTCTTCAGTGTCACTGATGCTTATTCAGCCAAGGCAATATCTCTAACAGTCATTCAAGCATTCTCTAAACAAAATGAAGAAGCAAACAAAAGCCTACAACTTTTATACACTTCTTTAGGAGCAATATCCCTTCTTAAAAACCACAAAATGTAAAACACAACAAAAGACAACAATGAAACACAAGCACATTGGCATGAAATCTAAAATTCAACTGACTAAGAATTAACTAAAAGGTGGAAAAAGCAGTTCAATCTAGTTTCACTGGGTCAGGGTCAAACATTCTGAGTAGCTTTGTGTCAGTAGAAAAACACAATCATAAGCATTATTGTCATAAAATTAAATCGTATAGAAATTTTTGTTCATTCCAAGTAATTTGCACACAACTGCATTTCTTATATGAAAGTAGTACTACTGTCTCCCTGTAAAGACATGAAAAATTGAGTTGTTTTGTTTAATAGTGCTTTAGTATTGATCTAGCCAGTCTTAAAACCTAAAGACCAGTGAATTGTACTTGGAAGATCTTTGGTTAAGTAAAGGGTGGAATCATAGAATCATAGATTAAGCCTTGGATGGGAACTTAAAGGTCATCCAGTCTAACCCCTTCCTTTTACAGATGTCAGGAAAGTGGGTGACTTGCTCAAGGTCACACAACTAGTAAGTGTTCAAAGTGAGATTGGAACCAAGGTCTTTTTAACTCATCAAAATTCTGTGCTGGGCCAGGGTGTAGAACCGAGAAAAATTCTATCTGACTTGTGTGGATATCAAACCTTTGACTCTGGAATAATTAAGAGTAACTAAAAAGCTAACAATAAGTTAACTAGCCAGAAGCAAAAATAAAATCTACTAAGAAATCACAATATCTTAAAAGCAACTTTGTGTTTATTTCTCAGGTTTTTTTTTTTTAAGCTTGTATAGTAATTTGATTGAAATGATTTTAAATAAATGAAAAGAAAGCTTTTGTTCACTTTGGAAAAGGAAAGGCAGAGAAGGAAGAAGAGAAATATTTCCAGAAGTCTGGATGAATCCTCAGTGAGAAATAGGCTTTTGGAATTGTATGTATATCCCAATTTACTTTATACTTATCTTTTTAGAAAAATGGGAAATAAATAAACATATTTACAAATATATAAAATTTATGAATAAATATATATTTATGTGATAGGAATCATACATTATGAGAACCGGAAGGTCTTGCTATTTAAAGATTAATATTATTAAATATTAAATAAATAACATTTAAAGAAAATTGATGTATTTCTATGTAATGCAAATAATTATTTTGCAAAATATTAATTAATGCTGTTTCACAAATCCAGATTTCTGTATTTCTTTTCTGTTTAGGATATAGAATGAGGTAAACCTAAGGGTTCAAATCCTGCCGCATAGTTAAATACATGATAACTTAAGGACACTGACTCTAATCTTTTTGCCCAACTCGCCTCTTATTCATCAACAGCATGGGGAGGAAAGTTGGCTCTTGTGAATGACATTTTTGTATGTCAGTCACTCAGTCACAACAGTCAGTTAACAAACACTTATTAAGCACCTACTATGTGTCAGGTACTGTGTTTAGTTCAAAGGATACAAAGCAAAAAAAAAACACACACACACACAAAGCAGTCCTTGTTCTCAAGGAGGTAAAAAAGAGAATATGTTCTAGATGCAGGAAGACCAGATTATAACAACATTTAATGGGTAGGGTAGGACCAAGTTGTAAAGGGCTTTAAAAATATATCAAGGCTCTGGCATACATCTCCCCATATCAGAGAAGCGAGGACCCCTTTTCTAGAAGAGATGTGACAATGGGGAATGGAAATGCCTGGGAGAATTGTGAATCACATGTAGATGTTCTGTAGCCCTTTCTGTTTTGCTAACCTAATGTAGTTACTAGGAGCAAGTAGGCTAGCTTTTTACTGTAACATTTGTGTGTGTGTCAGCACTCAAAAGAGAGTGTATTAAAGTGTCATCAGACTGGAAAGATAGCTGGATCCTCATTGTCAACTTTTAAATGAAGACATTCAATTTGGGAAATTTCCAGGTATTCCCCCTTGGTGTGTCTCTGCATATCTTTCTAATGCCAGGAAAATTAAATATAATTTTTTAAAACAAAATTGACCCAGAAAGAAAATCAGTGAGGAATATTCTATGGTAGTATTCTCTTTGCCAGCCTTTCAATGCACACACAAAATAGTTCCCTGGACATTTCAGAAAGGATGCCTTTCTTCCTTGAAAAGAAACTCTCCAAAAAGTCAGCTATATAAGAACCACAAACTCCCCATGCTCATTAGTCTCTTTCTTAGCCCTTCATTTTCCCATATGAACATACTGATAGCATATGGGTTAAGTTTCTCCAAAAGAAAAAAGAAATTTCTATTATTTTAACAATTCTACAACCCACTCTACTTCATTGGTACAGTGAAGAGAATATTTGTGACTAAAAGTTATCTTTAACTCTTGAAAAAATAAATTCTCCCAAATAGACATGAAGGAGAGAAGTGATGAATAGGGTTAACTATTTTTCTTCTCAGCTTTTCACTGCCTCCTTAATATAAACAGAAAATACGAATCTTCTGGCCAGATAGGACAAGGCTTGGCCCCCTCCTCTTGATAACTGTCTTCTTTAATACAGAAACTCCCCTGCCCACCAATCAGCTCTAACCAGAATCTCCATAACTCTCAAATTTAGAGGGCCACCTCCAAGAATGGACACATTAAAATCAAGATCAATGTCCAGTCATCTATACCCAGGAAAGAAACATAAAAGAGAAGCGGCAGTAAGGGCTCTGAGATCTAGTCCCTAATTTGCCTAGGGAGGACATATCAAAGCCACCATGTGTTCAATGTCTCATAATGGTTGGTGTGGGAGAAAAGGTCACTATTCTCCATCCCTCATGGGAAGTCCCAGACTTTCATGATGCCATTCAGAGAGCTGAAGGGAGAGAGTAATGAGGGATAGAATATCTATTTTTCAAAAAGTCCACTAAATCATCAATTCCTTTTGCTAAGTGAACAATAATGCACTAAATTTCTCTTATAAAGTTTTGATATCCAAGATATATAAACTGTATTTGTGTGTGTGTAATATAATATGTGTATGTATATATGAATATAATGAAAAATCATTCTCAATAGATAAAATGGTCAAAGGATATGAACAAATTGTTCTCAAAAGAAATATGGCAAACTGTTAATAACCACTTGAAAGCATGCTCCAAATCACTAAAAAACAAGGGAAATGAAAATTATGTTTAACCTTCTACCCTGAAAATTGGCAAAGATGACTAAAGATAGTCAACACTAGACAGACTGCAGAAAGATAGGCATACTAATGCATTGACAATGAAGCTGTGAATTATTGTTAAAATTCTAGAAAGTAATTTGCACTTATGGTAATAAAGTGACTCAGATGTCCATACTATTTTACCCAGAGATTCCATTATTGGGTTTATACTCAAAGGTGGTAATTTGTAAGAACAGGTCCCCATAAAAAATGAAATACTAATAGTGGCATATTTTTTTTTTGTGCTAGTAAAGAATTGGTGGAGGAATAAATATCCATCAATTGGGGAATGTTAAGCAAATTATGATGCATGATGATGATGGAATATTACCAATGAATGTGAACAAGAATGATAAGCATCTATATGTTCAAGATCTAAATGAACTGATTAAGAGTGAAATAAGCAGAGTCAAGAAAAAACTAATCGCAATAACTACATCAGTGTAAATGGAAAGAATAACCACACACATAGAGTGAATGTTGTAATATTATAAAGAACAAGCATAGGGGGAGACAAGGTGGCACAGTGAATAGAGCACCAGCCCTGGAGTCAGGAGGACCTGAGTTCAAATTTGACCTCAGATACTTGACACACTTACTAGCTGTGTGACCTTGGGCAAGTCACTTAACTCCAATTACCTTGTTTTCCTCTCTCCAAAAAAAACGAGAAAAAAAAAGAACAAGCATGGCTCAGATGAAGATATATAAGAAGACATTCATACCTACCCCTTTGTAGAGGGAGACAAGTGTTACACATTGCACATATTTCAGACTTTCAAGACATTGGTCAGTCATGCTGACTTTTCCTTTACTTTTCTTTTTTAATCTTTAAAAAATACTATTTATTATAAGGGATAGTTCTCCTGAAGATGGGGAGAGATAATGAGGGAAAAGATAATGGAGGAAAACACATAGAGACAAATTCTGTTTCCCCCGAAATTTTATGTGAGGAAATACTTAAAGAAGGAACGTGTTCTGTCAAAAGTTAAAGCTAGATCATGTATAAAATAAGGGAAATCCCCAAGTTACTTGTTATGTAACATTTATTGCTTATGAAAAATGATTTGATTCTCAAGAACAAAATTCCACCTTATAGGACTTTTTTAAACAATAAAATGTCTCCTGTCCACATATCAAAGTGAATCAAGATTCTCAGAAATATTTAATAGAAATAATCCTATTTAATGACCCTCTGATATTAAACATCAAATGAAACATAAAAACAGGAGATGCATTCTCACCAAAAGTATTTGCCACTCTGATGAAGGAAATTCAGTGTGACATTAAGAGGGATTCCTTTTAGATAAATGATGTCAACTTCCAGATACTGCAGTCTGTGGATGGCATTGTGCTGATTTGATT
This sequence comes from Petaurus breviceps papuanus, assembly GCF_028583685.1. Taxonomy (NCBI): domain Eukaryota; kingdom Metazoa; phylum Chordata; class Mammalia; order Diprotodontia; family Petauridae; genus Petaurus; species Petaurus breviceps. The sequence continues at coordinate 10,949,221 of NW_027185860.1, read as the reverse complement.
AAGCCCCATCACTTTTCAGAGCCCCTGGAAAAGAGGTGTCTGTCTTGTCCATCTGCAGGAAAGATCAAGTGGGTAAAGAATATACATTATCAGGCGGCTAGGTGGCACAGTGAGTAAAGTGCTCCTCTGGAGTCAGGAGGACCCGAGTTTGTTCTGGCCTCAGACACTGTAACACCTACACAAAAAACTAGCCGTGTAAACTTGGGCAAGTTACTTAATACACACACACACACACACACACACACACACACACACACACAGTCCAGATTTCACCATGCATTTGAATGGAAGCTGTCCAGCAGTATGTATATCTGGGACAGGCAAATATAGACTGAAAATGAATTAGGCACAGAATTGAGCTGGGAGAGGAAAACTGGTTGGATTATTTGTAGGAAATGGCAAAGCTCCTTTTCTGACTCCTAAGCTTCCCAAAAAGGAAAGGCCTATCATTTCACTACTAACATTCTACTGGAGATGTTTTCTGCACTCCAGGCATGGAATACAACTGCCTTTGAAGAACTAAAAAATAAGTATCACCAGGAGGGCCATGTGGGGGGAGGGGAGGATAGTGACTGGAAGCAATGTGCATCATTTAGCCAACAATGAACTCAGAGTTCAGGAGCACAAGATATGATAAAGTAACACGCAACTGGTCCTGTGAGCCAAGGGACACAAGAAATAAGATGGACTGGTCATTTGGCGAGAAACAGGGATGACAGATGGACAGCCAGAGGGTTCTCACTAACATGAGGAAAATTTCCAGCAAGTCGGTGGACCCCATGTGGCCAGCTTTGAGCAGGATGGGAAAGCATGGAAGGATTGCAATCTGTATCTTTGGAGGAAACTACCAAGTAAATGAGGTCATAGATCCATTTTAGTATTTGAGCATAACACAATAATGCTGCCGAATGAGATTCCCCTCACCCTCCACTCCCATTAAAGGGTTTTGAGCTTCTTGGAAATAGGGAGCATGTTAACTTGTAAAGTGGTTTTAATCAACTGTTCCTGCTCTATTACTCTATAATGTATTGCCTGAAAAGCTGATTTCCCACAAGCATGCCAGACCGTGAGGTTGTAAAATTGAAATGAAAATTGCGAACAGAATAGCACATAGCATTCTGGGCTTGTTCATACTTGAAATCCTGTTGGCTTTCACTTTGGGGTACTGAGTATGGGCCTTAATCCTTGTTTATATGGAACGTCCTCTAACTTACCTCTGGAGATCGTTTCGTCTGTGATAGGCCCTCTTTTGGGTTAACTCGCTAAAATATTCAGCATAGCAATCGGGTGAAAGAAGGCGATCCCCAAACCTGGCCGCCAGGTGAAGCTTCCACTAGTTGGGGAGAACCCGGGAATTCAAGAAGGTACACCGACTCTCACGCATCATGCCCCCCCACCTGATCCCTTCCCCTCCCTTCCTCCCACTAACTTTCCTCCAGGGAAAAATCGTACCGGGCTTTTCAACTTTGCTCCAATCAGAGCAGCAGCCCTTCCTCTGGGGTCCCCCTGCTGGACGATATGCAGCCGCCCCGGAGGCAGTTAGAGAAACTTTTCAGCTTCTCCCCTCCCTAAGCCGAGGAAGGGAACCTACCCCGACACCCGCCCCCCACCCTCCACCTCCACACCCTCTTTCTCTCCCCGCCCCTAGGCATTCCCCAGTTCTTGCCCAGCCCCGGGAGCTAGTGATAGGCCGAGCGCTGGGCACTCATTGTGTATATGCAAATGAGAGCCTCTCCTCGCCGGGCGCAGCCTGGAGCCGGGCTGCTGTTGCCGCCTCTGCCACCGCGGCTGCCTCTCCTCCTGCCTTTGCCAAGGACTTTGGTGCTGTCATGCGGTGGCAGCTGACCCGCCGGACTGCTGTATAAGTATGAGAGAGGAAGACCCGGAAGGGGGCTGAAGATGAAGGTGTCAGTGCATGGACCGCCGCTGATTGACAAACCCGTGCAAGCCGGAGTCCAGCGTGGAGCCGGAGGCTGGGAAGGGCTGCTCGTAAAAGCCGCGGCAGCAGCCGCTGAGAAAGTAGCTGTGGCTGCGGCGGCGGCTGTGGCGGCGGCGCCAACGGCAACTGCAACAGTAACTGCAACAGTAACTGCAACAGTAACTGCAACAGTAACTGCAACAGTAGCACTAGCTCTGTGGCCACTGTCGCCACAGTTGCCATGAGTTGTGTGGAGGTGATGTATCACCCTCAGCCATATGGAGCAACCCAGTATTTGCCCAACTCGGTGGCAGCAGCATCCTGCCCCACAGCTTATTGCCATACGGCCCCCCAATCCAGCCAGCAGGTGAGTCACTGTCCTGGGGAAGTGGGATGGGGCGTCTGGAACCTGAGGTCTGTTCTGATGTTCATGAGTACTGACTGCGCACTCTCGGGACAGCTAGTTTATGGAGGCTGCCCAGGATGCTGAGAGCTTCACGGTGACAAGCCATTCAAAAGAGGACGGGAACAGGTGGAGGGAGAAAGGGGAGAGAGGTGAGCCAGATTTTGAAAGCATGGAAAAACACCTGAGGTCTGTTGTTGGGCATTGTCTAGCTGGAACGTGCTTTAAATTATCCGGAGTAACTGCAAACCATTTCAAAAATAGCCCTTAGCTCTTATGGTGCAGTTCTTTGAAGCTCAGCAGGTGATGAGCCTTTTTTAGAGTCCATAAAAATAAGACACACAAATAAAACTATCTTCTTTTAAGCCAAATACTTTGTTTTCTTCGGAAGGGAAAAGGAGGTTCAAGCATCCCTGTGTAATGCTGCATTGTCAAATCTAGAAGTCAGATGGTGAAACAGTGAGGTGAAAGTAAAAATGGGCCTGGGGCCTGGTCGCCACTTCCCTTGAATATGGGATATTGAGGCTGGGTGGAGGAGGTCCAGGGGAGTAGAGCAAGTTAGAAGCAAGAACCTGTAGACCGAGGTGTCCATCCAGTCCCAGAGAAGACTCACTCACCTGGTCACAGGTATTGCGGGGTGTAGATCAAAGATTACCGGGGCAGCAGGGAGAAAGAGCTATGAGATTAAGCAAGAGGAATGGAGTATATGTTGATGGAATGCACTCCGCATAAATGGCATTGGCTTCCCCTCATGCAGCCACTGGGTGTGTATGTTCATAACCTAGGTAGCTCAAAGAAAAAGCACATGTCAAAAGAAGTTACACTAAGTCAGTGAGAATACCTTTAGCTTTTGGGGGTCAGGGTGCTTATTTGGAGGGCCTGGATAAGCATATTTTATAGGAGACAGAGCTAAGGAATATCCATCCCCAGAACATTTATATTTAGGTGTTCAGGATTAAGATGTGCCTCTATTTCTTATGAAACTGCCAAACTGCCACCCTCCCCCTTAAAACTGCTGTGCCAATCTAGTACTATTCCTTGGAGACATCAGCACTGATCTTTGGGAAGGAAGACTAAAGCCTATTCAGGGTTTAGGTAGGAATTGCTGAATTTCACTGATTGGCAGCGGAGCATTAGTGCTTGTATTTCATCTAATAACCAGTATGAGGCTGGTCAAAGTTTTATTAGGATTAAAGGGAAAGGATCTCCACTTATATATTCTATTGCTTCTTATCATCTCCTAAGGCCAAATTACTTACCTGGGACAAGAGGGGAAAAAAGTCTTGAGTTTTGGACAAAGTGTGAGGGATTGTGATTGGTTTTCTTTTTCTTTCAAACATATAAGGACAGAGCAGGCTAGAGGAAGCATGGGAAAGGGATACTTGCCATGAATTCTGTGTTTCATGTCAAGACCCTGGACCAGGAGATAGAAGACAGATTTTTCCCCGCAACTGACTTGTCCCTATAGTTGCAATGAGTTGTTTGTTAGAAAAACATAGGACAATATCAGAAATGGATAAATACTTAGGTATTCTCACCTCCCTCACACACACACACACACACACACACACACACACACACGCACATTAGTAGGAGAAGTTGGCATCTTTTACTTAGTCTTGTAAAACTATTAATAACCTCCCTTTAAAATTATAGGAAATTGTCTTTGGCATATCAAAAATACATTTTTTTAATATTAACTAGCAGTTAACTATTAGTAAAGCCAATAGTTTTATTTATAGAAGATAAAGTTGAGAACCAGGATTGCAAGTTATCAAGTTTAGGATATGATCTGATTAAATGACCTGGAAACTGGGTCTACATTATTGTATCTGTATGCCCAGAAAATCATACTATAAATATCAGTTTGTGCCTAAGCTACCCAAATGATGCCAACCACAACACAAACAAAAATCAAGCTGAATTCCTGTACTTTGCCTAAATTATACCTGAGGGCTATTTATAATAGCAGGTCAATTAACCTTACTCCTTTACTTTGTGGCTATGTAAATTTGTTAGTGCTTGACTGATTGATTTGACTTTGAGATTTTTAGTGTATAACTGAATTTTGAATTCTGATTTTGCCTCCCCAAATGTGGTAAAATGACCGCATTTTTAACTGTATAACTCTTTTTCACTGGTTAGTTGAAATGAGAAAAATTGTTTCTTTGAACTGTCAGCTAGTAAGGAGTTTTATACTTTAGTTTTATGACCTATATTTTTGAATGCAAAAAAAAAAAATCAGGAAATTCTTATCAGACTGACAGCATTTTTAGACTATGTGGTGCGTGGGTGAAGTGGGACTAATATTGACTTGGCTCTAATGTAGTCATCTGAGAATACATTTTTTGTTGTTTTGCATTCCATAAGGTTTTATCATTATCATCCATGAAGATTGTTTTCTCCGTACATGGGAAGTGACCCCTAATAGCTTCTTGACTGGGAGACAAAAAAAGCGAACTACAACTCTCAAATTCCTGCTACATTTCAAAAATTTATTTATGGAAAAGCAAGAGAGGAAGGGAAGCAGGAAAAGTGACAGAGTCCAAGAGGCAGAGGGACTGCCCAATAATATTATCCCATCTGATGACATGATAGAAAAGACAACCAAAGTTTGGTATGAATATCGGCCCCTTTTTTTGAGAGGTAGCAATATGCTCTCTGAAATAGACTTTCTTCCACAAATCTGTACTTTAGCAACCAATAGATTAACAGCAACCAATATTCTGTGTTTTCTGTTTGTATAATTTCCTTTTCTTTTAGTGGGAGTTCAAATAACTTTCAGAAATCATTTGAAAATAACAGACTGCCTGGTCCCTCTTCTTTTTCCCAAAGAGGAAATGTCTGAGTTTAAAAATGAAGCTTTTATTTTCTTTATGGCAGTACATTACATTACAAATTGTGCATGGGTGGACGCAAAGATAGATACATTTAGAGGTCTTCAGACACATCGTACAATAGTCATAAAACTGGAAGGAATCTTAGACATTATCTCTAGTACAACTTCCACATTTTACAAATGAAAAAACTCAAGCCAAAAGACACGTTGCCAGTCACATTGGTGGTGATGTAACAGAATGGTGATTCAAAACCACAAGTCTATTGCCTTTAAATCCAGGAGTCTTCCATTGCACTGTGCTCCATAATGTCTTATAGCAGGAAATTCATTAACAAGTTCTTAGTGTTTTTGCAGTAGTTCCTGTCCACAGTGGGCTTTGTTAAGGACACACCTAAAGGTCTCCTTTCTCCTGAAAGACTCAAGTTGGAATGTTTAGTCATAGAAACATCATTCTAAGTTGTAAATGTCATGAAGGTGTCTCCAATGTACTGTGAAGGAGCCTATTCATATTAGATATGCTGTGCTTCTCAGGCACACCTGAGACTACCTGAAAGAATTCATTGGGTTCTATAAATGTGAGTAAATTATAAATGCAGCACTTTCATGCCAGTCCTCGGAATATCTCTTGAAGTACTTAGGAGTTTTTCTGTTCTGCAAGGTCTGGGACTTACCCAATAGATTCCATGCCACCTCTGCTTAAACCTTTTTTCATTGCTTTTACTTCCCACTCCTATACCCATCTACTTCAGGACTGACCTTTTCCTCTACCTTTATCTCATCACTACCCACCTATACCACCACCCCCCCCAAAAAAAAAGAAAAAAGGAAAGGAAAGAAAAAAAATAAGACATTTCTTTACATTATGGCGTACCAGACTGCAGTAACTTCAAGAATCAACACAAAATTTTGAAAGAAGTATAGAGGAAAATTGAGAGACATAAGTCATTGAATAAGGAACTCCATTCTCATCTAAGGAGCTTCCCATCTTAACACAAACTGGATTGTTTTCAAAATTCCTCTTTATTTGAAAGGATAGGTTTAGGCAGGAAGGTTTCCAAAATTGAGCCAGTGTTTTGCAATTTTCAGAATAGGTATTTGTAATATGGCCATACTGTGAGCTTGGTAAACGTCTGTGGTTATTGATTCTGATTGCTTTTTAAGGGAGACAGCTGAGTTAATGTGTCTTCAAACATTAATTTAAAGTAACTGACTCTTGTTGATAGAAGTTCAGTTATAAATCTGAAAGAATTGTTCAAACTTCAACTTCTCTCTGACATTGTGCAAGAGTTATGTACATATGCAATTGTGGGCCATCCCAAACCGATCTCTTGGCAATGACAATTCATATGTGGTAGACTCTTTGACCTTGCTATGATTGTTCAGAAGTGCTTTTAGTAGTGTACTTACTTAAAAACTTTTGCAAGGAAGAAAATTGCTCTGATTTTTTTTCTATCAGTATTTCATTTTTTTTGCTTTGGTTTTTTTGTTGTTATTGTTTTTTTTTTTGTTTTGTTTTTTGCAAGGCACTGAATCCAATTAGCAAAGGAACAGTTATTTATATTTTCTTGATGATTTAGGAAGCATTATTAACAAAAACTATTAAGTCTCAGTATATTACTGATTCAAGCCTACATTTTACCTCAGTGGAGGAAAAGAATAGAATTATACACTAAGTAGATTGAGCATACAGTTGGCTTATTTAAACCAGAGGATCTAATTTTCTTGCAGTTGTAAGCAAGGACTTAAGTAGATTTGTAGGAATTCATGCAGGCCCACTTTGAGAAAGAGCAGTCCCTTATAACTCTCTTCTTTATACAGAGACTTAGGAGCTTGAAGTGTTTCATAGTTCCAGGCACTAGTAACTTTCCAGTCAGAAAAACCAAATCTGGATGAAAAGTAAACCATGATATAACCAAATGAAATTGTTTCTGGTAGCAAACCAGAATGATCTATACCACAAAGAGATGGGGAAATGATCAGAATCTATAAAATCGTATAAATAATATGAAAAAGGTGAAATGTGTTCAATAGATTCTGAAAACTTTCTAACAAGGGTGCACCTTTTAAAATTTAAGTGAGAGGAGTTTAGGATAAGTACCATGAAGTACTTTCTCACAAAATGCCTTATCTACATCTGGAACTCAATACACTTGCATTTGCATAGACCTAGAAGATTAAAAAATAGCCTTTGCTTTCCTTACAATGGGCAGATAGGGAAAATATTCCTATTTTACAAATGAGGAATCTGAGATTTAGGAAGACTTGTGCAGTGTTCTATATCTGATAAGTGCATAGCTGGAATTCGAACCCTTGTCTCTTGATTTCAGGTCCAGCGTTCTTGTAACTGTGCTGCTACTGACATTACTAAGAGAAAGAAATACAAATAGGTTCCAACATGGTTTGAACAGTTTCATGGGTCAGGCAACCTATAAAAGGCTACCAAAAAACAAACAAACTGGAATACAACTAACCTTCCAAGTTAATTCCAGGAAAGATAATTGTTCTCTTTACTAGCTTTTAACTAATTCTTTTCTTTAGCTGATTGTAGCTCAAGGTGTTACTTTGCTAGGTGTTTTTGCTTGTTCTTAGTAGACATTTGAAGATGGACAGTCTTCAAGACTGAAAGGAATAAAGCTGTAATGGTAGAATTCCAGACACTGTGAGGGGAATGGGAGAGATATTGAGGGTAGTGGTTCCTGCCTCAGAATATACCACACAAACTATTTTCTACTTCACCTGCTCAAAATTAACTTCCTTCATTCTACTCTACTATTTGACATAGTATACTTACTTAAAAAACAATTTGAGGTAATAAATAATTAAATTTTAGAACTAGATGTGAATTTAGAGATCATTTTATCTAATCATCTTATTTGACAGATGAGAAATCTGAGGATCAGGAAGTCAAGTGACTTTTCAAGGTAACATAGCTGGTTAGGGGAAGAGCTGACTAGAAGCCAGGTCTCTTTACTCTCACTCTCTAGTTCCATTTCCTTTACACCATGATGGATATACACAAATTCTTTAGAAACATAACAAATGCTGGATGACTACAACGTTTGTTGAAATGTTCCTATGTCTAAAAGGGGAACAAACAAAAATGAATAACTAAGACTGAGCAGCTAACCCCTTAAAAATATGTCATATTGTTTCTGCCAAAAGTCTACAATTTAGGATCACATAGTTTTAGAGTTGGAAATTTCTTCTGATTTTTCATCTGCAAATTGAAGAGACTGGGATCTACAATCGATAAAGACTTTTCCAAAATTCTATGATCCTAAGATCTAGTCTAACTCATCACTGAATAAATCAGTAAATTGAGGCACAAAGATTGTAAGACTTGTCTACGGTCACATAACTTTGGGAGTAATTTATCCTCTCCTATGAATTCAAGATTGGAATAAGCATCCTGGTAAAACTCCTAAGGAGTGTTTGCTATCGGTTTTTCACAGTATCCAAAATGCCCCCTTCTCTACTTCAGGGAGCCTTAGAAACAAGACAACATACCTATCATCACAGACTACTTCCTTCCTTTCTGTTCATTCATCATTATCATCATCAACAACAGCATTTTTATAATGCTTAAAGATTTGCCAAACACTTTATAGCTAGTACCTCATTTGATCTTCATGACAACCCCTGGGAGGAGGTAGGTTCTATTATTATCCCCATTTTACAAATGAGGAAACCAAGACAAATAAGTTAGGTGACTTGCTAAGCCGCTGTCTGATACAGAATTCACATTCAGATCTTCCTTACTCCAAGTCTATTTCTCCACATCTGTACCACCTAGTTGCTATGAATATTGGGATATGAAGAAAATAGCAAAGTTGGCCAAATACCTTAACAACTTTTATATATCTTACTATATAAAGACATATTTACATTTTTCATTGCTTTAATACAATATGGTAAATTTTTTAATAATGTGACAATTTTAAAATAAGAATAGCAAAATTTATGCATTCAAATGTATACTATTCCTTTCAAACTATTCCCCCCATCTAGGGGGACAAATAAACAAATATCAAGGCTGATGTTTGGCCTTTAAGAATTACTTTGGGGGTGGCTAGGTGCAGTGAATAGAGTACTGGCCCTGGAGTCAGGAGGACCTGAGTTCAAATTTGGCCTCAGACACTTAACACTTACTAACAGCATGACCTTGGGCAAGTCGCTAAACCCCAATTACCCAACCTTTCCCCCTCCAAAAAGAAAAAAAATTACTTTGAAAGGCTGAGCTTTGAAATATTCTTTCAAATGATGGCAAATCATTGTCCCTTGAGACTAAATCTAGTGCTCAGAATCATACAGAAGTCATTCTGAGACAGGCAAGGTGAATGATTTGGACAATCAGGGTAATTTGTACCATTTTTTTTAAATTTTAAGAAACTCAAGGTATGTGTATCTATATCTATCTATCTATATCTATCTATCTATCCATCTATCTATCTATCTATCTATCTATCTATCTATCTATCTATCTATCTATCTAT
>NW_027185860.1:10931692-10939558 GCF_028583685.1 Petaurus breviceps papuanus | reverse complement strand
TATCTATCTATCTATCTATCTATCTATCTATCTATCTATCTATCTATATGAAGGGATGCTACTCAGTTGTGTGATCTAGAAAGTGGTTCTGAAGACAATTCCAAAAGCAGAATTTATTGGTTTGTTGGAAGCTTTGCTGTAATAAATCTATCATTTGCATAAAATGGCTACTACCAAATAACAAAAGTTATTTGGAGCTATATGTTTTTAGGGGTTTGATGAAGATACCAGTCTTAGTATTTTATAGTCATACTTCTCAATTTATACTCTTACATTCTGCCTTTCTCAAAAAAAACCCTCCAATTTTTAAAATTGAATAATGAAATGGTCATGATGATCTAGAACATGCACTTTCGCTAAATACAAACCCAGAATTAAATCTTTTGTGTGGTCTCAGTGAGAGTTCAATTTTTCAAAAATATATTTTTCCTCATCATTAAGGAAATTTAGCGTGACATAGTGTCTGTCAAGGCTTTTGAGTTTTTCATTTTTGGCAAACCTGATAAGCAGGTAAATGAAGAATAATGTGATATAGCAATAGAATTCTGGCAATAGTTTCAGAAATATATCTTCTGAAAGTCTTCTCCCTAGGAATAATCCTGCAATAGTCCTGTTCTTGTTTGTTAAAATAAAAGCACCATTGCATTGAGAAATAAAGAATATTCAGTAACTATGACAGTTAACCTGGACAACAGTATCAAGTGATTCATTTAAAGACCTATTTTTAACCTCAGGAAAAAGTTTCAACATATGTATAATAATCACTTGGTATTTGTCACTCTGGTCTTTGGGGAAGCAAAGGTATTTGGCTTCTGACTGAGAAGACATTCTCTTGTTCATAGAAATGTTCTAAGCTTTGTTTGCAGTTGTTTGGAACGGGAATATTCAGTACAAACAGACCACATTCTGGTTCTGATGATTGTAATTGCACAACCTGGGAAAAAAAAGTGGGGGGGGGCATGTGAAACAGCCTTGTGGCCATTAGCTGGTAATTCTTTTCACATAACTCAGCCCTTTTACTAGAGGATAATTAGACACTATGACAAACACTTATAGAAATGGACAATTTGATTTAGAAATGAACTTTTTTAAATGAGCTTTTTTGCTTGTTGTCTTCTTTAATTCTGTTCATTTCCTCTTTATTTCTGTGTTCACAATCACATTTCTAACAGGAAGGCTGATAGACGCCACTGAGAAGGGGGTCTTTTAAAGCTTGCATTAGAAAACTGGTTGTAGGTATGACCTTCATAAAATTGATAATTTGTTAAAACATTAAATTGTTAAAAACAAACCTCAGAATTTAAGCTTTGCATGTTGGCTTTTTTTAAAAGAAAGACTAGATTTGTGCTAAAGGTGACTTGCACACAAAATGTAGTGAAATGCAAAGTGTGGTGGGTTTGGAATAAAAAGACTTGTTTTGGAATGCCATCTCTTTTCACATATTACCTTTGTGAACCAGAGGACCTCTCTGAGACTCATTTTCCTCAGCTGAAAAATCAGGGGTTGTACTAAAAGACTTTTAAGGTCCTCTCTAGCTCTAAATATATGACCCTATGATCTCTAGGGAAAGATTGCCTTGGGAATTGTTGAAATATTGAGGGTAAACAGAAACTACATGTACACCACCAAACTTAAGCAATAAATTGAAATACAGTCATAAAGCAGAGAACTCAGGAAATAGTTGGGGATCACGATCACTTGGAAAGAAAGTATATGAGTGTATTAGAGTATGAACCAAACAATGCAGTTTCAGTCAGGAACATTTAAGAGGAAGAATCAGGATCAAGGCCTAGCATTTAACTTTGTTTTTTGATTTTGGTACTTTAAGGCAAAATTCTGAAGCCCAAGATGTTAAATGGAAGCACTAAATCCAATAAGTAAATGAGAGCACATATTCTATAGCTGTTTAAGTCATTCTTTTCTTTACGTGCTTTAATTTGTTGTAATGGACCGAAATTTATCTCATCAGATATCACTCTATCAATTCAGCTATCATATTTTTCCTCTTGTTCTGGACTGTGACTTCTACTCTTTCTCCTTTGTTTCCTTTGGAATTTTGGCAAGCTTTACATTCTCCTCTATGCTGGAGGCAGGGGTGTGCTGGAGTCAAGGCAGGGGCACCAATTAATACATTTTCTACATGAGCCTTTACACTTATGAAATGGCAAACTGCAAATTAGGTCCTTCTTTAATTAGTTGGTTGATTGTCTCAATTTAAGAAAGTAATAGAGAAAAATGTTAATAATATGGATTAAATTTAAAAGTGCATCCTGAGTTGTGTGTGTATTCCTTTCCACCCACCCCCACAAGAGTTGGTTGTTAAACATTTATGAACATACCTCTTGTTGGAAAAGTTCGTAAAAAAAGTAGTTAAGATGGTGAGTCTGTGCTGTTCTAGAAAGCAAAGAGGCAAAGATCTTGACTAGCAAAAAAGGAGAAAGAACTAGTTTTACAATTTTAAAAAAAGTCCTTAAATATTGGAGTTACATGGGTTATTATAAACATCATAAAGGTATGATACAACAAAGTGACATATTACATTAAAAATGCAACAGATCATTGCTTAAATTATCAGGAAAATGATCGATAAGAATTGTAAAAAGCAATGCATTTGGGTTCAGACATAGGTTCTTTTTTTGGAATATATTGAAAATCATATGCCACTTAGATTAGCTTTTCTTTTCTCTAGTCATAACTAACTGAAAAAAATATCTATCACAAAACCCTGAATTAATGTATTATTTAAAGCCTGTATCTTTATTAAGGTACCTTCCATTTAAACTGAAAAATAATTTTGTATGTACTAGAAAAAGTGTGTTTTTAGTCATTAGTACTGCCTGTACAATTTTTATAATGGACGTCAGTGTGGTTTTAAAAGGTTAAACATTTTTTTTTTAATTTAAAAGAATATATAATGATAGACGGCCATTTCCTCAAATTGATACTGAGAGAGAATGAAGAAAGAAATTAGTTCTGTGTGTTGGAAAGAACATTTCTATGCTGAGAACCCACTCTAGAGATACATTTTAATTTCCTGTGTTCTTATTTCTCTCTCTCATGCTTCATACACTTTGTGTACATACTTAAATGATCAAATGCTATCGGCATTGAGGTCAGCAATAAGAAACCTATTTCAAAGGGAAAAGAGAAATTAAAATTTATTTGTTGTAGTATGTTTGACAACGTATTGCAATAGTAATGTTATGTTGTATTATTATTTAGAATTCTGTAATTTTAAAGCTCAAAAGGACCCTAGAGGTGATAAAGTTTAATTCTTCCATTTTACACACGAATCCCACCTCTACTGCTAATGCCACTCCCCCCCAGACTAAGTCATTTCCTCTAGGTCTCAGTTTTCTCATCTGTCAAATGAGGTGGGGTGGAGATGGTCCAAACACCTTTCAGGTTTTCCTGTTGTTCTGGTTTAACTTCTGCCCTGGACTAGAAGACCTCTTATGTTCCCTTCCAGCTTTAAATCAAGGACATACTTCTTTGAAGTGACTTGTCCAAGATCACACAGGTAGTAAGTAGCAGTCAGGATTGGATGTAGGTCTTCGGATTATAAAATAGTCCTCTTTCTGCACATCTGTAATGATTCAAATGAAACATGAGTAAGGGCTCCACATTTTCCATCTATGCAAAAGTAAAAAATATATTCATGTTATTATTTCAGTAGCCCATACACTAGCAACAAGGATTAAATTAAAATAAGATAGATACTGCAACAAAAGCAGTATCTTTATTTACAAATCGTAACTCTTCAAACACATCATCAGCTCATATGTAAATACTTCAAGAACTATATCCAGCAAGAATAATATAACTATCTATATGTAGGGTACTACTAACTGAATGAAAGAAATTTAATTCATAGGTTATAGGTTCTGCTGTTCATAACTACCAGAATCTTAGACTTCTAGTTTATATATTTCAGCAATATTCGCATGTATATATCTGCATATAAGTCTGCATATGTATATATTGACAAGTGGTATATACACATGTATATTACTGGGTACAGTATAATTTTTTCTTTTTTTACATCAGTTGTTTTGGAATAAAAAAAAACAGAATCGATAGGATCACTTCAGCTAACGAATCATAATTGTCCATTAGACATATGAGTTTCATGAGATTTTAAATGATCCAGACTTTCCTGCCTTTTTCTGGCAAAGGAATTAACACTCCACCCCCACCCCACTGGTCAGTGAGGATTATTTTCATTTACCCTTAGTGGTAGCTTTTTTTATTTATGATAACAGTGGTAACTGGAACATCTGAAAGGTATGTCCCTTTATAGAATGGATCTTCACACACACTCATTCCGACATTTTAATTTAATTTTTAAAGAAAGGAGCTCAGGGCATCTGCCAAATCTTTTTAGAAGATGTGAGATTCTTTGTGTTTTAACAAAACATTCCTTCTCTTCTCCCTTCCACAACAACACTCCTGTGTTCTGCAACTCATAATTAGAATGTTGCACTGTACCATCTTTAAAACATACAGAAAAAAGAGAAGTGGTGAGACAGGCTGTCTTTGAGATAAACAAAAACAAAAATATGTTCTCTTTTTTCTTCTTGTTACATGGTGACATGTGTGTGTATAATTTAATCTTGATAAATTATGGCATTTAAAAGTGAATTGATTGTCTTGTGCCAAGTTTGACATAACAGGGATGAAAGTTTTAAAAATTTTGATGGAGAGGAGCAAGGAATAGGGGAAGAGAAGAACATTCCAAGCTGTGAAGCTACTTTTATTTTATTTTTTAGAGTAATCTATTTAATGCTCTTTTATAAACTGCCTTTGATACTATGTTTTGTTTATTCCATACCAGAAGAAGTTAGCGGTATACAGCAAGATGCAGGAGTCCCTGGAAATGACCCTTCCCAGCAAACAAGAGGAGGAGGAGGAGGAGGAGGATGATGAGGAGGAGGAGGAGGAGAAAGACCAGCCTGCCGAGATGGAGTACCTTAACTCTCGCTGTGTCCTTTTCACTTATTTCCAGGGAGACATTGGTTCAGTAGTGGATGAACACTTCTCAAGAGCTTTGGGCCAAGCCAGCAGCTTCCATACAGAATCTGCCATTTCAAAAAACAAGATGGGGCTAACCCCTCTATGGAGAGGTAAGAATTAAAAAATCATATGCTCTCCAGCTCACTGTATTTGTTTCGCAACGGCTCTGACCAGGATCCAGCTGGAAACGTGCCTCTGGAGGACAAATATCCACTTGCTTTTTAATTTTTAAGGACAGCGAGGAATTTCTTTCAGACAAACAGCTGGATCAGTTTTGTCACATGTGGAATGCAGGGTTGGAAAGGATGCAGTCACACCCCTTAAATTCTTTATGGAAAGTAATGATGCAACGGGTATGAGTTTATAGTGGCAGCCTAGAGCTGCAAAGCACCATTCTTAAAGCCCCGATGGCTCAATTTGGATCTCTTAATAATAGGCGTGCCTAAAGCAGCTTTTAAGAAATTAGTTGGTGCTCATTCCCTAGGTGTAACTGTGGTGACATAACAGAGACCTGAGTCTGGAATTCCCAGGGCAGAGATTAAATTTTTTTTTGTCTTCTTGAAATAGCTCTCTCTTGTCCCTGCCTCATCTGCTTGTGAACTGGGGGTCCTGGCATTCATTTTAAATTTGATTTTAGGTCCCATCACATAGATTTCTTAGGTATTAACTTAGCACAACTTTGTATACGGTAAGAAATCCTACACATGATGTGAACAAAGTGTTAAACTGTTGAGAGGAAGATGAGTTACCACATTGAATCCACTTACAACAGTCCAAAGATATGTCTGGAATGTTCATTTCCCTCTTTATAAAAATTGAGTATAGGACACCAGAACAAACTATCCCTTGTTGGTTTACTGATGCAAAAAAAGAAAAGAGAAAATCTTGTTAGAATAGTAGAAGATGGTATAAGACAAAGGATGTGAAATACTTTGTGTTTTTATGTTAGTTATGTAAGTATGGAATTTCTAATGAAATTCAGAAATGGAGACCCTTATGTTCTAGGAACAGGAAGCATATTAAGATAGGTTTTAAAAATGGAATCCTGAGGGTGGGGTGGATAATTTCCTTTCAACAACTAGCATAAGAAAATCTGTGGCTCCTTCAGGCTCAGTGGCCCTGCCTGCTTCTCTTGCAGGTAACCTTTTAACTCTTACTATGTCCCTTGGTACTAAGGATAATGGCATTTACATAACAGACACTTAAATTATTTGTTGGATAAATGAATGAGCCAAACCGAACCGAAGTCAGTAACCCTAGTACCATTTAGAATAGGATCAGAATTCAAAGTGATCTTGGTAAACTAGAGGTATCAGCAACCATCAAGGGCAGGTAAGAAGTGGAAGAAAAGAAAGGAAACGTGAAAAGAAAACAAGGTAAGGGAAGATGGGCTGCAAAAATATAAGGATATATTTGACTCATCAAATTAGAGAATCTTAGAAATCAGAATTAATCTAATGTAGCTCTCTTGCCTCATAGATAAGGGATATCTAAAATTCAGAAGGTTGAAGTGCCTTACCCAAGATTAAGCGGTGCATTAGGATAATAGCTGGGACTGGATCCCAGGTCTTCTGACACTCAGTACTTTAAAATATTTTTAAATTATGAAATAAAGAAACATCAAAATGAATATTTTAATATGCAGATAAAAACAGAAGAATGTATATGCAATTATTAACTTGTGTTACTGAGACTTTCTTAAAACAGTGTATTCCATTTAAAATAAGAGTGACATAGCCACACTGCTTGTCTGTGTGCCCTTCTGAACTTTCTTTTGCTCTCTTTGTAAAATGTTTTTAGCTCGTTTTTAAAATGTTTCATTGATGTACTTTTCTTTTTCCTTTTTTTAAAAATCACTATCACTATTCCTTAATTCTTCCTCCTCTCAAAGAGAAGCCACCTCTTGTAACAAGTATAGTTCAGCAAAACAAATCAACATGGCCAAGTCTGAAAAACGTATCGTTTCGTTGTGTGTTTCCAGTACATCCAATGTCTGCCAAGAGTGATTCGTGTTTTGTTATTTGGGTTTTTCTTTTTTTTTTCCATGATAAGATGCTGCATGGGGGAAGGGACACCAAAAGATTATGGGGTGACATGCAGCCAATAACAAACTGAACATGAGTCAGCCTACGGTGTTCTTAAAATAGCAAGCACCCTACTGCAGGGTGTGAATAGGAGTATAATGTGAAAAAAAACCCATAAATCAGTCCTTTCATTCTTTTTAACAGGAGTTAAATTCTGTTCAAAGCACCACTGTATTCAGGTATGCATTTTCCAGTTTAAGAGAATTATAGAAAATTTGAATACACTTTTCAGAAGAGTCCAAAGATAAGTAAAGCACTCTGGAGCATAAAAGTGGGGGTGAACTGGTTAGTGGTCAATTTAATATCATACATCAATCCCATTGACATTTTCCCATGCCCTGCAGTCCCTAGCATCCAATAATACACCTCTTCCTGGGCTTACTCATTTATCTTTTTAGCTATGAGACCTTGTCTTACCTTGTGTTATTGTGTATACACACACACACACACACACACACACACACACAGGCATTGGTGAACAAGAGGGATCAAGCTGATAATCATCCCTGATGCAAGGAACCTCTCTGCAAATTAGGAAAACTTCTCCCCTCTTCCTTTGAGTGGTTGGGGACTTCCTGGAAACTTATTCCTTATCTAAGAGTTTGCCTTTCCTTTTCAGACTTAAGTTGTACTGCTTTTAAAGGGAAGGAAAATGATTGCTCACTTCAATTACTGCCTCTGACTTGGTACCAAAAAAGCTCACATTTACTTTCCAAACATGGCTTCCTTCCTTCCTTCCTTCCTTCCTTCCTTCCTTCCTTCCTTCCTT
>NW_027185860.1:10878974-10931682 GCF_028583685.1 Petaurus breviceps papuanus | reverse complement strand
TTCCTTCCTTCCTTCCTTCCTTCCTTCCTTCCTTCCTTCCTTCCTTCTTTCCTTCCTTCCTTCCTTCCTTCCTTCCTTCCTTCCTTCCTTCCTTCCTTCCTTCCTTCCTTCCTTCCCTCCCTCCCTCCCTTTCTTCTTCCTCTTCTTCTCTTCCTTCTCCTCCTTTTCTCTCTGTCTCTCTGTGTCTCTCTGTCTCTGTCTCTGTCTCTCTCTGTCTCTGTCTCTGTCTCTCTCTGTCTCTGTCTCTCTCTCTCTGTCTCTCTGTCTCTCTCTCTCTCTCTCTCTCTCTCTCTCTCTCTCTGTCTCTCTCTCTCTCTCTCTCTGTGTCTCTATCTCTCCTCATTAAAACAACCAAATGAACTCTTATTTCTATTGAGTATGTCATTTTGAAACCTGTCAAACTCCAAAGTGAGTTTACAGCACCTAAGTTATTTAAATCACCATTCTTTTCTGGGTTATATGAGTAATCAAGTAGTATTAAAATCACTAATCAGTGCATTTTATGATAGGTACATTTTAAAAATTGAAATTGAAAGTAAGTTAGAAGTAAAATACATCCAAGTTTATCCACATCTAGTTACTTTCACTGGTAGCCAATAAAGAGATAAGTGGCTTTCTATGAGAGGAAGAAGAGATTATTGCCTCCTGGAAGAGTAATTTTTTCCCAGGGGAAAGAAAGAAGGTGAAAACAGATGGGCACCATTGACAATGAGTGAATGACTCTGTCCTCATCTCAGAATTTCCACACCACAATATCATATGCACTATTGAAACAGTATTCTTAAAAATTATCAGTAATATAATTGGCAGATCATAAGATTTAGAGCTGGTAAGATAAGGTCCATTTTATCCAGCATCTTCACTTTAAAGATGAGGAAACTAGGGCCCAGAGATATTAAATGGTATACCTAAGGACAGAGGTAAGAGAGAACCAGGATTCAAATCTAGGTCCAATGACTCCAAGCCGCCTTTTGGAAATCTTGCCCTTGTACCTCTAATCAGTACAAATTAAATCTTAATCATCATCTCTATGGAGTTAGGTGATGCAAGGAAAAGGGCACTGGGCCTGGAGTCAAGAAATTTAAATCTGGCCTTCCTGAGCAAATCTCTTAACCTCTATTTGCCTTAATTTCCCTAACTGTAAAATGGGAATGATAGCACTTATTTCATAAGGTTTTTATGTGGATCAGATGAGATAATATTTGTATCAGGCACTATATAAATGCTTATTATCTCCTCCCCTTACCTGTTCAAACTGGACTTTCTACCTGATTTTACTGTTCTTGCAAAAGTCTCTACTATTTTGCTGATTTCCCAAATTAAACCCTAATCATAATTTTTAACTACTTTATTTTCCAAAATGACCAAAAATTCTCCAGTGAGAAGTCCTTTCAATTCTGAGTCCATAGTGTTTGGGGGCCTTTCATCATCCCCACCCCCACTCCCAACACCCTCCTCAACACCTCCTTATACTAAAGTCCTAGGTCTATTATTTTTGCCTGTAGTGTTGCAATAGCATTCTAATTCCAATCTTCCATCTTCACTCTCTCCCACTATATATCATTGACAGATTTATCTTTCTAAAGCACAATTATGATTATGCTCATAAAACCTCCAGAAATTTCCTATTGTCTACTGAAATTCGAGACTTCTAAATGAGACCCCAAATGCCTTAATAGAAACTATAACCACAAAACACCTTGCTAACAGGCATCTGAGTGTTCAAAAGAAAAGACAAAAAAAACCCTCAATGATAACTTTTGTTTTTATATCATCATCCTTACGAAACATCTCCCTTTCCTTCCCCTACTTTCCCCTTGAGAGCAGGGATAGTTTTTTGCCCCTTTTTTTGCATCCCCAGTGCTTAACACATTGCCTGACTTAGTAGGCATTTAATAAACATTTATCAATTGATAAATTTTTTAAAGGATTTTTAGAAAATACAGTTTAGCAAAGTATGTGAATACGACATAGTCCCCAACTTATGTAAAGAAAGATAGGACATATATTTTCCCTTCTTCAGGAAACTTGCCCTTATAATTCTGCAGTGTTCACTCATTGTTTTTTGGCTTGTTCTCTCTATTTAGATTGTCAACATTGTATATGTTAATTGACTGGTTCCAGCTATCTCACTTTGCATCTGTTTAAATCTTTTCATGCTTGTCTGAAGTTTTCATATTCATAGTTTTTTTTTACAATGCAGTAATATTCCATGAATTATAATTTATAGAGTCTATTCTTTAAACCTTTTTTCTCACCTCTCTCTGCTGAATTCTAGCAAATGTATAACTGCCCACTGCAAATTTGTTCATCATTTTCTCTATGTGGGATAGCCTTTGCTCATTCTCGCTCTGCCTTTTGAAATCCTGTCTACCCATCTAGTTTCATCTCAGCAACAAGGTGGTGTCGATAAGAATGCTGGGCCTGGAGTCAGGAAGGCCTGAGTTGAAATCTTGCCTCTGACATTTGCTAGCTGTGTGACCTTGGGCAAGTCACTTAATCTCTTTCTGTCGTAGGTCCTTCAAGTACAAAATAGGAATAACAGCACCTACTTCAGGAAGTTGTTATGAGGCTCAAATGAGATAATAATGTGTAAAGTGCGTGGTACATAGCAGAAACTTAATAAATGCTCATTGTTCCCTTGCCTCTTCTCTCATCTCATAGGGCCATATATTTAGATCTGCAAGGTTCCTTTAAGATCATCTAGTTCAACTTCCTTATTTTACAGGTGAGGAAACTGAGACCCAGAGAAGTTAAGTGACTTGTTCCAAGTTACAAAGTCAGTGAATAACTCTGTACAGGTGCAGTTTTCACCCAGGTTTTTCTGAATCTAGCCTGGGGCTCATTCCACTATAGCACTCTGGCACCTTCTTCACGAATCCTTATGTCATCCTCTAACAACTAAATTATGCACCTCAACTGGCATAGCCCTCTGTTGTCCTTCTTTTAAGGCATTTGCATTTTGCTTGGTATTATCGTTTGTAGGTTCCCTGGAGGCCAGGGTTATGATATCTTAATCATCATTGCATACTTTAAAGCTCGCAGCACAGTGCATAGTAGTCTCAACACGCATTTGTTAAATTAAGTTATATTCAATTCATAATGCTCAATAGACGTGTGCTGATGATGATGAGGTCTATGATATACTAAAGAGAAGATACTGACCAACTGTTCAGTTGGGTTATGGAATTAAGTTTCTTTTAAGTTTTTTTTTTTTAAAGCAATAGGGGTTAAGTAACTTGCTCAAGGTTACACGGCCAGTTATTTCTGGGTGTGGTGCTGAGTATCTGAGTCTGGATTTGATCCAGGTCATCCCGACACTGGGGCCGGTGCTCTTACTCGCTGAGCCATCTGGCCGCCCCTAAGCAATTGGGGTTAAGTAACTTGCTCAAGGTTACACGGCCAGGTGTTTCTGGGTGGGTGCTAAGTGTCTGAGCCCGGGATTCGATCTCCAGGTCATCCTGACACTGGAGCCGGTGCTTTTCCTCGCTGTGCTACCTGGCCGCCCCTCTTTTAAGTTTTTACAAGATGAATTAAAAGTCCTCTTGGGAGGATATAAGTGTATTATGAAGTGGAGATTTGCCTTAAGATTCGTCAGGATTTGGTGGCATCTTTGGATGCAGTTGTATATTTCTTGGCTTTGTAATTGGAAAATTTTGTCACTTGGGAATTTTCTCATCTTGAATATTCATAGGATTTTGTTTCATTTTAATACTTCAAGAATGACACTTTAAATTAAACTGAAGAAACTAATGACCGAATTCCCTTGATGAATGTCATCATCTCCCTATTTAATCCATCACCCCAGTGTAGCCATGGAATAATCATTGTTAGACTTATTTGTATTTTGCCAAAAGCTGTTCTTCTTGCTTATACCTACAGCCTCAGCTCCTCTTCGTGCTAACTCAGCTATGACTCTATTATAAGGGAAAGATCAGGCCGGCTGCAGATAGGGTGTCAGATGAATTGTTGTATAGAATCAATTGATTTAGAAGCCCAAAGAAACATTGCTAGGGGTAATTACTGAATGGAGAGGATATGAAAGGAATGCTGACTTACTATAACAGTAGCAATGTGAGAGCTTTCTAATAGGGGTCCTTGATTGTAATTTCAACTTTCTCTTATCCATACTTTATTCTGTTTCCAAAACAATTTTCCTAAAGCATCGATCTGACTGTGCCTTGCTTTTCTCTCTTTGGGGGCATGCTCTTACAAGTTCCTAAATTTGTCATTGAAGGCCTCACACAGTCCAGCTTCAGCCTGCCTTTTTTTCTAGATTTTTCACATTCCTTAACTTTGTGAACCAGAAAAGTGCCATGGTATAGTGGATAGAGGACCAGCCACAAAGACAAGAATATATGGGTTCAAGTCCTGCCTCTGACACATACTGGCCATGGGACCCTGGGCAGATCATTTAACTGCTCAATGCTGCAGGCAACTTTCTGGGAGGTTAAATAGCAGAGAAGCTACCAACTTGCATTGACAGAGGCTATTTTCTCATTGGATGATCCTTATAACAATGAAATCACAGGTCCTGTGCCTTCATGTACTTTATGTTCAATTGAAACCAGTATATTTGCTATTCCCCAAACACAACATTCTATCTCTTGCCTTTGTGGCTTTTCCCATGTCCACAATTCCCTCCCTCTTTACTGCTGTCTCCTAGAGTCTCTTAGTTTCCTTCAAGGTTGATCTATCCTAGCACCAGAGTAGCTAGTGTTTTACCTTAAGCCACCTTGATTTTGCTTTGTAATAGATAGAGAGAGCTGGCCTTGAAATCCAGAAGATTGGGTTATGACTTGGCTCTGACATATGACACTATATACCCTGTGACAATGGCGAGTCAACCTCTCAGTCCCCCCATGTAACGCTCTAAGACTCTTAAGTCATAAACAACTTGTCAGTCTACATCAGTGCAAGTAAATTCTACTCTAGGAGTTCCCTAGACTGAGGAAATCACAAGAGGGATTCCACCAAAAAAAAGTCTTTATATTTATTTGCCTATAAATGTGCTGTGTTCTATGCTCTACCCCCAGTTGAAAGTAAGCATTTTGAGGGCAGGAAGTTTTTCTTTTTCTTTTTTGTTTTTTTATCCCCTATGCCTAGCTCTGCCGTTTATCAAATTGAATTAGCTACTTTGTGCTAATGTCTATATCTTTTTTTTTATGAGCAATTGAGGTTAAGTAACTTGCTCAAGGTTACACGGCCAGGTGTTTCTGGGTGGGTGCTGAGTGTCTGAGCCCGGGATTTAATCCCCAGGTCATCCCGACTCTGGAGCCGGTGCTCTTACTCGCTGTGCTACCTGGCCGCCCCTAATGTCTATATCTTGCACATCATGGGCATTTAATAAA
Source organism: Petaurus breviceps papuanus (assembly GCF_028583685.1). NCBI lineage: Eukaryota > Metazoa > Chordata > Mammalia > Diprotodontia > Petauridae > Petaurus > Petaurus breviceps. The sequence goes on along the minus strand of NW_027185860.1, from coordinate 10,926,331 downwards.
TATTTGTGGGGTGGCTAGGTGGCACAGTGAATAGGGCACCGGCCCTGAAGTCAGGAGGATCTGAGTTCAAATCCAGCCTCAGACACTTAACACTTACTAGCCGTGCAACCTTGGGCAAGTCACTTAACCCCAATTTCCCTGCCTTCCCCCTCCAAAAAACAAATAAATAAATATTTATTAAGTGATTGATTACATATCAGTCATTACTTGAGATGATTTGAAGCCTCTTCATGAAGCATTTTATTCCCTTTTATTGACTGGTGTTTGTTTATTTGAGATCTTATCTTTTGCAAATAAATGGGTATCTTACATTCCAATAAAGGAGGAAAAGAAAGTTTCTGAGATTCAACAGGTTGCAAAAAAAGTGGTTTAGCTTGCTAATATATATATGTATGTATATATATGTATATATATATGTATGTATATATATATGTATATGAAAAGTGGCAGTTACCCTGACGCTTAGTGTTCTGAGACAGGAGCAGGAGATGATCACAGCAAGAAAAGATTTACCCAGGAATACTTGAATCAGGTGAGGCCTGACTGACACCCTTTTAGTGAATTTGAGGAGTAAAGACATCAGTTTTCACCCCCTACTTGCAATAGTCTTTTGGGGGTTACACTTTGAATTTTAAAAAACACTTAGTATTCAATAATGAGAAAGAGATTGATAGGTAATGGTTGTAAAGAAGCCTGAATTCTGAGGAAGGCTAGAGCACAAATGATTTCACTTCTGGTCCAGAAAATAATTTTCACTAGAGACCAACCGTGAAATAATAGTATTAAAATTCAGTGTTGGCAACTTATTTGGGCATTTGGAGGAACATGACTAAAAACTTTCAGTATGGTAAAAACTGTCATCAAGCATGTGTTTAGAATGTACATGTTAAAAATCATACAAGGTTCTTTGACAAATAGGACCAAAGAGATAACTGTTCAACTAGACAGACTCATTGTTCATGTGAAGGGAAGCATAAAACTTAAGATTTTCATTAGCATCATGGAGCATGTTTTACAGTCTCCAAATATAAGGATTCTTTTTGCATGACACATTTCTTCAGTGACATCTGATGACATTGCACTTGATGAATTAAGTCCTGAAATCAACCTAAAAAATACAAATTAGAAAACCAAGGTAGATAAAACAATGCATTTGTTTGAAAGATGAAACAATGCGAATCTTAAATTTGGATATACAGTTACATAGGCAGCCCAGTAGTGTCTAGAATTTCCTACAAAGAGACAAGGTTGAATCTCATCTGAGGAAATGCAATATTTTCAATGATCCCAAGCTACTTACGGCAGCAAAATTTTTTTAAAATATATATTAAGTATCCTGATGTTGATGCTATATCACTTTAAATCACAGAATGCTATTATCTCAGAAGAACTAGAATGACAAATGCCAGTATGTTCCTGGTGTTAGTTATTCCTTCCCCTTCCCCCCCCTACCCCCCCGAGAGATAATTAAGGATGTTCAGGACAGGAAATAGGGGGAGGTCAGTCATGTGTGCAGAGCAGGGCTCAGCAGACCACCAAAATTCTATTCACCAGTTCCCATAAAATTGTGTTTGTCCTTCCTTCTCAAAGAAGACCATGACATCAGAGAGATGATGACATGACTTGCAGTTGACTTGGATTTGAGTGAGGGAGGGCTGTGCAAGATCATCAGTCTCACTTTCTCCTCCAGAGCCATCTGGGTCCAGTGGCCAGATATTTATAAGGATGACTGGAGATAGCCCAGGATGCAATGAAAGACTCTGGCCTTTTTAAGCTAAAGTCTTTTCAAGTTCCCACTAACTTAAGGAGGGCCTCCAGAGTATTGGGCAAGTCCTTTTTAGTGAATACAGAGAAATACTAAGCTATGAAAGCAGGAAGTTGTTGAAATTTGCATCTGTGAAAAGAGACCTTAATGCAATGAGAATATAGACCCATCAAAGTATTACAGCAAATGAAGAATATTTCTGAGATTCTTAAGAATCATATTTACAGGAGGCAGCTAGGTGGCACAGTGAATAGAGCACCAGCCCTGGAGTCAGGAGACTCTTGAGTTCAAATCTAGCCTCAGACACTTGACACACTATACTAGCTTTGTGACCTTGGGCAAGGCTTAACCCCAATTGCCTTGCCTTCCCCCTCCAAAAAAAACAAAACAAAAAAAGAATTCTATTTATAATAGGAACTTTGACTAGGATTTTTCAGGATGCCTTCTATTCTTTGGGCCAGAATTTTCTCTCTCTCTCTTTTTTTTTTTGGAGGGCAATTACATGACTGGCCCAAAGTCACACAGCTAGTAATTGTGTCAAGTCTCTAAGGCAGGATTTGAATTCAGGTCCTCCTGACTCCAGGGCTAATGCTCTATTCACTGTGCCACCTAGATGCCCCTGGGCCAGAATTCTTAACTGGTGGGAACTTTTGTGTTTTTTAGAGCAGTTTCTTCTGTTAAAACATATGCTTTCAAAAATTGTCTTGCAACCCAGAGCAAACTTGGCCTTTTTTTTTTTTCAATCAGGCATTTAAGGGTTAATCTAAGAAGTTCCTCAACAGCTATGAAATTAAGCACCCTGATTGTTATTTCAGTATCAGCTTCTGTCATATCTCAGATGGATTTCTGTAATAAATATAACACTGAAATGACTAAATGAGCTTTGTAGTGATGGTGGTTGGTATCAAACTTACAATTTTAAAGATTTATTTAGAGCCAAAGTGGATCTAGTTATTATCCCTGTTTAGAAATCTCATAGCATAAACCTCTCATTTTGAAGATTAGAAAACTGCGAAAGCTCCAGAAAACCTAAATAACTTATCTAAGTTCACACAGATAGTTTCATGAAGAACCAAAAGTGTTCTTTTGTCCAAATGCTATTAAAACAAAAACATGACATTCAAAATGGGGTCATAGAATTTTAAAGGTTTCTAAATATTTGAATAACATTAAAGCCAAAACCTTAGTGGAGTGTCCATATTAGGATGCCTTGAAATTCCATCTTTAAAATGAAAAGTAATTTTATATAGAAATAACTTATTTTATGCCCTTTTAGGTTAACATTTTTCATCCAATAAATGTGGCAGTGATTAAGAGCATATAAGAAAAATGCATTTACATACATATGAAATAAGCACAGTGATCCTCAGTCAAGAAACAAAGTTCTCCATCTGTTTCTTTGTATCAGTATAATTTATATGTTTTCTTAAGCGAACAGAATCACAAGTAATGGTTTTGAAGCATGGACTTGTTCTTAAATAGATTTGTTTTCCAAGATTTTTATTTTTTTGGTTATAAAATACATCAGCAGTTTTGAACAAAAATTGCATATATTTCTGCAACTTTATATTAGGTACAAGAGACATATTGACTGTACAAACTTTAAATTACTTCTAATTTCATTTTTCCCTGAGGAACTTCTCAGGTTCTGTTCTATCTTCACAGAATGATTTTTAAAAAAAAATAGATTTCTATTCTTAATGTCATTTTGTTCAGTAATCAAACCATGTGACCTAAAGAATAAAGAGTGGGTGGTGCAGTGAGTAAACCCTCCGCCCGGAGTTAAGAGGACCTGAGTTCGGTTCTAGCCTTAGACACAACACCCACACACACACACAAAAAACTAGCCATGTAACCTTGGGCAAGATGCTTAACCCCAACTGCCCTCTAAAAGGCAAAATAAAGAAAGAAAGAAAGAATAAAGAGAACGAAGAAATTTTAGATTGACATGCTCTCTCAATGGGAGACATCTCTCTGCCTACTCTTAAAATTCTAGGCATGTTAAATCTTAAACCTAAAAGTAAGCCTACTTCCATACACATAGAACCTAAAAAAACCAGGGCATCGGGAGACCTGGGATTGGTTTCGGCCTCAGATACACCTACACAAAATAACTGGTTGTGTACCTTGAGCAAGTTATTTAACCCCAGTTGCTGTAAAAAAAAAAAAAAAACCTAGAAAATCAACATATACATATGTGAAAAATACAAACTAATGTATGTTTGTGTTTTTACTTAATATTGAGTTTTTATGAGATATAGAATATGTGTATCTATATAAATGTATGTATAGAAGGGAAGTAGACACACATATGTATATGTCTATGCACATGTGTTTATTGCCTACATATAAATGCATATGTGTATACATGTATGTTGCATGTTTGTTATATAAACATATGTATGTGTATACACACCTATAAGACATGATCAAATTTAAGTTTTAAATAGTTCATAACTCATAAGTGCTAGAGCTAGGTACTAAGCACTATTTGGGGATTAATCTTTCTGAAAGCTCAAATTTTCTGAATACCTAGCCATTCCTATAAAGCCCTTGGTGGTCCTTATATCACCAGTGCAATACCCTTGTTTCTCCTTTAAGCAGAGTGCCCCTCTCTCACCCACACTAGCTGCTCTGCCTCCTCTCTTTCTCAGCTCCACCTCGCTCTCCCACTTCCTGCCTCTGCTCATGCTCTGGTGGGCAAACTCTTCTCACCATGGGTTCCATGTGACACCAGCTGTGGATTGGACCAAAGCTCAAAGTAGCTCACATGGGCCTATTAAGGGGAAGGGAAAAATCTCCAGATTCTTTCCTTAACGTTACAGTTCTTTGTTTCATTTTGGGAAACATTGGACCAAAAACCTTTCTCCATTGACTGTAGTAAAATAGAAAGAGAGAGAGAGAGAAAGAGAGAGAGAGAGAAAGAGAGAGAGAGAGAGAGAGAGAGAGAGAGAGAGAGAGAGAGAGAGAGAGAGAGAGAGAGAGAGAGAGATTAGATATTTTATAACATCATATAGATATATGGATAGATAGATACATAGATAGATACATAGATAGATAGATAGACCCAAAAGCAATCTGTAATTGGCATTTAGAAGCAAGTTTCAGTCAACAAAAATTAAATGCCTACTATATGCTAGGCACTGTGCTAAGTGCCAGGCTAGAGAAACAAAAGCTTGCCAAAAATAACCCCTGCTCTCAAGGAGCTCGCAGGATAAAGGAGGACATAATATATAAACAACTATATACAAACAAAATACATATAGGATAAATTGGAGATAATTAACAAAGTGGATGCAGTAGCATTGAAGGAGAATTATGTACTTGGGATAACTTTTATCCCTCTTTCCTCTTAGCTTCCCTGATTTCCTTCAAAAACTCAGCTCAAATCCCATCTCTCCAAAGACCCTTGGGGTCATGTCAACAAGCATTTATTAAACATAAAACAGTCAGACACTACTAAACACTGGGAATGCAAAGACTGTCCAGAAATAGTTGCTGCTCTGAAGGAGCTCAGAGTAAATTTGTATTTCAGTTCTATTATATATTGGGCACAGGTTGCCTTCTCAAGCACAATACATACTGATTTTGTGATAGAATTACAAAATAGGGGAGAAAGTGAGGATAATTGTGTAGAATTGCATGCTCTGGTTATCTTCAACTTGCATATATCTGATGTTAAATTCTTTTTACTGATGGTGCTATTCATACCTACAATCCACGTTTAATTTTGAATTTGAGATTTTCCCAAGTAGTGTGTACTCAGCTTAACAAATTCACTTTGGAAAATAGAAGTTCCTGGAAGGTTAGTGTTTGATTTAGTGTTTACTTTTACTCCAGCTGCTAGAACAATGTTTTACACGTGATGATAATAAAAATTAGCATTTTTGTAACATTTCAATGTTTGAAAAAAACTGCATATATTATCTCCCAACAACTCTGTAAATAAATATAACAGGCAGGATTATCCCAATTTACAGATACAGAAACTGAGTTAACTTACTTATCATCATATAGCTAGTACATGTTAGAGGTAGGGCTTTAACACAGATTTTACTGACTACAGATCCCTTGCCTGTAGTCAGTTTCTAGATCTTTGCATTAACTATACCCCCTATCTGGAATTCCCCTTTTCCTTTAAGATGCAGTCCTTAAAAATCTTTTGTGATCCCTTCAAGGGCTACTGCCCTTTCTATCAAACTACCTTGAGCTTAACTATTTTATATTTATTTTTTAAATTTTTTTGTATATGCATTGATATATCTATATCATCTACATCTGATTATATGTCCTTGGTGTCTCCCATTAGAACATAAGTTCCTTGTGACTAGAGATTGTTTAATGAATTTTATTTGTAAGCCTGCCACTTGGCATAATGTTCAACACATGGATGCTTAATAAAGACTTATTAATTAATGTATTGATAGTAGGAATTGAATGTGTCTATTGACTCTGAAGATTCTGTGCATAAACAGAGGTAAATTTTGCTGTTTCTTAAATCCAAGCATCAAATCCAAGCACATCTTTTAAAATTTATAGTAATGCTCAGAGGAGAGAATAGACTTAGAACCATGAAATGATGCACATTTTCTGTGCGATGAATGAGAAGAATTTTTTTTTTCTTTTTAAGGTATTAGTCTAACCTTGGGAGAGTTGGGTAGAGAAGCAAAGAAGCCCTTAGGGAAGTTTGGGAATGATAAAGTTTGAGAATTACTGTCCCAGCCTAATTCTTTTTAGTCAGATGATGTATGTAATGTATATGATTAATGGTCCCAGTTGCATAAATTTCCTTGAGGTCAGAAACCTATATCCTAGAAATTCAAGATCACTGTAAAAACAGTAGACGTTTCAATGATTCTATTTCAGATAGCCTTTCCTGCCCATTGTAGAGGTGTATGTAGTTCAGAACTTTAGTGGGGACTTTGCAGTGTGAGAACACTTTACTGTTCTAGTAAGTTCTTTCCTGTTCTAGAAAGGATGATGGTCTTGAATTTTGTTGTCATTCACACATTACCTTGGCCGCTAGTCCACTTATTCAGGGGTGGGGAATCTTCGGACTCGAGACCACATGTGGCCCTCTAGGTGCCTGAATCCAAACTTCTCAAAACAAATTCCCTTAATAAAAGGATTTGTTCTGTATAACTTGGCCTCAGTCAAAAGGCTGTACCCAAGGACCTAGGCCACATGTGGCCTTGAGGCCACAGGTTCTCCACCCTGGTTAGAGGTAGAGAGTGTCTCAAAAATATCTAGCTCAAGCCCACCTTCGCATTTTATAGATGAAGGAAATGGCTCAGAAAAGTTAAGATATCCCTTTCTTGGAATACAGTCCATTTCTCTTTCTTCTATACTACACCATCACCATGATAGAAAAGAATATTTTTGTTGAAAATAGATTCTTGAACCTACTACAGTCTTATTTTTTGAAATGAATGTAATCAATAAATATTACATATTCATCCAATCTACCACTTTAAAGTTTGAGAGATAGCATGGTGTGATGGATACAGCTTGCCTAGGAATTAGAAATCTTGGGGTTCGAGTCCTTCCTCTTGAACACACTGGGTCTGTGACCCTAGTAACCTTTTAGCACTCTCAGGGAATACTCTTTAAGGTTAGTGTTTCTAAAACTGTACTCTGGAAACCCTGAAAAATTCTAAATTCTTCTCCTCCTCCTCCTTCCTTATATTGTTAATAAGCATTAAAATAATCACTTTAGAGGATTTTACTACAAGGGTTCTGATATTTTAATGGAAAGATTCTACTGCTGTTGACAAAATTGAGAACCACTGTTCTAAGGCTATGAAGTTCCTGATCTTCACTTGAAGAGGAAGTTCCTAACAGTGAGCTTCATACATAGTTAAAATCACAGACCTGGTTTTAAGAAAAATATTTAGCTATTTGAATAAATAATCATCGTGTGTGTGTGTGTGTCTGTGTGTATTTTAAACTATTCAAGGCGAACAAGACCAAGATTAGGCATCACAGCTCACTTCGTGGCAGTAGAGTACATAAGAGGATATAAATAATATTTCAACTACAGGATTTATACATGTCATCATATAACATGACAGAAAAATCCATAGGTCCAGAAAAGGAAAAACAGTGCAATTATTTGAATCTCCAAATAGCAGTGGCTTTAGAGTCCTGAGGTATCTTTAATGTTACTCCACCCTTGCGTGCATACTAATATATACTTGTAAAATATTATTGGGTGAATGCTAAAAACAATAAATAAGTTTTAAGGATATAAAAATTATTATTGGACAAATCATTCAAGAACTGAAACTTATATAAACTTTTTCCCCCCCTGGCTCTCAGACAGCTCAACTCTTTCAAGCCAGAGGAGTAGTTTCCCGACTTCGTTTTGGACCAGCTCTTACCAGCCCCCACCTCGGCCCTGTTTAAGTGGAGTTCACCCTGACTTCTCAGTCACTGCACCAGGCACCTTTGCAGCAACTGATCCTGGTCCCTGGCCAGGACACAATTTGCATCAGACTGGCCCTCCCCCTCCCCCTCCTGTGTCAGAGTCCTGGCACTATCCACTGACATCTCAGGTGAGCTCGTCATATACACACATGCATGATGTGTACATGCATCACCATCATCCCCATGCACACGTGCACCACCGCCACCATCACCACCCTTCTGCCAGCTCCCATTTGGATCCTCGGTATGGCTCTTTGCTGATGCCTTCAGTTCGTACAGCCAGGATTCCTGCTCCCCAGTGTGACATCACAAAGACAGACCCTACTACTGTCACCACTGCTACCTCAGCATGGGCTGGAGCCTTTCATGGAACAGTGGACATTGTGCCAAGTTTTGGGTTTGATTCAGGTAAGACAGTTTTCTTCCTTCTTGCCAGGGAGTGTCTACAGGGCAAAAAAAAAAAGCAATTTAAAAGAATATTGTGAAGTAATTCTTCCTTACCATATGTTCCATATGTGTTGTGTTAAGTTATGCCAATTTATTTATAAATATCTGCACACCCCCCCCCCAAAGAATTCTTTTATTCCTCAAGGAATTTATACTGTGCGCAAGTTTGTGGTGATAGGATTTTTAAAAGAAAATGTGTTTGCTGCCATTCCTTTATACCAATAATCTGACTCTTTGGATCTCTAGTGCTGTGCTGTCATTTCTAGATGGCCGATATTTATATTATTTTGGAAACCTTTCTATCTTTCTATGATTCTGTACCTGGTGCTTTCTATAATGCACAGGTTATTCAGAGGTGACAATGGATACAGTATGTTGAGCATTCAGCAATTGTTAGATGCCAGTGATTCTGCTTTTCTTGTGAGCTCTGTATTCATTTCAGCATGTGGAGACCTTATTCAGTATATGTAATCGTGATGTTTGTGCAACACAGTCTGCTATTCTAAAAAGGGATAGAAAACACATTTGAGAAGGAGTAAATTCATTTTCTTACCTCATTTTCTCTGCTATCCCTTGCTTCTCCATTTCTGCCTATCCTTCCTTTTCTCTCTGCTCCCCTTCCTTTTCTTTCCCTCCTCTTTTTTTTTCTCTTTGGCCTTTTGGAGGGCAGTTGGGGTTAAGTAACTTGCCCAAGGTTACACGGCTAGTTGTTTTGTGTGGGTGTTAAGTGTCTGAGGCCAGAACCGAACTCTGGTCCTCCTGACTCTGGGGCCAGCGCTTTACTCACTGCACCACCTAGCCACCCCTCCTTCCTCTTTTCTGATACCAGACCTGGAAGGGTACTTGTTGTTGAGTCATTTCAGTCATGTCTGATTCTTCATGACTGCATTTAGGGTTTTCTTGGCAAAGGTACTGGAGTAGTTTGCCATTTCCTTCTCCAGCTAATTTTTACAGATGGGGAACCGAGGCAGGCAGAGTTAAGTGACTTGCTCAGGGGCACAAAGCTAGTAAGTGTCTGAGGACAATTTTGAACTCAGGAAAATGAGTTTTCCTGACTGCAAGCCTGGCACTCTACCCCCTGTACCACCTAGAAGGGTACAATGAATTTTATTATCAACACTTAAAAAAACCTAAAGGGAACAAACACCTTCACATAATATTAGTTTTTAATTCTGTGAACTTGACATCGCAGTTCACAGGAGTTGAAAATATATATCAAATTAGTAGAGAGTCCTCTGGGTTAATATTCTAGTGTTTTCTTTTCTATAAGTCAACAGTAAGCAAGCATTTATTAGGTGCCTACATTGTTCTGGGTAGTATGCTAAGTATTAAGAATTCTACATAGACAGAAGCAACTGCTCTAGTATTTCACAGTCTAATAGAGAAGATAATATGGAAATAACTATGTATATACAAGATTAAAATACACACATACCCAAGAAGACTTCTAACAGAAGATGATATTTTTATCTGAGACTTGAAAAATAAACCAGGAGCCGAGGTAAGATGGGAAAACATTCCAGGCATGAGGGACAGCTAATAACAAACTGTGGAGTTAGGAAGAGATGGAGTATTTTGTGCAAAGAATAACAAAGAGTTCAGTGGCATCACTTGATGCTAGAGGGGAGGATTAAAGTTTAGGAAGACTAGAGAGACAGGTAAGGGCTAGGTTATGAAGGGCTTTAAAAGTGAAATGGTACTGAACGTAATAGTTTCTGATACATTAGAAATTTATTTTCAGAATCTAAAGAAACTTTCCCTTTTTGAGACTACTCTGTATTACTCTTAATTTTTCTGCAACTTGGATAGGCAGTTTGTCAAACCCATCACTGCACTCTAATTACATATTCTCTGACAGACTGTTTTCATTGTCCATTCATCGCTTGAATGAAATTGTCAATCTCATCATTCTAATCTCTAATGTGTTACCCTGTACTGCAACTGGGCAGATTTCAGTTTCCTATTGACTATGTGACTTTCACTTTTCAGCCTTTCCAGCCTAAATATGACTGAGATAGATGGATGGCCTCTACTGAGAAAGAGAAGAGCAAGACGGGAAGGAGGGTTAAGATGACTTATATGAGTTTGTAAAGGGACTGTTAGTCTTATTGATCCTTATGGCCATGAGGCTAAGGACCAGATGTGACTGAATTCTCTGGATTGTGCCTGTAACCATCACAAATATCCCTTCCTTAACAATTTGCCGCAACATACTTTCCCAGTGGCTCTTTGACTTACATCAAAGAAGAAAGTCTCTCAACAAATTTAGGCTTTAGATGAAACTGAGAGTAAAATTAGGCATGAGTGATTTCCTTTTTTTCTGTGCTCTGTAATACAATGAAGAAAATCCATTATATACTTTTTTCTTCTCTTCCTTTTTTCTTTCTTTCCTTCCTTTATTTCCTTCTGTCCATCCATCCTTCCTTTCTTTCTGTCTTTTCATAAGACAGAGCACCATGCTTTGTCAGATAATGTACTACTGTAGAGAGTGTTAGAGGATCCATGTTCAAATACCACCTTTGACACTACTGGCTGTTGTGACCAAGGACAAGTCACTCAGGCTTCTTGGACTTCAGTTTCCTCAAATATAAAATGAGAGGTTTAGATTAGATATCCCCTGAGGTCCCTTCCAGATCCAAATTTTTATTTCTATGATTTCTAACTTGGGATTTTTTCCTGCATGGTATTGTGCTTTGTCATTGTATATGAAAAATCAACATTGATCAAGACTAGGTGATCTATGTTCAAGATATCAGATTTGTTATGAAAACCTGGAGAGGATTTCTCCATGACTTTTGAGAGGGTATGAGAATCCATCTTCTAATGACCATAGGAGTAATTAAAGAAATATTTTCTATTCTCTTTCACTTAATAATTTCTGCTTTATATGAAACCAGCAGTAGGCAATAGAACTGTATATTGAGATGATTGAATGGCATGTATGTATATATTATATATTCATATCACACATATATACATACATTTATGTGTCTATGTGTATATAAAAAGTCAATGCTTTACCTATATTGAGGGCAAGGGGAGGGCAAGATGGCACCCTGACGTACACTTAGAAAGAAAGATTTCCCTCAGCACATTCATATAATAGCATCAGGAGGTAATGCTTGATATTGACTGTCTATAGTTCCAAAAAGGGGCCCCAGGGAAAGCCTGACTAGGAATGTGGAAGGGCTCCCAAAAGGCAGTCAAAAGGCAAGCCACTGATACTCATTTGAGACAAGCATAGTTTTTTCAAGGTTCTTTTGCTGGACATTATTAAGCATATGAAGTGCAGAAGGAAATAGAAAGATGGTAAATAAGATCAAGTCCTTGCCCACAAGATGTTTAGAAACTATACTTCTAAAACAGATAAAGTAGCATGCCTAGAATTTTGTACTCAATTTTTCTAATAAAATGCTGGGATTCAGGCACTCCGATTATGACAGTCTTGTTCAGAAGTTTTCAGTTGTGCCTGACTCTTCAGGACCCCTTTTGGTATTTTCTTGGAAAAGATGCTGGAGAGCTTTGCCATTTCCTTCTCCAGCTCATTTTACAAATGATGAAACTGAGGCAAACAGAGTTAAGTGACTTGCCCAGGGTCAGACAGCTAATAAGTGTCCAAGGCCAGATTTGAACTTAGGCAAATGAGTCTTCCTAACTTCAGACCTGGCACTTTATTCGCTGTATTGCCTAGCTCACATATTAACACAGCACTTTAATGTTTATATTATTATTAGTTTGCATCATATTATCCGTAGTTTACATTATTATCCCATTTTACAGGTTAGAAACTGTAGTCCAGAGTGATTAAATCAAGTGTCCATGGTCATGCAATCAGTTAGTTTCAAAGACAGTACTCAAATGCAAAGCTTTTGTGAACCCAAGTGAACAACCCAAGATTGTTTCTCTGTACCATATTGCCTCATATGTTTCACATTTGCTATGTATAGTCAACCTGACATGGTGGCACAATAGTAATGGTTTCCTGGAAGACTCATTGCCCCCTGTACTATCAACTTCCTTTCAAACGACATCCCCTTTGTTTGAGAATTTGATCCTATTAGATTTACAGATTCCTCTTGGAAGAATAGTCATTTATGGTCTTCATCATTCATTCATACCTTGGTGCAAATGAAAAATCTAGAAGCAAATTTAGAGAAGAGCAGAGAGGTATTGGGTAGGAGTGATAAAGACTAGGGGTGGTGTAAAAGTGACTTTTCTGAGTGTCACAAAGTCATAAATTTAGATCTGGAAGGGAAGTTAGTGGAGATCTAGTCCAACCTTTTCATTTTACAGATTAAGCAGCTGGGATCCAGATAGGGTAGGTGATCTGTCTAAAATCAAACTGGTAGTATATATAAGTCTGGATTTGGATCCAACTACTTTACCTCCAAATCCAAACACCTTTTCCATTGTACTAAGCTGCTTCTTAGTTTAGCATAACACACTAAATTTTCTTTGAGTATGATGTAATATGTATTATGGAAAGAATAGAACTGAATATATATCTTCCAGGTTATGAATAAAGATATTTAATAAACCTGACCTGCACTCAACCTTAAGGAAACTTGAATAGACAGTTTTCTTCAGCAAAATGGAATGACATTGTTATTGACTTTTATTGCCATTCCATTACCTAGTGTAAGCCATGGAGTGGCTCACATCCAAGCTGCTTTTAATGAATTTTTCAAGTAATTTTTCAAGATTTTTTTAATGAAGTTTCTAACTTCTGAAATGCAAACTGTATTTCTTCTACAGCTTCCCCTTCCTCCACTACTTTTAATTATGAAATGAGAGCAAAGGCAGTCACGTTTCATTGTGATTCTTTTTCTTTGTAAACACAAGCTGTTCATTGCTCAAGATTCCGTTTTCATCTAGAAAGCCACAGATTTATTTTTCTTATGTTATTTTAGCAACAGTCAGGTTATTCATTCCCCTTCCCCCATATTTCAGGGATGCCTGTATCCCTCAGTAAAGAAAAGGATGAAAACATTGTCTAAATGGCAAGTCATATTCCAATGTTCAGAGCATTTTTTTTAGAAGCTTCCTATTTAGGGCACCCATACCTAAAAAAGAACCATATTGTTACCTACTATCAGTTTAAAGAGCTATGAATACAAAAGGACTAGAGATAAGATAGAATATATTTCTATTTCTGCTGACTCTTTATGAATCATATCTTCAGATCATTAGCAAAACGTTTTTTAGCTGATAGCTACATAAAGAATTCTTAGAGGAAACCATTATTAGTGGTGTTGTGCATGGAGAAGTAGACTTGGCATTAAAAGAAATGAGTTTGAATCCTGTCTATATACTAGTTGAGTGATCCTTGGAAAGTCACTTAATTTCTTTCAACCTCAGTTTTCTCTTATATAGGGACAATAGTACCTACTCACAGGGATGTTATGAATATTGCTTTAAAAACCCCAAATACCATTCACAGTGGTCAGTATTATTATTATCATCCTGAAATGGTCAAATATCTCCCAGATCATATAAGGCTTTTCAGATTTTTCATTTTCTGGGCTACAGAGAAGTTAGTATAGATTCATGTTCAAATTTCATTTGAGGTGAAGTCTTCCAACCCAAATAATAGAATATTAATTTCTAGTCTACCCAGAAAGAACCATTGCTTAAATAATTGGTAGAATCATTCATCAAGGCCTGATTGGAAATTTCATTTATATTTTTATAGATAATTGTATTTATGAACTGTTTTGCTCTCTGAGAAATAAGGTTGATAATTTCTAAAGTTCATTATCTCAAGCAATTAAATTCTTTTATATAAGTGGCCTTTTCTATAGTAGAGTCCTACAGTTTTTTTCATGGCCCAGCCAGCTACTACCTGCCCCCTAATCCATCTTCCCCACCCCTCCAAGTAGAAGTCATATGTCCCTCCTTGAATATCTCCTGCTATTGTGACCTCTCAGTAATTTTCTGACATAAACCTGCTAAAGTTTTATTCCACCATCACATTGTACTGTAGAAGTGGCTTTGATTTCTTTGGATTTTGCCACAGAAAACAATTTTTGATTGGTATTTACCAAGCTGGAAAGATTTTGGGTACAAGTAGTGTGATTATGAATTCCTTGACCATCAAAACCTGCAAGCATAATTATCTGTGCTAGTAGAAGTTATATTCACTGGGGCGGCCAGGTAGCACAGCGAATAAGAGCACCAGCTCCAGTGTTGAGAACACCTGGAGATCGAATCCCGGGCTCAGACACCTAGCACCCACCCAGAAACACCTGGCCGTGTAACCTTGAGCAAGTTACTTAACCCCAATTGCTTAGGGGTGGCCAGGTGGCTCAGCGAGTAAGAGCACCAGCTCCAGTGTTGGGATGACCTGGATCAAATCCGGGCTCAGATACTCAGCACCACACCCAGAAGTAACTGGCCGTGTAACCTTGAGCAAGTTGCTTAACCCCGATTGCTTTAAAAAAAAAAAAAGAAAAAAAAACACACTCCTGAGCACTACTGCCAGTTGTAGGTATACATGACTGCTTTCTATAAAACCTTGTCAGGGGCAAAGGTTAATAACATTCTCTAGTTTTTCTAGGGCCATGTTGAGATCATAAAGAATGTGTTGCCTTCTGAGCCTTAGCTCCCTAGATCTCTTGCTACATTGACATGGTCTTACTCACATTATTTCTGCCAAAAAGATATCTTCAGTGAATAATGGTGTCATAAATTTAAGCAATTTCTGACAGTTTTTGAAGCACACAAATATATGTGTCTGTGTATAAATAATGAATGTCTAATTTTAGAAGATGTCATGTGTTTAGAAAGAAATTAAAGTAATAAAAAATCAGCTTATCATAGATAAAAACAAGATTGACATGGGGTTAGCAATACTCTTCCAGTGAGTCTGAGAGGGAAGATAAGGAAAAGTTTCACAAAAAAGGTGGTAACTGATCTTCAGATCAAGATGGGAACTTGAAGAAAAAAAAGTTTTAAACAGACTGAGCTGTGGAGGGGGTTTGGGTAGGCATTAGGGGGAGCCATCATGAATTCACAGAAAAGGCAGAGTCTAGAAAAAGACTGGAAATTCTGCAGTAATCCAGTTGACTGGAATGTAGCATAGATGAAAGGATACACTGTGAAATAAGCCTAAAGAGGTAGATTGTAAAGATATTTGAAGGACCTAAAGGACTTTGCTTCAGCATTCACATATTAAGTTCATGCATGCTTCCTTGATAAATGAAACCACAATGAACACATTTTGTTCAACAACTTTCTGTTTATGTTTATTATGGTTGATGTGAAACAGAAATCTGTCTACTTACCAAAGCTTTTTACCACTCTCATGAAGGATGTCTTGTATAGGATAGAAATCAAAAAGAGATTTCCTATTATGTGACCCTCCAAATACCTACTTTCACTGATAATTGTATTAATGCATCAAGTCCTAGAATATAGAAGGGACTATTTAATGAGATCCATAATTACTGAAAAATTATAAACATAACAGTCCATACATGAAAGACTAAATAGATGGAAATGCCTGCTTGTCAAGATTAGGATATGTAGTTGGAAGGCCAATCCACTAGTTAATACAGCAGTATATACATTTTAGAGCAGACACTACAAATAGTGAGTTGATTTCAGAATTGCATGGGAGAAAAGTGGTAGGTTGAAGGTCATTAACTGCCCAATTACTTAGTTTTAGGATTATCATTAATATCACAGAGCTTAAAAAATTGAGTTCTACATATTGATGTTTTAATGCTCCTGCAATGTGTCAGTTTTCAGTGGCTCTTTTCTTAATCAACAAGTATTTATTAAATGTATCAGAGGCACTGTCCTAGGTTCTCAGGGTACAGAAACAAATATTCAACAATCCATGCTCTCAAGTTAGATTTTGGAAGATAGATATAGGGACACAAAATAAAGATTTATTAAACACAGAATACATTAAAACAAATATCAGGTAATTAACTTCAAGTAGTTACTTAGAGGCAAGCCACTAAGAATAGGTGGTAGTAGGGGTAGGAGGGGAATCAAGAAAGGCTTAATCTAAAAGATAGTACTTGAGCTGTCTTTTTAAAAATAATTTTTATTGATTTATTTTTCATTTTCTTTTACATCACTAACTTTTCCCCCAGTATCCCTTCCCCCTTCTCTTCAGAGAGGAATAGCCAAATAAAAAGCATATAGTATGACAGTAAAAAATGAAAATGAAGAGAGAAAATAAGTAAAATTGATTAAAAACAAGACAAAAGTATGAAAGTATGTGCAGTATACCTCATTCATGGGTATACTGCAAAGAGGCAAAAGTATGATGTTTTCTATTACATTTTTTTTTGAGCCATGCTTGTTCATTGTAATTTTGCGACATTCACTTTTTTTTAGTAGCTGTCTTCCATTTTCATTGTTAGAGTCACTGAATATATTGATCTTATTTTCTAGGCTCTGCTTAACTCACTCTGCATTAGTTCATGTAGCTCTTTTCATGTATCTTTATTACTCATATTTATTATATCTTACAGCACAGTAATATTCTGTTATGTTCATGTACCACATTTTGTCATGCATTCTCCAACTGATGGGTATTTACTTTGCTTCTAGTTATTTGATACCCCAAATAGTGCTGCTATAAACATTTTGTTGCATATAGGGTCTTTCTTGTCAATGTCCTTCATGGGAGTATAAGTGGTTTCTCTGGGTCACAGGATATGGACATTTTAGTCACTTTATTTGCGTAGTTCCAGAATGCTTTCCAAAACAGTTCGCAGTTGAACTTGCATCTTAAAGAAAGTAAGAAGTTTTAAATAGTGCCAGTGCAAGGAACAGAGATGAAACAAAGCAGTTGGATTTAGAGAACAAGGAAAATGAGTAATACATAGTGAGGCTGGAAAGATAGATTGCGGTCAAGTTGTAAAGGGCTTTAAAATCAAACATGAAGTTTATATTTACTCCTAGAGGCAATAGGAAATCCCCTGGGGTGTATTGAGTGGGGAAGTGATGTGGTCTAATTAGAGGTTAAGGAAGATCACTTTGGCCACTGTGTAGAAAATGTATTGGAATTGGGAAAGAATGTATAGGGAGAATAATTAGGAAGCCAATGGAATAATCTAGGTAAAAGGTGGCGAGGACCTGAATTGAGATAATGTCTCTATAAATAGAATGAAGGAGTTACGGGAGAGATGTAATGGAGGTAGATTATGCAACTGAGTGGATATGTAAAGGAGAGTGAATCAAAGATAACGATAAAGTTGCAAACCTGGAAGACTGTACAAATTGCGATACACTTGATAGCAACAGGGATGTTTAAAAGGGAAGGGTCTTTGGGGAAAAGATAATACATCTTATATTGAATATATTGAGTTGGAGATATTATTACCCCATCAGGATGGTGCTCCTTCATTGGATATTAATTCATCATTATCCACCCACTGTGGTGGGAGTTTTCTTCTTTAGTTCTTGAAATTACTAGGGTAACAACACAGCACATGAACTGTTCATCTGTAAACTCCTATTTTCTCTACATGCTTGGACTACGTACTTTTTTGTTAATGTATTTTATATTGTATTACACATAATGTCATCGTTTGTGACATTTTATAGCCTATTTACACACATTTACTGGTAGGGGGAAAACTGTTAAAAGATGGGATTATTTCAGAGAGAAGCGTAGATTATTTGAAAGTACCACGTCATTTCCTATTCAATTCTGAACCCAACTCATTGTCCAATAGTTTCCATCCAAAAGTGTACATGTACAAGATGTATGAAATTTTAAGGAAGACAAAGATATTGACAAAACAAAGACATAGTTTATTCCAGGTGTGGGAGACAGCTTGTGCAAATGTGTGCAACTGTATGAGTTGTCCATTTTCCTGCCTACTAGCGCATTGGAAAATAATCAATTTTTGTCCATTTATTTTTCCTATATGTATAGTTATACTAAAGTTTTTTTGTGTAACTTTGCATAACATTTAGTAGATTTTGAAAAGCTCCAGAGTTTGGTGCAATCAGAATGATGTCATTCACAAGTAGGAGTATTAGGAAGATTCACCATTGGTATGGAATTCTTCCATTGGGCTTGATCCTAGACATCCTATATGATAGTGACAGGTGCCTTTGGTAAAAATGCTCTCATTTTTTATATCAATAATTTAATGACAGGGTGGCTAGGTGGTGCAGTGAATAGAGCACTGACCTTGGAGTCAGGAGGACCTGAGTTCAAATCCAGCCTCAGACACTTAACACAAAAGTAGCTGTGTGACCTTGGGCAAGCCACTTAGCCTCAAATGCATTCCAAAAAGCAAAAAAAAAAAATTTAATGCCCACCAAATTTTAACATATATATGTTTATGTGCAGGGGTATATATATATATATATATATATATATATATATATATATATACATATATATATGTGTGTGTGTGTGTGTGTGTGTATGTATCTGTATATATGTGAAAAATACTGTATGATCTGATCTGCATTGGAAATACATGGGAAATATATTGGAGCAGGGACTTTAATGTATTATGAGCTTTGCTGAATCAAAATTTTTTTGGTAGTTAGCTAACAATTAAAAATAGATTTTATATGCCCTTCATTGTTCATTCAGTTTTGTCATTGCAAAGATATAGTCTGCTACAAAATACAATTTGTGAAAATCTCTTTTATATTTTCATCAAGGATAGCTCTAATGAAGAACATTGACTTCTAGAGTCAGAGGACCTGGGCTCAAAGCCAAAATCCAAAGCCTGATTCCACATATCTGAGCTTTAGTTTCCTACACTGTAAAAGGAAGGGGTTGGACTAGAGGGCCTCTGAGCTTCTTTCTAGCTCTAGATTTGTGATCCTATCATCTTAATTTTTTTCCAATAAAATGCTCATAGTGATAAGAAGGTAGGCATAAGGGTTAATATTTTTTTCTCTCAACATAATCTCATTTTGGGCGGGGAGGGGTAATCCGTGATTTTTGTAATCCTTTGATATTTAATTAAACAAATGTTTATGAAGCACATACTATGTGCAAAGCACTATACTAGAACCCATGGATACAAGACATAAGGTAACCTTTTTAAAAATGCTTTGAGCAGTGACCCTTTAGATAGAAATATATGTAGAAATTTCACAGTCTGCTAACACATGTGGATCAATATTGCAGATTTGAAAATTAACTGATCCCAGGATAAAATAGGATTGACACTTCAGGCTGGGTTGCATTAGAGAAACTGCACAGAGCTTTTAATTATCTCAAATTTCATTATGAAACAAATGAATAACACAACAACCCTCCTCTTTTTAACATCAGTACTCTTCTAGTAATGTTATATCTCTGTGATCTCTGATTAATTAAAATTGCTTGTGAGCCTGAAGTGTTTGCAAAGATTTACACTGTGAGGGCTATAGTGGTTTGCTGGAGCCAGTTAAAAAATGGCTTACAAGAGCTGATTGTTTAATTTTCATGTGAGAATTTACACCACGGAAACTGGCAAATGCTGTAAATCAGGACTTGTTGATCATCTAGGCTTAAGAAAGTGATGGAAAATATGTAAATAAGCAGAATAAACCAGAAAGTGATGTAGATTAAACTTAAAAGTTTGTCTTCTGGGTATACTTTTTTTCCCCCAGAGAGCCACTTGTTAAAACATTTTCCAGTACACTTCTCCTCTGGTTGTAATATAATATCAATGATGACTTGTCAATAAGAAATGGTGTTAAATGTAGCATCCAAAAGTACCTGAAGAGTAAAAGAAGTGGATTGGTCATGTAAGAAGAATGAAGGATAATGGATGGATGTTACAAGTATAGAACCTATATCCACAAAATATTTTTAAATCTAATAGTACAGTCTTCTATGAAGGTCTTCTTGGAGGATGTGGATAAGAGTAACCAAGAAAAAGGAGGAGTGAATGAGGTGAAATCTTCACTATTGAAGGGAATCTTCACATCTTTGAAATCACATATTCTCTGAAATTACCAAAAGTCCCTATTATGTGCTTCATAACTAGGACATAGTCTTTGGCTTCTAAAATTTCTCTAGCTATTTTCCTTTGAAATTAAGGGTATAACTTTTCACACAGATAAAGTTAGATCTAAATAATTGGAAAAACCAGTTGCTCATGGCTAGGTAAAGGTAATATAATAAAAAAAGACAATTTTACCTAAATTAATTTACCTTGGCACTAAGCCATACCAATGAATCTACCAGTGTTTTGTGCTTTCATTATCATGTGTGAGGAAACAGGAAAAAAACTGCTCAAAGAAACGAATTCCATTTTAAAACTCCCATCCCCCAGAGAGATTTGCATCAGTGTTATTTTCTCTGAGGGTTAGTATTCTTTCTATGAGAACAAATTTCAGCACATACATGTACATACACATATATGTATGTCTATATACATGCATGTGTGTGATCAGTATAAATATATATGTATATTTATATTTTTTAAAGCAATCGGGGTTAAGTAACTTGCTCAAGGTTACACGGCCAGTTATTATTTCTGGGTGTGTTGCTAAATATGTGAGCCCAGATTTGATCTCCAGGTCATCCCGACACTGGAGGCGGTGCTCTTACTCGCTGAGCCACCTGGCCACCCCTCAGTATATATACATATTTTCAATCCTGCACTATTCTTATCCATGAATCCACATAGGAACTCTTCAGATGCTAGTGTCCTCCTTCTGGGATGGAATAGCTACATTTCATAGATACTCTTGCAATACCCTTGTTATTCATGTTATATCTCACTTTCACTACAAGATCAGTTCATGTCTTCTTTCAACCAGATAGTTCCTACATAGCATCTCTTACTTCTTGCAAAGAAGATCATCTTCAGAAATATGTTAAAGTCTAATCATACCTAATATATGCCTCTCCATTACCCAATTGATAACCTTGGATTCTTCATAGACTCTAGTTTCCCAAAATTTTCAGTCTTACAGAATTACCTGAAAAAAATGTTAAAAGATATGGTTGAAGGCTTGGGATATTTGAGTATGCTACACAATTTCCCAAATGCAACCCAATCTTCTTTTCCTTCTCTGAAAGTCTAGAGTCAATTCATTTTGCATTTATAGTCTCTGCCCCACATATATGTACTCTGTAGGCTGGACTTCCAACTGTATATCTCAGCCTAGACAATAGACATTCTACCAATTAGATTTTTCATGGATAAATTGTTATGTTCATTTCTTTTGTGTAATTGCATGTCTTACGGAAGAGGTTTATGACTTCATCTGCAAAAGGGGTATTTATAGGATGTCCTCTTCTATGGGAGATCTTTCTTTCATAATTGAGTAAAAAATTCCCCATGACAGTAGAAAACAAACTTTAGTGAGCACCTGTTTTATGTATGCCATAAATATACAGAAAGTTGTTGAGCAAAGAATATTCATTGTGGTCCTATTTATTAAAAAATCATGTATAATATAAACATATTTATAAGACATCTTATTGAAGGAAAGTCTTTAAGTTTATTTTTCTCTCCTTAGTTAAAAACGTGTTTCTTTTTGTTTGGGGAGGGGGGAATTCAACAAACAGTGAACAGTATCATGGGTCCTTTATATTTGTTGGAATGCTAGCAAATATTTAACAATGAACTTTCTGGAGAAAATAATATACACAGCATACTTTTAAATTTAATCTGTATTATGGACACTATCACTTCTTAAAAGTCTAGACAGTCTGATTTTTATTATTTGCTGATTTCTAAGGTATAAATGTTCCCATTGAGCATTTAACCACCAGTTCTCATGAGTTGGTTCAAACTAGTTATAACATACTTTTATGTCTAAAAGTTATTATCCCAGACTTTTCTTCCCTATCTCAGTCAAACACCTTGAAAAAGATATCTGAATGCATGATCTCCACTTCCTTTCTTATGACTGTCTTCTAAATACTCTATAATCTGGACTTTGACTTGATCTTTAAACAGAAAATGTCCTGTTCAAAGTCACTAGTAATCTTGTAACTGCACAAATTGGTAGAATTTTCTCATCCTCACACTTTCATACATTTCGCAGTCCTCATCCTTTCTTATGTTTCTGCAGTACTTGAAACTCTTGAACAATAATCCTCCCTCTTTACTCAGCCTCTAAGAAGCTCTGAGATTTTCTCTGGGTTTTCATGACACTGTAATCTCTTGGCTCTCCTATTACATCGCTGACTACAACTTCTTAGTCTTCTTTGTTGGATCCACAAAATCTACCTAACTGTGGGTGTATCTCAAGTCTCCATTCTGAGCATTTCTCTTTTCTCTTTTTTTTTTTCTAGGTGACTTTATCTGACAACAAGGTTTTAATTATCTCTATGCTGATGACTCTGAGATCAATATGCCCAGATCTCATCTCTCTTTTCAAGTTCCACTTTTTATCTTCAAATGCCTACTGGACATTTTGACTTGATAACCTCATAAATATCTCTAAATCAGTTTGTTTCAAACTAATTATCCCTCAAAACTCATGCTTCTTCTAAACTTCTTTCTGTTGTGGGTACTCCCACCCTTTAGTCACTAAGCTTTGAAACCTTTGTGTCAATCACAACTTTTCACTGTCTATAATCCTGATATTCTTTCCCCTAAAACTCTCTCCTTTTCCAAACTTCCATCTTATAGTCAAGGGCATCATGAACCTCCAAGTCACTGAGAGTTATTTTCCATTATTTTTTGTTATCTCCAAGCTTGCACTTCCATTGTCATTCTCTGCTCCTCACTCTTTGCCCACATATCTAGTCTCCAACTCTTATTTCTATCTTCACAACACATTCAGTACCTTTCCTTTTTTTGTATTCTCATATAACCCCCGACCCTAGTTTAGGCATCATCTCTCCTTATCTAAACCTGCTTCAAGTTTCTTCCTGCTCCAAGCCATGCTTTACACAGCTGCCAAATTGATTTTCCTAAAGTACAAATATGATTGTATAACCCTCCTACCTACTAAATGCCAGTGGTGCCAAAAACATATGGGATAAAATATATATTCTTTTCTTTTGGAATTTAAGTTCCCAACCTGGCCCTAATCCACTTTCCAGTGTTATTGCATGTTCCCCTTCATGTACGCTGTGATCTAGTCAAATGGGGCCTTATTGATATCCCTCACGGTGGGTGCTCCATTTTCCATATCTGTGCCTTTGCACTGATTGTCTCCATATTTACAATACACTTCTTCCTCATTTCTGTGTCTCAGAATCCCTAGTTTCCTTTGTAGCTTGACTTAAGTACCATTTTCTATAGGAGGTCTTCCCCAATCTCCAGATGCTAGCCCCTTATTATCACTTGCCTCAAAATACTTTGTCTCTATTGTGTATATATCTATATATTTACATGTTAATTTGCCCCAGCCACATTATAGACTCTTTGAGGAAAGGGACTATTTTTGTTGTGTTTTTGTATCCCTGAAACCTTGCTTAGGGCCTAGTATATAGTAAATACTTGATAAATTCTTGTTAATTGATCAGATGATTAATTCCCGTCAACCTTATGATGATGATCATATACCTTAATGCAGAATATGGTTTGTCAAAGTTTTCACGTTCCTTCATGTATCATGAAGATTGTGTAACTATGAGAAAGAAGGTATAGTTATTAAAGATTATAAAGCAATGAGAAAGAAGTTATTAATTCAGTTTTAATTATCATTTGTGCTCTTAAAATCATACCTTATTTTCCCCATTTAAAAAAAAAATTCTTAATCTTGTAACATGATCTTCATGGCTTTTTAGATCATCTAAACCTCAGATGTACTTGGTATGTCCTAGACACTGTTTCTTACTTCTTTTTCTTAATTCCCATTTCTGTTCTCAAACCCCCTTCCCCTACTCCCTCCCTGCCCCCAGCACATTCTGGGTGTTAACTGAAGGGTGAAAGTTCAAATGAGGTAGTTCTTCATCACTGATAATAGGAATAGATTATTAACAGCATTGGCAAATCAATCTGTTGTCCTCCTGACATTTTTATCTGTGAAACTTACACTGTGGCTATTTGATTCTGACAGCAAGCTTTCTACAGATATGTTTTGAGTTTCTCTAATTTTTATTACATCACAGCCCATAATCCTTAACCCTTGTTCTCTGAAATAATTTTGCTTTCTAAATTAGTGTTGCCCTGACTCTCTGCTTGGTGTTTCTTGCCTAAAGTGTTTACTTTCCTTAATTAGTGTTTCCTTGACTTTTTCTTTGTGGCAACTGCCATGCATTAGTCAGAATTTTTCAGGAAATGCTGATAAAATAAGTATTTTTACATTTTCCCCACTTCATTTTTGTAACATTAGTTGCTTGTTTGAATTGATTAGGATGAAGGTGTGGAGGTGATAGGCCATTTTTTTTCATTTTTGTTCTTTCTGCTGTTTGATGTTGGCTTTTTTAACCTTTGCTCTCCAACTAGTTGATTTTAAAAACATACAACTAATGCTACCCAAATCAGTATCTAGTCATTTTCCTATGTACTATGTATTATGCATCTTTCAATTCTTTAAGGAAATAGTAACATATAAAAAGTATGAGATTTCTAAGTAGTTTCTAGCTCTTTCATCTCTTTCATTTCTTCAAGCTGAACCATTTATTTGAATTTAATTATTCATAGAAATAAATACTTAATTTGAAGAAACCATGCATTTGCATTACTGTAGTTTTGAAGTCTAATTTTTTATTCAGGTGTCTTTTGATAACTCCCACTTCCAGGTATAAGGTTTCTTGTCCCCTAGTGTTCTTAATTGTATTTTATGGGTAAATAATAGTTCCAGATTAACTCCTCTTTTGGTTGGATTATCTGTTTTCTAGATCATAAAACTGTCTCTGCATAACCTAGAAACCTCTTTAAAGATACATATTTGGCACTGTTTGTTACTCCACAGATGTTTGGATGGTTAGAATCTCGAGAGAGTATTATAACTTGTGGTTTCAGTTACATCGAGTTAATCCAGGAAATTTTTGGTACTGCTCTTCTCCAGTTCTAGGCAAAAGTCTGTGGAAGACGTTTTATTAGACTCCTCCCCTTCTTTTACATTCCTTCCTTCCCCTCCATTTCCCTCTCCTCCCTCTTCCCTTTATCCTCTTTCTTCTTCCCTCTTTCCTCTCTTCTCTATGTTTCCTCGAATTGTTTTCCAAGTTTTTCATTTTGTTAGTGAAATACAGTTTGATGAATTGATAGCTACTATTGATCCATTTCTTGATACTTGTTTCTATCATCTCACATGATCACTACCATTATGTAGTTTTGATTGTCAGAATGAAAACTTTCTTTTAATACACATAAGCAACTCCTAACTATGATTTCTGTCTTACATTTCAGTATGGATGCTTTTAAAAAGGAATGATTTAGCTTTGTGGTGAAATTTGATTCTAAAATACTTTCCTATTCATCCTTCCATTTAGAAATCCAGAAATATGTGCAGGTTGATGGAATACAAGTTACTGTCAGGTGAAGAGGATAGAATATATCATATGTATAAGGTATGATAAGAGAAAGAGTGAGCGTGCTAAAGTGAAGAGAGATCTAGCCATGGGTCATATGATCATATAGATTTAAAGCTGGAAGGGGCCTTAGTCATCATAAGTTCCAGCCTCCTCACTTTGCAGTTGAGGGATCTAGAGAGCAGTTAGGCTAAGTTACTTACCTAAAAATCACACTGCTGCTAAGTCTGGAAGGAAGGGATCAAGGAAGGAAGGAAGGATGGATGGGAGAATTAAGTATTTACTGTGTGCTAAGCACTGTGCTTAATTAACACATAATAATTCTATATAGCACTTTAAGGTTTGCAAAGCACTATAACTTCATCATATCATTGGATCCCCTCAGCCTGTGATGTAAGTGCTATTATTATCCGCATTTTACAGATGAGAAAACTGAAGCTCAGAGAGGTTAAGGGTCTTGCCTGGGGTTAAGCAGGTAGTAAATATCTGGAAGAAGATTTGAAGTCAGATCCTAACTCCAATCTCAGCGCTCTTACCCACTCTGCCACCTAACCGCCTCACTAAGGAAAAACAAGAATCCAAAAAGGGAACTAAAAAGGGGAGAGGGACAGTGAACGTGCCAAAAAAGGGGAAAGTTCGAGAACTAGTGACAGGAGTCGTGGGCTTAGCCAGTTTTGGAGTAAGCGCAGCTGGTGTGGGTACTTCTTCAGACAGAGGTTCAGATTGAAGTCTTTCTGATTTCATTCAGCTTTACTATGCTGGTTATGTGACTTTAGGCAAATCTCGTAGCTTCTCTGGGTCTTGGTTTCTTCATTTGTTGATTGAGGGATTGAACTAGATCAAGTTTAAGGTGTTGTCCAGCTCTAAATCTATGGTCCCATGATCCTATATTGTTTGGTGGGAAGGAAGTGTCTAAATGAGATGAGCTAAGGTAACTTGATGTCTAGGGGTTGGAATACAGGGGTCAGAGAGGACACAACTGGGTCCTAAATGACTAGTTGCCAAAAAAAAAATACAACAAAAAAAACAAGAAAAAAAAACTTGCACCAGGTGTTCAGGTGCTGCAGTTTATACAATAACATAATAAAGTATATTAGTGACATTAGTTCCAGTGATTCTTACTTTAAAAGTTAATTTTTGGGTCCCACTTTACATCAATATGTAAAGCCTTAACAAGTTCAGACAGTTTTAAACACATTTTCTAGCAAGGAAACTATTATTATAATCCAAACAGAGAATACAAAAAGTATTACTATAATCTAGGGATCTAGAATTCTCTTCTGCCAAAAAGTTATTTATGTCCCAGCTATTGTCTCTTAAAATCTTTACTTTTGTCTAATTGCTCAATAAAGGTTAAAAAGTCTCATGGGCCATGATGGCACTAGAATATATCTTCCTATTTTGAGATGATTTTTAAAAACAATGCTTACTTAGCCCTGAAGTATTAAAAATGGAGAAGGAGCTCTGCAATTTTTAGTGTCTATGACTTAATCATAGATTCACAATGCATAGGTTGAATATAACTCTCTTCTTTTTTTCATTTCTTAAGGTTGAATGTAATTATCTTCTTTTTTTTCCTTTTCTTACTAAACCCCCCATTCTTGTGTGAAGTTGCTATCTCCTCCTCTAATAGATCTTATTAAAAAACTATTAGCTAAATTAAATTTCTATGGTAGCCCCAAGTTTTTGGTGTAAAAAGTCATCCTTATCACCATTAACAATAAGAGTTTTAAAAAATAAAAAGATTAAAAAAAAATTCCAGTTGTAAGAATGATCTAGTTTCTATAATGTCATTAGGAACATCAAATTTAAAGCTAGAAGATACCTTAATGTCTTCATATACAGATGAAGAAACTGAGAACTAGAAAGTGAAATGACCTATCGTGCTTCACATTAGGTATCTAGTAACAGCAGGATTTGAATCCATAGCCAGTCTTCTTGTAACTCCACCAGTCTCCCTCCAAATCATGTTGAAAAGAAGATCTGTATGTCTCTTTTATTGTACAGCACTCAAGGCTGACTTACATATTGGGAGGTACTTAGGACTTTCTGGTTAAAAACATGAAATAGATTGTGTTTATTTAAAATTTATTTTATACTTATATTTATTTGAAAAAAAAAACTTCTACGAATACAGATGGGAATCTGTTCTTCAAATTATAGCCAACCAATCGATAGACATCAAGTCCCTACTATGTGCCAGGCACTGTTGAGTATACAAAAAGAGGCAAAAGACAAAAAGTCATGTCTTCCCCTCAAGGAGCTTATAACTAGTCATAGAAAGTACTTGGGGGAAAATAGAGGTTGAGCAAATTGCACATAGTGGATGCTTAATAAATTTTTTTGAATTGGGTTGAATTCATAGGAGAAAAATTCTGAACAGATTATAGTGTTACAAAGCTCTCACAGAGATGTTGTAATGGAGAATTAGTAGAGCTAATGGAAGTACCTGTGCATAGGTGCTAGAACATTTTACTTAGAAATGCTCATTTCTAAGAGCTTTTGGCTTTGGAATAAATGTCTACTATGAAGCCGTCTGTCTAAAACCCAGAGAAGGTACACAGAGGGAATGGGAGAGAAAGAGATCTGGATGCTGATCCTGTGACAGAAAGCAGGGAAAGAAAAGAAAATGAGAACATAGGGCATGGCAAAGACTGCATGAATGCAAGGAGAAGCATATCAGGTGGCATAGCGAGGGCACGTTGAAATTCAAAGCCGGCTGGAAATAGGCACTTGCAGACTGGTGAGTCCTCTCAACATCACCTTTCACTTCCCATTTCTCCTCTGATCAGTGAGAGGACATGTAAGTGAAAAGAGGTTCTTTCCCCTCCCCCCCCCCATCACAGCCTGCAAGTAAGTCCGTTTCTTTATATGCTTATTTGAACTTTTGTTCCATTTGAAATTTCTACTAAAATATATGGGCCGTTTATAATAATTCATGTCCAAATGAATAACTACACAGTTTGGGAATGAGAGAATGGGAAAGCAACTGAAATTTGAAAGATATTCCTGAACTCATGTTGAAGTAGAATGAAATGATTAGACAGAGAATATCTGGGATAATAGGTTAACTAGTTGGTGTGGTAAAGTGCCAGCCCTAGAATCAAAAGTCACATCTTCTTGAGTTCAAATCTGGACTCAGATGTGGCCAGCCCATCAGAGTTGCGCTCTCTGAAGTAGAGCTTAACTTACTAGCTGTTGGACCAAGGTATAGTTCCAATGCTATGTTCACAGTGCTTACAATCACTATAAATATATCTGCATCATGCTCAATTGCAAAATATAACAGACTCTCCATATAGATGATAGAAGTAAACATTTAGACACCAGAAACCAAATCCCCAAACCCATAAGCCAAATTCCATGTAGTAGCAAAGAAGTTAATAAGCCACAACAGCGTAGAGGGCCGCAGCATCCTTTAACCTTCCCATAAACCAACACAAGCCTAGCTGGCAAGCACCAATTTTTACTCAGAAGCCTGTCTGTCACCCTGCTGTAAGTGTGCTGGCCTCCCAACCATCTAGCTGGCTCTTGACTTCCAGCTTCCCGTGGGCTTTGCGCTACCCTTCAGCAAACTCCTCCCGCCACAGGCTCCATGTGATTACATTCAGCCTGTTAGGGGACAGAGTTTTATTTTCAAAGCAGGGAAGGTCTTCACATTCCCTTACGCTTATTAAAGGGCAGGGAAGATCTTCAAATTTCCATTACCATTACACATGGGCAAGTCATTTAACCCTGTCTACCTCAGTTTCTTCATCTATAAAATGACTCAGATAAGGAAATCTTTGCCTCCTGTATCTTTGCCAAGAAAATCCCAAAAGGGGTCATGCAGAGTTGGACACAACTGAACAACATCTGAGATGGCAGAACTTGGTAAAAGACTTCATCAGGAATGTTTGTTCAGCTACCCACCCTGCACATAGCACCCAACGAGTGGCTGTTGTCCTTTCTCAAAAAGGACCGAAATGATATCACTGCGCTAGAGTGAAGCTTCAGAGTGTCTGACTGTGGCCGATCAGACTAATATGAGCTGGGAATGTTCTGCCACAGGTCAAGCACAAATAGTCTCTGTGAACATTTGGGGTGGATTCTCTAAATTAGTTCATCTCTCATTTCTTTTGAGCTATTTCAATTCTGCTTTGCTTATAGATCACAGCACCTTTTCTGATGTAGTCAGGCCATGCTGACTGGTCCAGTTTCTGACTGGTGCCAGTTTCTCCCATGAAACAATCAATTTCAAAGTTCTTAAGAGAGACCTCATATTGCTTCTTCTTCTCACCATGTGAGTGCTTGCCCTGTGTGAGTTCTTCACAAAATAGTCTTTTTGTCAAGCATATGTTTTGCATTCAAACAATGTGGCCAGCCCATCAGAGTTGCACTCTCTGAAGTAGAGCTTAAATGTTTGACATTTTACTGCAAGAAAGGTCCTCAGTGTCTAGTATCTTATCATACCAGATGATCTTCAGAATCTTCCTAAAACAATTCAAATGGAAGCAACTCGGTTTCCTAACAGGGCACTGGTATACTATCCAGATTTCACAGGCTTACAGCAATAAGGTCAGCACAATGGCTCTGTAGACTTTCAGTTTGGTAGTTCTCTCCCCTGCTTTCCTTCGGAGCTTCCTAAACACTGAGCTAGCTCTGGGAATGAATATGTCAACCTCATTATCAATATGTACATCCCTGGAAAGTATACTACCAAGGTAAGTGAACTTACCCACAGCATTTCAGAACTTCTCTATTTGCTGTTACCAGTGGTCCCATGTATGAATGGTGTGTTGGTGGCTGATGGAGCACCTGTGTTTTCTTGGTGTTAATTGTTAGGCCAAAATTAGCACAAGCACGCAACTAGTACTCTTAATCTGGCTATAGTAGTTAACATCATATAAAAGGACACATTTATTTACTACATCTTAGTAGGAAACCATTTATAATATAGGGATGATGGGGTGAGACAAGCACAGTTGACTTTTTGTTCCTAAAGTAGAACTAAATAGCATGAACTTGTCCACCCTTTATTTGAATTGAACCAAAGTAGCTCTAACTTCTCATCATAATAATTACCAGATGCCAAGATTCTGCATCCATAGCTTTTTTGTGGTGAGGAACTCTTTTTTCCCCCTCAAGCCTCAATATTGATTATCATATGAAAAGAAAGATCTACTGATGGAGGATTTTATGAAAGGAAGCTGTGGGGGAAGGGGAAAGCCTCTCTTAATACCTTACATTATTTCACATTTGGCATGACCTCATAATTTCTGAAATGACCATATTGCCAAAGAAAAGTAAGGTGGGGAGGGTTGTGGCATGAGTCAAAGCATACGACCAGCTATCCATTACATTTGGGTCCACGTTGGGTCCTCCTGGTCCAGTATGAAAACCACAGAGGACTGGTTGAATTCTTGATATCATCGCATAACTGGCACATGGCAATGGAATACAAATTCCGTTAAGCCTTCCTATCAAGGATCTGTCTTTACATAGGAGAGCATTGTTGAATATTGCTTGTTTTACAATGCAAGGAAGTAAAAAAATCTCTTGGACATGTAAGCCACAGATCTAATTCAGAGCACCCACAGCCAAAGAGAAATAAAGTAGAAAACATTGAGCATCTGATAAAGGACAGTTCAAACCCTGGTGTTAATTGATTTTCTGTGTGTTGGTGAAGAGAAAGAATTTCAAAGAATTTGTATCAATGGAGCAATGATGGGAAAGTAGATTCTATCAGGCAAGTTTTGAGCTATTTGTAAATAAATATTGCCTCTCTATGTCTAACATTTACAATGTTAATTCATTCTATGTATATTGATTTTTAATGATCTTTTGTCTTTATGTCACATGTTTCTGAATATATTTTCACCTTTCTTAAACAAGCCATTAAATGAAACAAAGAAAAGAAAAAAAACCAGTACATTTAAACTAACCAATATATTGATCTTGTATAACAGCAGATAAAATATTCCACTAGTATAGTATCCCACCTAAAACTGAGAAGCTTTTACATGAGCAAATATCAATCCAACAAGATAAGAAAAGAAATCATTGATTTGGGAAAGGGGGGGGAAGGGTGGAAATCTGTGCTTCAAATGTCTCTTGATGAATTATAGAGAGAATTAAGAGTTTCATTTTGAAGCTGTATGACAAGAGTAATTAATTTTTTGAATAACTCTTAGCTTCTGTTACCTACCCAGAATGACTGCCAGGATGGTCTTGATTGAATTAGAATTATGGATGCATTCTTGCTAAAAAAAAAAAAAAAAGTCATAAGCAGGCTCTTGTTTTTATATAATGGAATTAAAGAGAAAAAAAAACTTTAACAAGGCTACTCAGCATTATCAGCAGCATTCATGAATTGTATTTCTAGTGCTGTATAAATTGATGTAGTCTTTAAGTATGGAAACACTAAGCCATTCAGAAGACATTCTGATAATGAGAAAAATATTTATGAACTCAGCAACTGTCAGTGAAGGTAGTTTGAATTGGATAGGTTATTCAATTGGGATAGTTTCAAGACTGCAAATTATTTTTGCCATGAAATGATTTTTTAAATGAGTACAGGAAACTTAGCTTGATATGCACAAGATCCATTATTTGGGAAGAAGGTAGAACAAATTTTTGTTTCTGTTATCCACATGTAGCAACAGATTTCCCGAAAGACAATTCTGATCCTTTCTTCACTCAGGCAGTGTTGACTTTAACAAAGAGGCCAATGCCAAGGTCCATAGATGGTGTTGGTAATCATGTCAAATGCCTCTACTTCTCTCCTTTCCCCTCGTCTATTTCCTAGTCCCATGGTGTGCCTTTTAGATTAGCCTAAGTGTCCCCATTATCCTTAATAATCGTTTCTGTTTTTGTAATGATTCCCTGTTGTCCTATGAAATACTTTGACAAGTTTAAGGTAAAAAAAAAAAAAGGATTTGTTGCAGCTGTTCTGGGAACATGTAAAAGTTAAAATGACCATTTAAAGAGTGAACAGTGACATAAAACAATCTGTCACTCACATCCCCAACTTTATAAAGTGGAGCAGCAAGGCAAATTGTCTCAATTAGCAAAGTGACAACATAGCATCTAGTATGTGTTAGACACATGGTACACAGCAGGCATATATAGTGTATAGTCATATATAGTTATTAGTTATATGACTACTATATGTAGTACACTATATATGGCTATGTGACTACTATTAGCACATAGCATCAAGAACAATACAGCAGTCTCAGTTTCTGAGACCTATTATGGTATTTAGGATTTGGATCATAAAGTCACAAACAAGAAAAGAAGCTACCACAGAAACTAAACAGATTCTAGGTCATGTTGTCTGAACCAGTCACACCCCAGTTACAAAGATTAACAGATGGTGACATCATCAAGTAGCATTTAATATGTAGGTTTCATCCTGGTTTCCTATGTTTTGAACCATATTGTGTCTGTGTGAAACTTGGCAGGTTCCTTAATGTTTCAGTGCCTCAACGTAACTTCCTAGGGCTACAAGTGGCAGAGTAGGAGCTGACTTACTTTGGTATATGGAGTTTTGTGAGAGAGATTTGCCATTTACCAAGAGTAGACTACAGGTCTGGTCAAAAACAAAAAACCCAAAAGCTTATGTGTGTGAATATATCGCTTTTAAGGGCAGATAGGTGGCACAGTGAGATCACCATGCCTGGAATCAGAAAGACCTGAGTTCAAAGCTGGCCTCAAACATGTATTAATACCCTAAGCAAATCACTTGACCTTTTTTGCCTCAGTTTCCTTATCTATAAAATGAGCTGGAGAAGAAAATGGTAAACCACTTCACCATCTTTGCAAGAAAATTCCGGGAGTCATAAAGTGTCAGACATGACTGAAATAACTAAACAGCAGCAACACTATCACTTTAAAATTTACAAAGTACTTCATTTCATTTTTGTCCCACAATAATCTCGTGAAGTAGATAAAAACAGATCATTTCCCTCATTTTAAAAATAGGGAAACTGAGTCAGAGAAATCAGGTGACTTTGGTGGGGTCACACCACCACATATTAGAGACAGTATCCACATATTAGAGACAGTATTAGAGACTGAGTATATGACTCAGTGATTCTACAGAAGAATGACTGAGAGCCATCTCTTTTAATTTGTTTTTTTGCTTATTTGGGTTTTGTTTTTTTTTTTTACATTTCCAAGTATAGTATGTGTCCATTTCTATGAACAGCTTCTCTTAACTGTTCTGCCTCCTCCTTTGTGTCTCTACCCATCTAGGTCTGCAGCACCAGGAAAAGTTCTGAAGCAAGCGTGGAACAGTAGCAAGCGCAGCTGGATCCGGAACCCCAGGACACCTGGCATGGATAAACAGCAATGTTTCTTTATTCCTGCATGAGGACAAGATAACATGCACATGGAAGGAGAAGATGAAATATCAGATGTTTTGGTTTTGTTTTGGAACCTTTTCTTGAGAAGGCTTAATGGGACCTAGAACATTGAAAAAGAAAAAAGTCTTTGTTTGTTTGATTCAACCCCTACCTGAATCTGTGCATCTCTCCTCTTTGCTCTTTTCAATAGCGTGGTTTATTTTCCATTTAATTTTGATTTTTTTGTTGTTCCTTTTAAACAAATCACCTTGTTTGTCAGGAAAAGCCAAGCCACAATGGCAACATTCATCCTTTCAGGAATACAATTTTGTAGCTCTCTGTGCATCTATTTTTGTAGAAATACAGAAAGTGTGGTCTAGCATTGATGGGCTATTTTAGAGGGATGTATTTTTTTTTAATTGTAAAAATTGTTAAGTTCTGTTTAAAGAACTTGCTCTCAGAGAAGCACTGGCAACAATGTATAAAAATGCTTACTTATAGATATCTGTGATGTGATGTGTCTGTTTTTTTTTTTTTCAGGTTACCTCAAGTGTTTGATATTTTTCCTCTTAAATATGGTAGCACATTGCCAAGCTTGTCTGGCATTGTTTCACATGATAGCGCTTTGAAGAGCTGAAACTTTCAACTCTTGTCCTAGCTTGTACAGCTATTAGGTGAAGATATGGTTTCAAAGGAAAGTTCTTCAGTGTTCATGACAGAGCAGAAAATGAATATTTCATTTTTTTGGCATCATCTGAAGAATTTGCCTCTAGTATCATAATTATATTCCCATCTCATCCAACCTGTGTAAGTGTAACCAGAATTCATATGGATCCACTAGAGAATTGATAACCAATAGTTCCAGTGAATCAGGTCCATTGTTTCAAATTATCTTTTCTTGGTAGAATAACGTCCCATTGTTTTAAGTGGATGTTTTTTTTTTTTTCCTGGTAAGATTTGGAGAGGTAATATGCAAGTTTTATAAGCAAGGTACTCTACAAATCACAAAGCTATGAGCTTAATAGTTATTTCATAAGAGTACTCCAATTGTTTTTTTCTTTATTTTTTTCTCCCTTGAACATCTAAAACCAAGATGGAAAGCTTTCCTCAGAATCCAGAAGCCTAGTTTCATGTCTCACATCTGATACCTGCTGGTTCTGGAATCAGTTAAGTCCCTTAACCCCCTCATTGCTCTAAGGAGCTTTCTAAAACTCGATTTTTGAAGAGAAGTTGCTGAGTTTTGTTTGTAGAGGGATTGTATTCAGTTTGGAGTCCCTATGTCATTGAAATCACAGGTCTGGTTCATATCTATGCCATTTAAAGAGAATACATATATTCTGTAATATTTCCAGCATAAATTTTGCAGTTCTTGAATTGTACTGTTTTCTTTTATTTTAAGTGAATATTTCTAAGACAAACCTATGGGCATAATTAGAAGCAAGGAAGAATTTGATTTGGGTTATTAATCAGGATCATTTGGAATGTTTTAATAAACTGAAAAAATTGAGGATTCTGAAAAGAAAGGCACAGATCAAATCAAATGAAATTTCATATTTATAGTATTGATTTGTATAGAACATGTACTGACATTGAGAATCAATGAACAGAGTGATGTCTTCAGAGTTTGAAAAAAGAAAATAGGCATTAGTATTTCTTATTGTTTTCAGTGGTTAAAAATATAAGACTTGGGGTGGCTAGATGGTGCAGTGAATAGAGCATCAGCCTTGGAGTCAGGAGGACCTGAGTTCAAATCTGGCCTCAGAAACTCAACACTTACTAGCCATGTGATCTTGGGCAAGTCACTTAACCCCAATTGCCCTGTCCTCCCCCCTCCAAAAAGATATATATATATATATATCACTTGTTACTTTCTTTGGTGACTTCCAGAGATGAGCAAAGTTCAAAAATTAGCTCCAAAAACTTCTCAGTTTTGTTTGTTAAGATGATTTCTCATTTTTTCCTCCCTTTCAAATTCAAAGTACGATAAATTACCACTTTAAAGCTTGAAGCATATATTTCTGTGTATGTATATATCTTAGTATGTTAAACAGCACCATAAACTAAGCTAGATTGGTTTTTCATAGCTGATTTCAGATCTATGGTTATATTTTATGGATCTCTTCTTTCCTTCTTATAACCTCTGCCTTCTTTCCCATATATACTTTGGGTTCCAGGCCTTTACCTTACTTCTGCTTTGCTATGTCTCTGTTTCATAATGTTCTTCTTCTTAACTGGATACAGCTTTAATAACAATGCACCCCTGTGAATTGCCTTCGTTTCTTTCCAGTGCATACTCAAAAGCTAGGGTACCTTCCATATACGGGTGATAGACATTAATAATAATAGTTAGGATTTACATAGTGCTCTGAGTTTTGCAAAGTGTACATAGGTTAACTCCATTAGTGCTCATTTTACAGATAAGGAAACTGAGGCTGAGGTTAAATGATGCTAGTGCATGAAAGGGGATTTGAACTCCCTCCAAGTTCAGTGTTTTCCATTCAGCCACTTAGCTGTCTGCCACTCAGTAGGATGTGGGCTTGCCCTTTAGGAAATTATAACCTATCTAACTGAGTTGATTCTGTTATTCAGAATGGCAAGTGAAAGCTACGTTCTGAAGAAACTACACTATAACTATTTGCACATGTCCTTACATTTTTCAGAATCCATTTGAACATCATTTCTACTCAGCCGCGGGAAAGTAAAAAATTTACACTAGAACCTTGATTACAATATATTACTAATTAATCATTGAACTTTCATTTGGGCAAAGCAGGCTATAAAACAGGTTTCTTAATGCCCCTTTTCCATTTCTGCCATAAAATATAGATATTATTCTTCAATTAAGACAGGAAGTCCTAGGTTCAAGTGTTGTCTCTGACATGCTGCGTAACCCTGGTCAAATCATTTACTCTCTCCATATTCTAGGAATCTCTGTAGGCTGCAGGTTACAGAAAAGGTTCCAATGTGCATTGGTAGAAGGAGGTTCCTCACAGGTCAGTCAAAGGTCTTATGGCCTGGTTTATTTTCCACAAGTTAAGCTTCCAGAACTCCTTGAATTTCCATTTTTTCACTAGGTGAGGGAAATAAAATTTAAAACCCACAACATACTCTAGTTTCTTAAATATACCAATTCATAAAGAAATAAATTGACCCTTTCATGGTCAATGATTTTATATATTTTCGTGTCGTTTAATTTATTCATCAGAGATTCCAAAGTTCTGCCTCAAGTAGCTAATACAATCAGTTGACTTGGAATATCAAGATTTGGAATTCTTCACTGTGTTTCAGGTTTTCTTGACAGCTGAGCTAAAAACATTACATTTGAAATTGAACATTAATTTGCTTACCTGCAAGCTTGAAGAAATGTAGTAAGATCTAGTAGGAAAAAAAACTCCATATGACAGGGAGGGAAATACTTTATAAATAATCTCAGTCAGCAGATTAACTCAAGTTTAGGAAAAAAAGAAATTATTAGAAGCAGATTGTACAATCTGTCTGTTATTGAAGATGGAGAGACTACCATTCCAGTTGCAGAGCAGTATTAATGGTAGCTAAAAATACTGTGGTTGATCACCTTTTCACCAGAGAGGAGAGGGCAGACTTTTAAAAGCATTACTGAAAGTACCTTGCCAGTTTTAATGCATAGTACAAGCAAGTATTCAACCCTTTTATTCGATAGGGATGCAGATATTCACTTCTTTCTTAAAGGACAAGTTCCTTTTACATGTTACTTACGTTGGTATTTGTCACTATCTTTAGAGAAAAGTAATTTTCATTCTGTAATAAAATAACTTTAAGCACTTTTAGACCCGTGATGAAAACACCTGTCTTTGAAGATATTATTTATGTAAGACTACCATTCACGTAACAGTTGAAATTTAGGAATCTTTTGATAGACTTTTTTCCTTAATCCTTTTTGAGAATTGTACCAAAGGCATTCTTTCCAGTATGAGAGAAATACTGTTGATCTTTATGAGAAGGTATTGACGTTCTTCTGTGTCTTTTATCTTCTATAATACTAGGGTTTTTGTGTTTATTTCTTTGGTGGTTTGTCTTGAAGTGTCAAAAGCTGCATCCACTAGTTTTTTCCTCATACTTGTCGGTGGAATTGATATGCCCCAATAATTCACTATGGCTCCTTGCTTCCTAGTAGTTCCAAAGATCATTAAAGGTGATAGGCTAATGTAACAGGACACAAATGGAGCTATCCAGGAGATGAAGGATTGTTCTTTGGAAAAAGATCAGGAAAGAGATATTTTGTGAATGACCACAGTTTTAGAAAATTTTTTCACTTAATTTTGTAGGATATAATCAACATCAGAACTTTTCTTTGGCCTCTATTAATAGAGTATATTTCTTTATGCAATTAGGACAATAATCACTAATTGCTAATCTATACCTATTTTGATTTCGGAAAATAATCAGAATCTTTAAAAAATAAACCTCATTCACAAATGATAATCCACACATACAATTCTCAAAAGCTACAACACAGAGTTGGATTTTTCTTTGTATTCTTACAGAAAATGTTCCTTTTTTTTAATCCTTAGTAGGAAAACTGCAATTTGAAAAAGGGATTACTACCTAGCAGTAGGAATTCTATAGTTTGCATTATTAAATTGGGAAGCTGAAAACTATTATAGAAAACATATATTGGCAGGCAAAGTAATGCCAAACTAGTTAGGTCTACAAGCAATTTTCATACGAGGTTGAAGTTTTCATTTCTAGAGTGAAAGATTTGCACATCTCAGAAGCATTAAATGTCTATGAAAACACACCAAACAGGCCCTTTGGTTTCAAAAGTTGAACGACAAATGATAGTATTTTCTCAAACAAAAAAGATCACCATACTCCCCCACCCCTACCAATTCCAATCATCCCTTCAATGAAACTGCCGTTAATATGTGTAAAGGATATGAAATGATGAAGAATTTTGTATTAAAAAGTGTCATTGTTAAATAATTTAATGTGAATTTTATTGATTATATTTTAATGTAGCATTTTGTTTTGTTCTGTATTTCTTTACAATTAGCTAATGCACTCTTGTTTCCTTTATATTCAACAAAAGAACTTATAAATATCCTTGTAAATTGCAGTGTCTTGTTCTTTTTTTTAAAATAAGGTTAATTCCAGAACCAAGGAATTTATATGATTCAGTAAAGGAACAGGAAATAAAATAAATCTTTACACTAGAAGTACTAATGAAGTTCAGTTACATAAGCCACATATATAGGCTTGTAACTAAAGTTTTTTTTTCATGAGGATCCTTCCAAAATGATCAGCGGATTGATTGGGAGGACTTTATGCATTTTTTAAAATCTAATGTTCACTGTGGCAACAGGAACTGACCCCAAAGTTTCACTCTTCCATTCCTATAACTTAGTGACACAAAAGGAGAAAATCGAGGTATAAAGGAGTGAACTGAAACCCTGGGAAATCTATTTTCAAAGAATAATAGTATGTCAAGCTGGTAGAGAACTTGAAGAGATTGAAAACCAGTGGCCTAACTTTACAAATGAAGACACTGAGGCCCAGAGGAGTTAAGAGTCCTTACATGGTGGCACCCCAGTCCTCGTAGATCGTTAAGTATTATAATGCCAATGTAACAATATATTTAATATTCAATATTTAATAATGTGAATCTGTACATTGAAAACATTAGGAAACACAGGTTAGACAAATCTAAACTCTCCAGCATTTTTGATGAAGGATTGTCATAGTTCCCTTTATTTAGATTATACTAATGTAGGATTTTAATCATGTTTCCATCCATCACTAATCACATCCATTTAGAGGCAAAGGGGATTTTAGAAGACATCTAGTCTAATTCATTTTATAGATGAGAAAATTTGGGGCCAGGGAGACTAAGTGGTAAACTTAAAAAAGATTAAAGATTACTGTCACTATAGTACAGTCAGGATTCAAACCCACATATTTTGACCATAAATTTGGTGTTCTTTTCATTGTACCATGAGGCAGTATTTTAAAAATGTGTATACTCAGATGCTAGTGGAGAATGATCTGAAAAAAAAGAGGGAAGGAAACTCTATTACTTTTATCTCTAATGCTTTTATCTGTTCAATGGTCCCAGTTGAAGAAAATTCTCGTTCCATTTCTGTTTCAAATGGTCTCTGAGGGACATCTCAGAATCCAAAGGGTTACACTGCATTTATGTGAGACAGGCACTAAGTAGGGTGGAGACCAAGACATCTGTTGAGAATTCTTCATAGCTGAAGTGTGTTTTCTCAGGGGACAACGAACTACTATTTAATTGTTTTACTTCCTTTTTTGGAAATGTATGCCCATTCTGCAACGTTCTGAATTTCCAAACATCCCGTTGGACCTCCTCATGAACAATTGATAAAATTGATAAGAAAGCTGTAAAGCTTTGCACTTTTACCCAAGCTGAATCACTACATCTGCTATGAGTTAGCCAGTAGAAGGGAAAAAATAAATTGTTAAAGAAA
The DNA here is from genome assembly GCF_028583685.1 of Petaurus breviceps papuanus. Taxonomy (NCBI): domain Eukaryota; kingdom Metazoa; phylum Chordata; class Mammalia; order Diprotodontia; family Petauridae; genus Petaurus; species Petaurus breviceps. The sequence continues at coordinate 10,885,534 of NW_027185860.1, read as the reverse complement.
AGCAAAGAAAACATTTTGATCCACTTAATGTGTAAAGCAGGTATCCATGCCTTGGAATTTTGCTAATCAATACATAATCTGTGTGTCTGAGTTAGCGTGAACTAGTGAAATACAAATATTTGATTTTCCATACCAAGTTTGGCTATGGCTGAATGAAGGGCACTGGCATTGATCTTTCTCTTTACACATATAAGAAAGAGACTATTTGTAGAGAGCCAAATATAGCAACAGAGGATTTTGTATCTTGCCAAAAAATACAAAATCTGTTCCCCTTTAAGCATGACATTCTTTTTTTGTGGATCAAGCTAAAAGGAAAATATAGCTTTAAATGACCCCACTCCTTCTGTTGGAAGCTTCCTAATCTTTTGCAAATGGGCCATCTGTGGTTTTGTGGGTTGTGTTTCCAAAAGGAATATGGCAACATGAGAAATCCATCTAGTTCTGTCATTTTCCCTCATCAGAAATTACAACCAAATCACGCATTGTGGACAGCAATAAAGTCAATCACCTTTAAATGAATTGGATTCCCCTTCCCAGACCATTACCATCACCACCATCACCACCAGCAATAATAGCAGCAGCAGCAATTACAAACTGATAATGTTCTATTTGTTTGGAACAATGACTATTAATTGATTGGTTAATTATATCAGCCTTAAACTTTGGTTCTGCTTTTACTTTACAAAGTATTTTCCTGGGTTTGGAAAGCACATCGAGCTCTAAGGTGATTAAGCAAGGAATGACTCTGATGCTCTCCACATGATGTGAAGTATATTGAAAACAGTTCTGTACACGTCACCAAGCAAAGAGATTTCCACTGTGACTGCTTTACCAGACATCTCAGTGTGGGATTTTAAAACAAACACCAGGCTGTTTGGAAATACTTGATGTATGTAAATATGCAAAACATGCAGGACAGTTCTAACAGCTGTAGGGTGTATTCTCTCATCCATGAGTGGAATATTTTGGTGGCAGTAGTGGTTATTTTTTCCATCTTTGCTTGTCATTTTTACTTTCCCTCTTTCTTCTCTCCCTTCTTCTTCCAACACCATACACATAATGCTTCCCCTCCCCTCCTTTCCACTCCAACAGACCTTTTCCAAAAGAATCATTTTACTAGATTCCCACTGGAAAAGGTGGGTGGTGCCTGGAAGGAATTTTTCTGAGTTACATGATGTTGTAAAGACAATCTGAATTTCAGGGAACTTGCTTGGACTTGTGCTAAAACCAGGCTTCTGCATAGCCCAGATGCTTTGGAGGCCACATTCCATTCAAGCTTATCATTAGAATGGGAAGGAAAGTCTTATTGGAAATAGCCCTCAAACAAGTGATGAACCCTAACCAGCAAGGAATTGTTATTCTAGAATTGTTTTTATCTTGTACCATAAAATCAAGGAACAATCCTGTCTGGAAAATCAGCATGTGCTCCTGAACCTAGAGTCAAAGAAAAATGAGAGAAGACCTGAGATAATATGATAAGAGCTCTAACAACAAACAGACACCTGGTATTAGGTCTAAGCAATTCAATTTAATTTTACTATTCTCTTTGAATTTGGTTTTCATGAAGTGTTCTGGAGCTGAAGGTCAGGAGGGGAAATTTTAAAGAATCATAGAATTTGAGAGTTGACAGGATCATTAGTATTCATCTTGTCAAATTGATACTAAAAGTGAATATCCATTAAATCACATATGACAAGTGGGCATCCAGCCTCGATTTAAAGATATCCAGAATCAGATGAGATAATATTTTTAGACAGTGCTTAGCGCAGTGCCTGGCACATAGTAAATGCTATATAAATGCTCGTTCCCTTCCTCTTGCCTTCTTTTCTAGTAAAAGTAGCCCACAGCCTCCCAAGGTAGCTCATTCCATTTTTGGACGATTCTAATTGAAAGGAATTTTCCTGACATCAGGCCACATATTTTCCTCTTGGCAGCTTGTACCCATTGCTCCTGTTTCTGCTCGAATGCACCAAATAGAAGAAGTTCAATCTTTCTTCCACATGACAATCTTTCAAATACTTAGAGAGAGCCATAATTTCTCCCCTTCTCTCTACCTGCTGACTTCTCTTCTAAACTTCTTTTTTTTTTTTTGCTTTTTTTGGAGGGCAATTGGGGTTAAGTAATTTGCCCAAGATTACATGGCTAGTATTATTTTGTGTGGGTGTTAAGTGTCTGAAGCCAGAACCGAACTCGGGTCTTCCTGACTTCGGGGCCGGTACTTTACTCACTGTGCCACCTAGCAGCCCCAGACTTTCTTCTAAACTTCTAATTATCCTGAGTTCCTTTTTCTGCCACTGGGCCATGGGAGTCAGTTTTGTTAGGAGCCGTAGGTTCTGGTCCCATTTTAGCTACTATGTCTACCTCTCTTTACTCCTTCTGTTAAAAAAGGGCAGGGGGGGGGGGTGATAATAAACACCTTGTCAAACTCATAGACAGGGTTATGTGGATGATTGAACCAAGGTAAGTGCTTTGGAAAAAGCATTAAATGCTATGGGTGTGTAAATTATTTTTTATGTCTGGAAGTAGTTGCCACATATACATATTATTGATTTCAATCTAATGAAGAGGGGGAGGCAGAGGGAATATCTAAAAAAGAGGACAGTCGGTGTGGGGTATTACGGTCACAGTCAGTAAATGTGTGGCAGATCAAAAAAGCATCCTGGCAGGCTTGAAAATGTTAGCAAATATTTTGAGGCAAAGCTACAGTTCTCCCAGTTTATGGTATCATCCACTTCATGTTGCCATGACATTGCACTTTCAAAAGGGAAATCATCAGTTATTATGTACAGTGTTTTAAGGCATTTTTAATTCTAAATCTGCTTTGGCAGGTGATTCTAGTAAGCCATTTAATCTAGGTATAACTCACCAGTCTAGATATAAGAAGTCAAGTCAGCAAGCATTTATTTAGTGCCTACTAAGTGACAGGCAGAGTTCTTAATGCTGGAAATACAAAGAAAGACAAAAACATTTCCTGCCCTCAAGGACCTTACAATTTAATGAGGGAGACAATATGTAAGCAATTTTATACAAAGAAATATACAGGATAAATTGAAAATAATCTTAGAGATAAGATACTAACATTAATTAAGTTCAAGGAAGCCTTTTTTTCAAATGGTAGGATTTGAGTTGAGATTTAAAGGAAGGCAGAGAAGTCAGGAGGCAGGGATGAGAAAACTGAATTCAGAGCATGGGAGACAGCAGTGTATTAAGTAGGGAAATTGAGTTGTTGTTTTTTTTTTTCCTGAGAAAGTAAGAAAGCCAGTCAATGAATTATAGAGTACTCGTGAGAGAATGAGATATAAAAAGCCAGGAAAAATTGGGAGGGATCAATTGATGAAAAATTTTAAAAGTTGGGGGTGGCACAGTGAGTAAAGCACTGGCTCCGAGTCAGGAGGACCCAAGTTGGGTTCTGGCCTCAGACACTTAACACCCACACACACACACACACACACACACACACACACACACACACACACACACCAACTAGCCATGTAACCTTGGGCAAGTTACTTAACCACAATTGCCCTCCAAAAAGCAAAAAAAAAAAAAGTCAAAGGATTTTCTACATGATGCTGGAAGCCACTGGAATCTATTGAATATGGAAGAAGCATGTTCAGACCTATACTTTAGGATGACAACTTAGATAAGTGGAAGATGGACTGGCATGGGGAGAGACTTGAGGCAGGGAGGTCAAGCAATCTATTACAGAAGTCCATTCATGAGATGATGATCTACACCAAAGTAAATGCAGTTTTGAAAGAGAGAAGGGGACATATATGAGAACTGTCTCAAAGGTAGGAATGACAGGACCTGGTATGAAATTGGATATAGGAAGTGAGAGAGAATGAGTAGTCAAGAATGACATTTAGGTTGTGGTGCTGAGTGATTGGAAAGATAGTGGTACCCTTCATAGTAATAAAGAAATTAGAAAGATCGAAGGATTTTGGAGGAAAGAGAATGAATTTCGTTTTGGATTATACTGAGTTTGAGATGCCTATGGAACATTCTGTTCAAGATAGCTAACAGACAATTGGAGATAGGAGGCTGGAAGTCAGGAGAGAAGAAATAAATCGAGATGCATAGAGATGGTAATTGAATGCATGACAGCTGATGAGATCACTAAGAAAAATAATATGGAGGAAGAAGAACAGTGAGCTTGAGGCAGAGTGATAAAGTCAATCAGGATTAGTAGATGCAACCTAGATGAGGGTAAAGCAAAGGAGACTGGGAAGTAGAGAGTCAGGTGAAAGGAGAACAGAGGAGAGCAGAGCATTAAGGAGAAGAGGGTGACCACTGCTCGTCAAAGGCTACAGAAAGGTCAGGGAGGAGCAATGAGAAAGGCCATTAGATCTAATGATTACAAGATCACCGGTAAATTTGGAGAGAATAGTTTAAAGATGAGGTAGAATGCCAGGCTGTAGAGAGTTAAGAAAGGACTGAGACATCACCAATTGTAGACAGGCTTCTCAAGGAGTTGAGCCACTAAAAGGGAGAAGCAGAACAGTTGCTATTGGGGATGGCCAGATCAAGCAAGAAATTTTGGAGGGTGGAAGAGAGTAAATGTATTAGTAGGCAGCAGGAAAGCAGTCTGTAGATAGGGAGAGATTAATAATAATTATAGAATGATATATAATAAATAAAAGTAGGCATTATTATAGCAATTATGATTATAATGTTTAGCATTTACATAACATGATTTGGGAGGTGTTTTACATATATTTTATATATGTAAATTTATTACAATTTTATTACAAATTTATTTGTAAATAAATCTACAAAATATGTAAGTTTATTATACACAATAAAATTATAATTAATATTGTACATAATATAATATTAATGTGTTATATATTAATATAATATAATAAGATATTATTATCAATAATCCCGTGAGACAGGTGCTATTATTATCCCCATTCTACTAATGAGGAAACTGAGACCTAGTCACAAAACTAGTAAATATCTGAGGCAGGATTTGAACCCAGGTGCTCCTCCAAGTCCAGCATTCTATCCACTGTACCACCTAACTGCCTATCTGCTAGAGAACATGAATGGGATTACTTGTGAATGTAGAGAGCTATGACTTATAGAAAAGAATGGTTTTGAAGAATATCTGTTTAAATGAGATAAGAGTAGAAGAGATAATGAAGAATATGGGATGAGAAAGAGGAGAAATATGAGAGTTCTTTAGGTAAATGGCCTCATTTTTTTCAGTGGAATATGAAGCAAGATTCTCAAAGGAGAGGGTTGGGGAGGTTTGAGGATGGATGTAAACACTTGGAAAAACTACTGTGATAAGTGGCATAGTGTATCAATTAGGAAGGTGTAAAAGGATTGCCATGTCACAGTGAGGATGCAGTTGAGGTGATATAATGAATTTATAGTGAACCCTGTCAGTAAGGCTTTCTGATTTTCTCCAGCTTTGTTCAGCAGCACATGAACAGAGGGCAAGGCAATGGAAAAAGAGACTCATACCAGACTTATCAGCAATAAGATGAGTACAGGAATCCAAAGAAGAAGATCGTGCAGCATTGAACTGTTTCACTCAGTAGTCAAGATGGGGAAGAAAGAAGAATGTCATTCTGGGTTGCTGCCCTGGGAAAGGACGAAGGGTCGAGGTTAATGGAAATCATGGTGAGGATGAAGAAAAATTACGGGTTATAAGGCAAAGGTAAAATAAAAGTGGAAGGAGACAATATTATGTTCAGATGAAGGAATTTCGTAGTTCATGAACACTAGCGGTGATGGCAAGATCAAGGGTGTGACCATTTCTGTGAGTCATCTTTGCGTGTTGCTGAGGTGGAGTGGAGGAGTAGGTCATAGCAAATGTGTAAACTGAGGATTTGGAAAGTCAGGGTATTTGAGGGAGTATCATAGTATGGTCAAGTCTCTTGATGGTAGAAGTTGGGGAGGGAAGACTCTGAGTTAGGCACCAAACTCATTGAAGAAGGATGGAGGCTCTCCTGAAGGTTGGTAGATAAGAGCTACCAGAATCTTGATTGAAAGGTAGATAGGTCAAGCATCTGGGCCTCTGACATAATGGTCTTTTGACTTTGTGCAAACCAAAAAACCTAATAGTCTCTCCAAGGCTATAAGTTGCAGAGAAATTGCCAATCTATATTTGTAGAAAAAGTCTCCTCAGGCAGATCTCTTTATCTATAAAAACATTGAGTCTAATACCTATTCCTATCTTCCCTCAGTCCAACAAATCAGGGCTGAACATTGATTTGACATCCTTTTATGTGTCCACCTATTCCCTATAGGAATAACAGCTTCCAACCCCCTCATTTTACATATAAGAAAACTAAGAGGGGCAGCTGGGTGGCACAGTGAATAGAGCACGGGCCCTGGAGTCAGGAGGACCCTAGTTCAAATCTGGCCTCAGATACTTACCTCTTACTAGCTATGTGACCTTGGAGAAGTCACATAACCCCAATTGCCTGGACTTCCCCCCTGCTAGGAAGAAAGAGAGAAAGAGAGAAAGAGAGAAAGAAAGAAAGAAAGAAAGAAAGAAAGAAAGAAAGAAAGAAAGAAAGAAAGAAAGAAAGAAAGAAAGAAAG